>NC_088687.1:137154155-137455584 GCF_028017835.1 Emys orbicularis | reverse complement strand
TCTGGTCTAAGGATCTCTCATGTTTTGACTGTACTGTGGAGCAAACAACAACATTATTATAAAACTCATGAAACCGTCTTGTAAACATACATCACACTTACTTCATTAGGGTGTTTTTCTATTTAAAAAAGTCATAGCTTTACAACAAAATAATCCATTTCAGGCTGTACAACAAACAAGTTTTTTAAATACATCTCATTTTGCAGAATAAAAACCAAAACTGCTTTTAAAATCCATTTTGCAGAGAAACCCTTGTTAGTTTAAAACCCACATGCATGTTCTGACCCCAGCCATGTGTCTTTGGTTTAGGTTTAGTTAGTAGCATCCACCCACAAGTGCCTCAAACCCATCACATTATACACAGTAAAAAAAGAAACAAAAAAAAACAACAACCCTGTGCCAAGTACTTTAAAAAAAAAACAAAAAAAACCTATGCCTTGCACAGGCCCCACACACACACACACACACCAGCAGCTTTATAAAACACACCAAACCAAGTTTGCAGCCATACACTTTTCAAAAACCCCACATGCATTTAAAAGCCACATGGTTTGTTCTGACTCCAGCCATGTGCCTTTGGTTTTGGTTTAGTTAGTAGCATCCACCCCCACCAGTGCCTCAAACCCATCACATTATACACAGTAAAAAAAATAAAAAAATAAAAAAAAAATAAAGTTACCTTTCACTATGGGATAAAGTGTTGCAGGCACATGGTTGTTCTGTCCCCCCTCATGTGTGCTTGAGCCTTCAGGTTCAAGAACAAGCAAAAATGTTAGTTAGTATTACCACCAAATCCTTATGCAGCCTGTGTAATACTTTTTTTTTTAATTCAACAGTATTAAGCACAACTATAGTTAAAATGGTTTTTTTTTTTTTTTACCTTGGCCTGGTGGTGAAATGCAGTTTAAAGTTACTGGTTCCATGCTAACAGATCACACTGCAATAAACATAGGCACCATTATTTACTAAGACAGCATGGGCAAAGAGTGGCCTTATATAATATATAGTTTCAGAGTTAAAGACAGCAAGTCTTACCTCTTTTTGCAGTCCAGCAGCTATCCAAGAAAGTTTTCTGTTGAAAAAGGACAAACTGCTGCATACCTGAGGTTTTTATACCCTCTTAGCCCATTGTTTCAAACAAAACTTCAACATAGTTGCTAACAGGTTAATTTAATCACCCCTCCCATAGCATTCCCTTTTGTGATCTGGGATAGTGAAACCATTTTGTCTGGGTGTGTGTGGTTAAAACCCCATTCAGTTCAACAGACTAAGGCTAGCTCAGTGGTTTAAGCATCGGCTTGCTAAGCCCAGGGTTGTGAGTTCAAGCCTTGAGAGAGCCACTTAGGGCTCTGGGGCAAAATCAATATTTGGCCCTGCTAGTAAAGGCAGTTCTATGAGATAAGTATATCTCCATATTAACTCTATTGTACTCAGACACATGTCTGAACTAGCCTTGGTTCTTTTATTGTAAGCACATTTTTAGGATTTTTTCCCCTTCCCCACCACAACATACATTTCAGCTTTTTGCTATACACACACACACACACACACACACACACACACACACACACACAAAACACAAGAGCTAATTCTCACAAACAATTTATTTTTTTTTATTTAAAAAACATACAGCTTCTTGAAAACAAAACCAAGATGCTTCATTAAAACTTTTTAGCTCACTTAAAGGCCAAAGGCCTTCTAACAAAACACAATAGTCACAAACCCCCTCCCCCCTTTTAAAAAAATTTACAGCTACCAAGTTTTATATCGCATGTTTGTCCCCTCACCATTCTCTAACTTAATCCTTTTAGATTTCTTACAAATAGTTTTTTTCTTAAGCAGGGTTCTGTAACTCTTTGTGCGGACTAGACGGTCAATATAATGCTCTAAGCAGGCATCTTCCGGTTTGGTCATTTTCCTTAGAACACGGTCAGGGTCTGCACTGAATTGCACAGCATTTATCAAGGTCACCCCTTGCGCTAAATGTTCTTGGGTTAGGCACAGACATTGCATACCATAGCCTATGGCAACAACAGTGTTTAATAAGCTTTCCAAACACAGCTCAGCACACAGGCCCCGGAGCTTGCAGTTTATATCCACTGAAGTCCAAGTCACACAATCATGGTGCCTTTGGCCTGGCGCATCTATGACACAGCCCTCACAATCTTCAAAAAGCTTTTCCCTAAGGCAGTGTTTAAGGATAGCATAAACAGCAACGCGTACAATAGTCCGCATGACTTTTTTACACTCACGATGTGGCACTGGCTCAGTTAGTTCTATGCCAAGCCGCCTCCTAAACTCCTCATAGCCATCATCCTCAGAGTCCTCTTCAACAACTCGTATTGGCGTTGAGCAAAAACATGGTGGGCCCAGTTCATCTTCGCTGCTTGATGCATCGCTGTCCGGGTCCTCTAGAAAGGCATCGTCGAGCTGTTGAGAAATTTTCAGAAAAGAAAATGTGTAAGCACCCCTCACTGCTTGTTTTTTAATTTACGCAACCCCCGGTTCCTAACCCATTACCCACCCCTCCTCGACCGCCGCTTCTTAAGCATTCATTTACCTGAGCGCCGTCTTTTCCGTTCGCCTTGTCCTGTTTCCTCTCAGCAGCCTTTCCACGCTTTCTATGCAAAGCCACTTAAACTCCTCATAGCCATCATCCTCAGAGTTACCAACCCCTCCTCGACCATCGCTTCTTAAGCAATCATTTACCTGAGCGCCGTCTTTTCCGTTCGCCTTGTCCGCCGGTGACTCCCCCGAGCCGCAATCGCCTTCCACCTCTGAGGGGGTGGACAAAGAGAGACCGCCATGCTCATCGGGGTGTCTCACGAGGGTTTCGGGGTCGGGTTCCGGCGTATCCAGCAACGGCTGGGCCAAAGGGCTCCCCTCGGAACTGTCGCTGATGTAGCGCTTTCTCCGCGGATGGTCAAAGACCCTCGGGGCTAAAACAAAGTCCGAAGTTCTCACGGGGGTGGTGAAGGAGTCCATGTTTCCTCTCAGCAGCCTTTCCGCGCTTTCGAAAACACGTGTCCTTGGTAAGAGATGGCTGCCTCCTCTGTCTGGTGCTGGGATTTATGGGGTAATGGTGCTGCACTCTGATAGGCGGAGGGCCTTGGGAGGCGTTCTTAGTGGGGTCACACGACTCCCTTCCGGAGGGGTCACCCCAACCCAGAAGTCACCCTGGTTGGTCACAATCTCCTCTCGGGGCGGTCCTTTCGGCACAAAACCCCTCCTGATTGGTAGAGGGTGGTGGGGGGAGTTCTTAGAGGGGTCACACGACCCACTTCCGGACGGGTCACCCCCGCCCCGGAAGTCCCCCTGATGGGTCAAAATCTCCTCTCGGGGCGGTCCTATCGGGACGAAACCCCTCCTGATTGGTAGAGGGTGGTGGGGGGAGTTCTTAGAGGGGTCACATGACACACCTTGCTTCCGGTTAGGTGGCACCTTGATCCCGGAAGTAATACCCCCATGGGGTGGGACTTCCGGTGACAGGTGGGAGGGACCAAGGGGTCAATGGGCGGGGTTTAAGGGGTCAAGGGGCGGGGTTATGGTTTGATTGATGGTAGGGCCCTTATACTACTTCTGTTCCCCCAGGGGACTGGGTTAATAGCCAAACACAGTTCAAAATAGTTCAGTGTCCCCAAAATAACACCCATTACAGCATCTGAAGAAGTGGTTTTTTTACCCACAAAAGCTTAAGCCCAAATAAATCTGTTAGTCTTTAAGGTGCCACCAGACTCCTCGTTGTTTACATAAGTTCGTAGATGTCTCCGGCTCTTCTGCTGCACACACAGCTCTTATTCTGCCTCAGACTGTCCTTCACGGAGTTGCCAGTCCTGTCTTTCCTAGTAGGAGTTCACCCTCATGGTTTTCTTCTCCCTGTTTTGAGGGAGAAGGTAGCATATATACCGCCATCCATTGGAGAGCTTCCCCCTGATTCACTGATTCCTTCTCCCGTGTGGCTGGCTCCTGCCTCTTGCCTGCGTGGGGCCGTCCCGAGTTCCCACTCCTCCCACGGGGCTGGTCCAAGCCCCCCTGTGTGGGGCCGTCCCGAGGCCCCCCTGCCGCCCGCCAACCCACAGGGCTGGCCTGAGCCGCTCTCCCATGCCCTCCCTCCCACGTAAGGCTGGCATTGATGCTCGTCCCCACCACCCCGCACATTCCTCTGCACCCTGCTAGGGGTCACACCCCACTTTTTTGGCAAAACTGTGCACTTGTTCAGTTTGTTCTTGCGAACTGATCGTCAGTTGGCAAGAGCAAACGGGACAAATGCCCAGTTTTGCCAGAAAAGTCGGGACGGCCGGGACAGGGCTTAAAAAAGGGACTGTCCTAGCTAAAATGGGACTTACGGTCACCCTAGATGCACCTAAATACCTTTGATCATCTTGCCCTAGGTGACTTGCTCAATGTCACACAGGGAGGCTGTGGCAGAGGCAGGACTTAAACCCACATCCCCCACACCCCAGTCCACTGCCCTAAGTGCTAGTTCATCTTTCTGGCTGGCCACAGGCCTCAACTGCAGCCCTTCAACACCACTCCCTACACTAATGTGCAGCAACAGCTCAGGGATAGGACATGCTGCCTTCTCAAAGGGCGTGAGCAAACTGCCGGCCCAGCCCTCCCAGCGCAGGAGCTCAGATCGCCTTTGGGTTCTGCTAGGCCAGGCTTCACAGCCCACACTTTTAGAAGAGCTTGTTTTGAGTCGCAGTCGCAGGCTAGAAGCCTGAGCACAGGACTGGGTCTCACAAGCGCCAGGGTTTTAGATGATGGTTGTGTTGGAGACTCTGTGGCCTTCAGCAAATCATGTCACAGCTCCGTGCCTCAGTTTCCCCATTTGTGAAGTGGAGTTCATACTTATCCATTTATCCTCAGAGAGATGTTGGGAGGTTCAGGAGGTAATGTTTGTACCACACCTTAATGAGAGAAGAGGCTATGTAAGGGCTAAGTATTCATATTCCTAATTAAATTAATATCCGTAGGATGATATGGAGGGTGATTTAATACTTGGCACTTATACCCCTCCCCTCCCACAAATATACTACTAGCCAAGCTCAGGGATGAGCCATTTCAGCCCAGGAGGTAATTTGTAGGTGGGGAGTTATGAACAACTGAAAATAGCCTCCACATATGCAGCCCCAGCCCTCTGTGTTAGCCTCCTAGCAGCTCTCCCCAGCCAAGCAGGGTTGGGCTGGCTTGGGATTTGGTTAGGAAATCTCCAAGGAGCGCCTAGGAGTTGATATGGGTGATTCAGAAGGTGGCTTCCCTCCCGCTGTGTCAGCGCTGAACCTGGGCCCAAACGCGATAGGAGGGAACACCGCTTTGCTCAGGATGCCAAGTCTCTGACGTGAAACAGAGACCAAAAGTCCTGACTGGGTGTCAGGATCCCATTGCCCTTTTCACAAGAGCAGGGAAGGGCCTTGATCCTTGTGCACCGATCACATTCCAACGCGAGGAGTGACTTTCTGTCCAGAGAAGAAAGCCCTGTAATTTCAGCCCGATGAGTTAGTCTTGATTTCCAGGCTACAGAGATACTGGGAGCTGTTCAAACTGCTGCAACCCTCCTTCCCTCCCTCCCCCCTCCCCCCCCACCTTGAGAGCTGCATTTCGTCTGGGTGTGGTTATTATTTAGGCAGTACATCCTAGTGGCTAGGGACTGGGACTTGGAAGACCTGCATTCCATCCCCAGCTCTGACACTGCCCTGCCGGGTCACCTTGGGCAAGTCATCTCCTTCTCTGTGCCTCTGTTTTCCCATCTGCAAAAGGGCAGTTAACGTAACCGATCTCCTAGGCAAAGCGCTGTGAGACCTAAAGAAAAGATGAGAAGTGCTGTGTCAGAGCTGGTATTGTTCTACTACAACAGTGCCCCAAGGGAGAGTGGGGCCCTGCTGTGCTAGGAGCTGTGCAAACACAAAGAGAGACAGTGCCTGCCCTGAAGAGCTTATACTTTCAATAGACCAGGCAGCCCAAGGAAGTGCCAGAACCCCATGTTACAGATGGGGAACTCAGGCCCCGAGCGAGGAAGTGACTTGTCTAAGGTCATGCAGCACCTCAGGAGCCCAGCTGGAGGTAGACCCCAGGTGTCCGGCCCCCCAGTTCAGTGCCCTAACATCTGCCTCTCCAAGAGCTGACTGTCTAAATAGACAAGACAAAGGGTGGGAGAAGGTAAGTATTAGCCCCATTTGATGGATGTGGAGCTAAGGCATAGGGGCCCAGATCCTCAAAGGTGTTCAGGTGCCTAACTCAATTAATTACAATGGGATTTAGCCACCTCAATACCTTTGGGGACCTGGGCCAGAGAGATTAAAGTCACACAGAGTCTGACACAGCCAGGAACTGAGTTTGGGTCTCCTGCTTATCCAATCCTTCCCCTCTGTGTGCAGTGGAACAACTGCTTTTATGTGCATGATTATATGTCCATGTAATCTAATGCGTGGATAAATCTTTGATATCTTCTGAGATAAAATCTACAAGAGAAGTGTCAGGGATTAGTTACTGGTGGTGTAACTAGGCAACCAGCAGCAACATGTCAGAAAGTAACCAATGTAAGGCTCCCTCCGACACACCTCTGTTATTTCATTCACCATCATCTAAAACCTGCACGGTTTGTATTTTTCCTGCTTGTGCTTGATTGAGTCTGGATAAACCGGTAGCCTCTCTGCTTATGTAATAATGCTTGACATTTATAATCCGCCCATGGTTTTATGAGCACTTCCTTATGCTCATAATGTCCCTGCCAGGTATCGTGATCCTCATTTAACCTCCGGGGAAACTGAGGCACCGAACAGTGACATGACGTCCTCAATTGTCACGTGGTGAGTTTAGGATTTGTAACTGAACCGGAGAGCAGTGCAGGTCCACCTGGCTTTGTTGCAACCCTTCACGTGGCTCTCGCTGCGTCCTTTTCACAGGCCACTGAGCCACAGTCTTTGCCTCTGTCTTTCCGATGAGTGGCAAGAAAGATCACTGTTGACGACACTCACTCCTATATGCTAGATGGCTGTTCCTGCTTCTACTGCCAGCTGTGGGCTGAGGATGCAGGGAGGACACATGCTGAGAAGAGAAGGCCATCGTCTCACAAGAACGTACTGGCGCTTTGAAAAGGCTGCGGGATGGGCGGAGCAGGTTGAATACAGACATCCAGCCCAGGGAGAGGAGCCGGATTCAAGGTATAATCAGGGCCAGGGCTTGGCGGTAGCCATCTTGGGCACCGCTTTGACAGCAGCTGGGCTGGATCAGGAGAACAAGCGCGGTTCTTCCTGGTTCCGAACTGCTGGGGGTGGTTCACTCTTCAAACAGGCGCAGCATCGCTTTGGCCTGGCTGGTCGTTTGGTCACCTCCGCCATGCTTCCAACCCCTGCCAGAGCCAGGAGGCTGAATCAGGAGGGCTGGTGCCCCTGTGCCTTTTCAGTTCACTCCACTTGGGCTGGACAGAGGGCAGATGGGCCCTAGAGGGAAGGGAGACCTGGGCAGCGAGGGCTGCCTGGCAGGAGATGAGAGATGGTTCCTGGGGAAAGGCTGAAGGCAAAGGGAGCAGCAGGGGAACTTACCTGCTGACGTCTCCACACTAGACAGCTGGACCAGGGGGAGGGTGAGAGGGCCAAGGGGAATGAGGGGTGCTCCCCTGGTAAAGATGATCTCCCAGCAGAGAGGCTGTGGGGGTTCCTGCTGGGTAGAGTGGGGTAGCGCTCTAGCTGTCCTGGGAGAGGGACAGAGGAGCCTAGGTGTGGTGGAAGACACTGGGGTAGGGGACTATGCATGCCCAGCACAGAGGCGGAGGGGTGTGTGTATGTTCCTGCAGGGAAGAGCAGGGTTTTAAGGACTACAGGCACTGGGGGTGATAGGGGCTACATTTTGGGACTTTTGTTACAGACTATTTGCATTATGTTTTGTAATAAACTGTCCCCAGGAGGGGTATTATTCAAGCAAGAGAGCCTGGCATAGGATCCTTGGGTTACCCCAGTGGGGAAACTGAGGCAGAGTGCCAGTGAGCCACCACTGGCCATGAGGGGACACTCAGGAGGCAGTTGGCCCTGCTAGAGTTCCCCTATACCTGAGCTCCCTATGCTGTAGCAAGGCAGAGTATCGCCCAGGAAAGCACTCTTTCCAAGCCCTTGTCTCCACTAGAATAGTCTTGCTGGAAGAGCCATACCAGCGTAGCTATACCAGCAAACTCTCCTAGTGGAGACCCAGCTTATGCAGGCATAGAAGTGCTTCTGCCAGCATAATATACATCAGTTCCCCAGAGACCTAAGATATCCCAGCAAAAGTACTTTCATGCTGGTATGACTGCACCTCCTCTAAGGCTTATCCCCGGCAGAGCTACGTTGGTTACAAACCCCCACTCCTCTAGACAACATAGCTCTGCTGGTGTAGGATTTAAGAGTAGACAAGGCCGAACTCTTGTGACCCTTCTTTGCTAAGGTGCTGTCCTCACTGCAAAAAGAGGTGAGTCTTTACATCGAGTTAGCTGGCTCAATCTCCAGTCCCAGGGCGGGCACTGTAATCTTTACCTTGGTGTAGCTGGCTGAGGTCATCCCTGGGTGGGGGGTTGACCGTGCCATGCTGGAGAGTGCTGAGCTGCTGGTCACCCTTTCTTGCCCCAATTCTCCAAGAGGGAGGGTGTGGGGAGAGAAGAGATAGATTTGCTGGATAAGGACAGGACCCTTGGTTAACCCTTTGGACCCACTGCCCTAAGGGGAGGGGGAGAGTGAGAGAGAAAGTGCCCCTCTGCATGGAGAAGCTGGGGTCTCCATCCAGACCGTTAAATGAATCTAGTTGAGGAAATCCTATTATAGGGCATAGCGACTGAAATCGATATGGCAGCAGGCTCGTAGTATACCCTCTGTGCTACCAATTAAGTACTGCCCCTCTCTGCATGGGAAGCCCTCTCCTATAGTGCAGTGTCCTTTTCTGTCTTTCTTTAGAAACACAGGAAGAGGGATTGATCATTCAGAGGATATGGCTGCACACATGTGCTCAGACCAGAGAAGACTGGCCTAGAACAGGGAGTGGGAGAACAAACTCTTGGGTTCTCTTTCTACCTGTGAGACTTTGGATGAACTCAGGTGTTGTGTGGCTTCTCCACTTATACAAGGGGTATGAAGACAGAACTCAGAGGGTTTAACTAATGTTGGGAAAGTAGCTGGAGATCATTGGCTGAGGGACACAAAGTGGTGTTATCCAGGAATTGGAATGAAGGGATCATGATGTTGCCTAATTGCCACCTACTGTCCATTCTGCTGCACTGCAGCCTTTATCTGTGTGCTTATGAGACGACACAGCAGTACGATAGCTGACAAAATATCATGGGTCAGTAAGAAACTCCAAATCCAAGAATTCTTCCAAATAGGTGCCTAGTGGGTTGAGTAGCTGGGGTGTGTGTGTGTGTGTGGATTTGTGAGATTAGAGTTGTGCAGCCAAACTATCCAACCAGCAAAAAAGAAAACCAGCCTCTTTCCAGTGAGCCAGACCATTCCCAGTGTTAGGGTTACCATATTTTGAGTGTCCAAAAGGAGGACACTCCACGGGGCCCCGGCCCCGCCCCCAGCCCCGCCCAACTCCGCCCCCTCCCCCAAAGTCCCCACCCCAACTCCGCCCCCTCCCCTGCTTCCCGCGAACATTTGATTCACGGGAAGCAGGAAGCAGGTAAGGGGGGGAGGAGGCGCGGCCCAGTCTGGCCCCCTCCGGCGTCTCCAGCCTGGCTCGGCTTGGGCCCTGGGGTGCCGGCCCCCGGCCGAGCACCCCCGGCCCGGCCCCGGCCCCCGGCCCAGCGTGCCCCCGGCCCCCGGCCCAGCGCGCCCCCCCGGCCGCCCAGCACCGCCGGCCCGGCGCACCCCCCGGCCGCCCAGCACCGCCGGCCCGGCGCACCTCCCGGCCCGGCGCACCCCCCCCCCCCAGCCGCCCAGCACCGCCGGATTTTCCCGGACATGTTCGGCTTTTTGGGATTTCCCCCCGGACGGGGATTTGAATCCCAAAAAGCCGGACATGTCCGGGAAAATCCGGACGTCTGGTAACCCTACCCAGTGTTTCAATGCCAGCGTGATCCTGGCAGGGCTTCAGGTCACCCATTGTCTCCCCCACCCAGCTGTGTAGATGGCCTCTCTGGCAGGCTGGTCTGTTACAGCTGGAGTTTTACTCCACACACCGGCCCAGCGGTTTGGTAGCTAAGTGGTTAATCTCACGGTGAAAGGTCACCTCCTGCTGCAGATGGGCACCTGATCCGTTGCAGTAGCATGGTTGGTGTGATGCCGGTCCTGTTGCTCCCGTATGAACTGTTGCCTTAACTCCATCAGCCTGATGGGCCTTTGGCTTGTGGGAGCTTTGACAGCGGACCTGGCTGTTTGTTTGGTTCCCCCAACCCCCTAAGTCTCCATTCTTCCCTCTAGCTAGGGATGAGCAAACCCCACAAACTTGGGTTCAAACAAGCACCCAGAAACTAGTCTGGGGAGCATTTAAACCTCTTGAGTCCTGAGAAATCAGGCTCTGACACCCCCCGCCTCTTAAGGATGGACCCAGTGGGAAGAGTGGTGGTTTGCTGCTGGGCACTGACACTGCTAGTTCCAAGTCTGCAAACGCTCTGGAGAACAAAGAGCTGGGATGGCTGCTGCATAGTGAAGACCTGAGCACCTGCCTCAGCCAGAATGGCTCTATAGCCCCCTGGTTAGGTCCCTCACCGGCCAGGTGGCAGCGCCCGTCTCCTCATCAGGCAGAGGGGGCACTAGAACCAGGGCTCTCCCACGTGGCCAGGGAGTACCCTTAACACTGGGCTAAAGGTTCTACGTGTCTCGTCCCAGCTGTTTTGTGTGGGGTTAGGGAACCTCTGAGCTGGAGCTGGAGGTTCTATTGGCTGGAGCCTCACATGCGAGTTAGACGTCTGAACGCCGACCTCCCCTTGGTTCGTGGATTGCTCTAGGGCTTAGGTGGGAGAGAGGTGCCTGGGCGCCCAGAGGAAGGCAGCAGCGTGCAAGCTCGGAGGTGGGAACCTTTACTGCAAAGCTGAGGCGCTGAGTGAGTCTAGCCACTTACCGGGTGCCTAAGGACTTTTGTGGCCCCAGTGACTTCACTGGAAGCAGGATGGTGCCTGTCACCTCAGCACCCAACACTTGAGATGGGCCTGAACCCAAACTCCAGGTCTCAGCTTCAGGGGTGGGATTTTTAGAAGTGTTCAGCATTGGCCAAGGGTGATCCTGACAGCGCCCATGCAAGTGTCCAGCTGTGAGCACTCCTGATTGGCTAAAAATTGGGTTCAGCTTGTTATTTTCTTACCCCATCTTTCCCACCCCACCCAGGCCCCGCTTATTTGTTTTTCTCATCCACCAGTTATGTTCTGGATTCTAAGCTCCCTGGGGCAGCTATTGCCATTTATCATGTTTGTACAGCCCCTGGCACAATGGGGGCGTGGCCTGGTGGAGGCCTCCAGGTGCAACCATAATATAAATGTTAAACAAGAGTCATAAAATTCCCATTGACAGAAGTGGGAGCAGGCTTCGGCCAGGCCCTGAGCACTTCTGAAAATCCTACCCCCCTTGTCTGTAAGAGGCTGCACCCCCATCCCAGAACCAACTGCAACCCACTGCTGAGTGTGTATTCCTGCTCTCCTGCTGTGCCTGATCCACGGTGAAGATGAGCCCTTCCCAGGGAGCAGTGGCTCTTAGCTCATGCTGCAGCAGCTCATGGCTTAGCTCTGGAGATCCATTGTTCAAGCTGGCAGCTGCCACCCCAAGTGGAGGGTGTTTAGATTCACTCTACTAGGGTGATGATAGGTACATCACCAAAGCAGCTACTTTTCTGGTAACTTCCTGGTACCTGCTAGTTCTCCCCAGTGCACGATTGCCCTTTCAAAAGGATGCTTTCCCAGCCTACCTCTCTCTGGTAGGCTCTTTCAATCTGGCAGAATCAAGCAGATGCACTGACTAGAGGGTATGTTTGCAAGTGACCGAAGCATCAGCTGGTACGTAGCTAACTACGTTTCCCCTTTATTATTGTTGAGAAAATGGCTTGAACCTGTGTCAAGCATTGTTCCACTGGCATGGGAAATGACTGCCTAGGAAGGAGTATTGCGGAAAGGGATCTGGAGGGTCATAGTGGATCACAAACTAAATATGAGTCAACAGTGTATCATTGTTGCCCAAGAAGCAAACATCATTCCGGAATGCATTAGCAGGAATGTTGTAAGCAAGACACGAGAAGTAATTCGACTCTACTCCATGCTGATTAGGCCTCAGCTGGAATATTGTGTCCAGTTCTGGGCACCACATTTTAGGAAAGATGTAGACAAATTGGAGAAAGTCCAGAGAAGAGTAACAATAATGATTAAAGGTCTAGAAAACATGACCTATGAGGGAAGATTGAAATAATTGGGTTTGTTTAATCTGGAGAAGAGAAGACTGAGAGGGGACATGATAACTGTTTTCAAGTACATAAAAGGTTGTTACAAGGAGGATGGAGAAAAAATTTCTCCTTAACCTCTGAGGATAGGAGAAGAAGCAATGGGCTTAAATTGCAGCAAGGGAGGTTTAGGTTGGACATTAGGAAAAACTTCCTGCCAGGGAAGATAAGCACTGGAATAAATTGCCTGGCGAGGTTGTGGAATCTATATCATTGGAGATTTTTAAGAACAGGTTAGACAAACACCTGTCAGGGATGGTCTAGGTAATACTTAGTCCTGCTCTGAGTGCAGGAAACTGGACTAGAAGACCTCTCGAGATCCCTTCCAGTCCTACGGTTCTATGAACTAGTAAATGGAAGCAGCTATTGCCATTCAGAGCTCAGGATCCTTAAAAACTTTGCAGAACCATTTTTACACACATGCTGCCAGTTAATTAGCTGTTAGGAAGACTATATTACTTGGCTTTTATAATCCAAAGAAGCTTATATAAAATTCACCAGCTAAGGAAGCAAAAGGACTATTATATAGCTTTAGCTAGGGAATTTTTAGCCACACTTTAGGTGTGCTATTATTACAGCTGCACTTCAGGCTTGATTCTGCAAAGGGGCTGAATGCCATCTGTCCCGACTGATTCTACTTGGTGTGGAGCGCTCTCAGCACCGGCCAGCATTAAACCCTGGGGTGACTGAGGAGGCCAGCCTCCTAATTAATCCATTTGGATCCCCAGGCAATAGTGGTGGAGGGTTAATGGAGCCATGCACAAGCATTAATAGCCAACATGTAACAGAGAGTCTATGATCTCATTTAAAATCAATTTGAGAAACGTTTTATTCTAAAATGCTTCCCCATTTACATTTAATAAGCCCATTTCATTCTGGAGCCCATCTCGTTTGATAATTTCCGCATTAACAGGAGTATTTCCTCTGATCACACCGCAGCCAGGGCTTTTCTGAAGTGATCATCCTATTCCTTAACTCTTTTCGTAATCTTCCAGATGCTTTGTAAACTTTAACTAGTCCTTGCAAGACCCCTTAGAAAAAAAATCAGAATTGTGTGGGTGGGTCACTGCCCACTGCTGGATGGAACCGGAACTGCTCAAGTGTGTGTCATGAACCCTGCACTGTTAGCAGCTAATGCTCCCTTAACCTGAGTGGTGGACTCTCTGGTTTGGGAGTAGAAGGAACTGAGTTCTGTGTCAGCTGTTGTCCTGAAGTTCCAAAAGGCCCCAGTATGTAGTGGTAACTCTGTCCACAGACTTGTAACAGCATTCAATAGAAGTGATAGACAGGCTGGAAGAGTAGGTCCCAGTTGGAATACAAATAGATGTAGCTTTTGTAAGACAACTGAATGGCACCCACAAGTGACCAGTAGGTAGAAGTTTAAGACAAAGACCTTGATTTTGCACCCATTGAAATCATTGGCAAAACTTCCAGTGAGACTACACGTGGGCCCGTATATATGAAACGTACATAGTAATGAAGGCTGCAAATGTTATCCTCATGGTAGAGGGGGAACTGAGGCAGAGAGCTGGAGATTTGCACTAACAGAGCTCTGCCTCCTAGGTAGAGGAATATTCCCAATAAAAATGCAATAAAGTCAAGATGCCCTACACAAAATGCAAGATCCGTTGACACTCTGATAGGCCAGCATGCTACCCCACTCTAGTGAAATACAGTCAGGTAAACCAAGAGGAAAAACCAACTTGTCATGTCTGGCTGAAATGAAGGCAGAGGCATTTAAAATCTATCATTTCCAATTGACTGTCCTGCTGGGAGACACCCAAGGAGACTGTAAGATGCCATAATTCCACCAAGATGAAGCAGAGACATGAACAAACAGTTCAGCATCCTTCGGAGACGAAGAGGGAGTGTAACCTGGCAACATTTCTCACATCCAGCTCACCTGCTGGGGAGCAGAATCTAAACACATAAAGCATGCACAGGCACATGGGAGAGCTGCAGAGGCTAGAAAGAGGCAGAATCTAAGTGTAGGAGACTTGTGTCTACATATTAGATATTAGGTAAGAATGATGCACTGCTCCTGGTCTGATGTGGATAGGGAGGGACTGTGGCTGAATGGTTACAGCAGAGATTCCTTGGCTCTGCTGTCATTTGTTGCTGATTTGGTTGGTGGTCTGGGGAAAGTTGCTACCTCTGTGCCTCAGTTGATAGGAATTGTTATACCAGATCAGTCCCATAGTTCAGAATCCTGCCTCTGAGGGCAACCAATAGTGGATGTGTGACAGTGTGCCCCATAAGGCTTTATGGAGGGGTGCTCATAAATGTATGTATGATATAACTGGAATAGGGTTTTGCTACATATGCCATGTAACATATCTGTGTAAAGGTTATGATCTACTGGTTATGTTCATCCTAGTTGTATGCAGGCACCATTTGTGTGTTCAGAGTTATGAACATTGGCTGTATAATTGCTTGATTTCTAAGTAGTCTTAGTTAGAACATTTGGTCACTTCTTGGGAAAGGAATGTGCAAGTTAAGTGCTCAATCAGGAAGCACTTAACAGACAAAAGAGCTTGGAAGACTCCAATCCACATAAGAAGTCTACCTGAGGATGTTCAAGGTAGCATGTGGGTAATGGCTGCTACCTGCAAGTCCTGAGTCATGCATGGGCATGTGACTTGCCCAGGTGATTCCGAATCTCCATTTTGTGACTGGATTCTACACAGGGTAAGGAGGGGGTCTCCACCCACAAGAGAAAGTCTATTTAAACCCTTGGGAGACCCCTCCATTTTGTCTTCAGCTGGCTAAAGAAGGAGCCTCTCCACCTCCCAGGATACTTGAAGAAAACTGGAACAAAGTACAGTAACTACAGGGGGTGTGAGCAGGGCCGGCTCTAGGCACCAGCAAAGCAAGCAGTTGCTTGGGGCGGCAGATTTGCAAGGGGCGCAAGAATCCAGCATGGGAGCTGAGAACCAACAGGGGGCCCTGGGAGCTGTAGTTCCTTGGTTAGCTCCCTGCCTATAGAGCCAGCCCTGGAGCAGGGAAAGAACTACATTTCCCAACATTCCCTTGGCCACTAGCAACAGGAAAGGGTGTGGGAAAGGAGTATGGAACTGAAATCTGCAGCTTGCTGTGAATGGTAGGAACAGAGCCAGCTCTAGGTTTTTTGCCGGGCGCCCCCCTGCCCACACCCCGTGCTGCCCCAGCTCTGGCCCCCACCTGCAATCCCAGCCCTGGGCTCTTCCCCCCCCCGCATCCCCTGCCATCCCAGCTCTGGCCCCCACCTGCACCCTCCTGCTGCCCCAGCCCTGGGCTCTTCCCCTCCCCCCCCCCGCATCCCCGGCCACCCCAGCTCTGGCTCCCATCCGCACCTCCTGCCACCCCAGCCCTGGGCTCTCCCCCGCCCACACCCCCTGCAGCCCCAGCTCTGGCCCCCACCTGCACTCCCCTGCTCCCCCAGCCCTGGGCTCTCCCCCCACCCGCACCTCCTGTTGTCCCAGTCCTGGGCTCTCCCCCCCCCCCCACACCCTCTGCTGCCCCAACTCTGGCCCCCACCCACACCCCCTGCTGCCCCAGCCGTGGGCTCTTCCCCCCAACCCGCCCCTCCCGCCGCCCCAGCCCTGGGCTCTCCCCCAAAGAAGGAATTGGGGGGACTAAATGGACGGTGCACCTCACTATCTGAAGCCTAGCAAGGGAGGTATGTGGATCCCACTAGATTTTAAAATGAAAAGTAAGGGAGGGGAGGCTCTGGACCTGGGCAGTTTTAGATACAGTACCAGGCACTTAGGAGGATTTCCACTTCTGAGCCATGGAAGCAGAAATTGACTTTTCCTCTGCAGATATAGCTAATATTCAGAAAGGGAATCTAGCACCTGCCTTCCAGATTTGAACACCCTCAAAATTCAGGAATGCTCAAGCTCAATTTGGGCAGCTGTTACTTCATTTCCCACAAATCAAATATACTGATCCACTGTAACTTGCTGTAGAAAAAGTAGAATAAATTGAGCAAGAAATGCTTCCCAGTGGTTATTAGGACTGGAATTGCTATTTTCAACAGCCATTGCTTTTTTTTAAGTTTTAGTTTTATTTGTTTAAAAGGAAGACCGTGATAGTGCATTCCCCATAGAAACAAAGAATGGAACAAAAGAATAATAAAGGCACCTCAACTTTTCCTCATTTATGTAGGACAGTCTTATAATATGCATCCAGATATCCTCCAGTCACACAAGCTGAAAATTGTTCCACTTTACTGCAGTTCTGTAACCATATGGGAACCAGTCCTGTCTGTGTTCTGTGCACATCCAAAATTCCTGCTGAATGACCCGCCCTGGGAGCAAGTTACCAGTGACCCAGGGCTGGGGCAGCAGGAGGGTGCAGTTGGGGGGGAGGGAGGGGGAGAGCCCAGGGCTGGGGTGGGGGGCAGCCAAACATTTTTTTAATTGGGGCAGCAAAAAACCTAGAGCCGGCCCTGGGTGTGAGTGATTGCTGGACCCAGGCTAAAAGGAGATTAGTCTGTAAAAGGGAGCATTCTGGAACTGGTGAGGATCTTATCTGTATTTAGTTTGATTAGACATAGATTTGCGCATTTTATTTTATTTTGCTTGGTGACTTTAGGGTTACCATATTCAAACATTTAAAAAAGAGGACACTCCACAGGGCCCTGGTCCCGCCCCCGGCCCTGCCCCAACTCCGTCCCCGGCCCCGCCCCAACCCCACCCCTTCTCCGCCCCCATTCCAACCCCTTCCCCAAAGTCCCTGCCCCAACTCTGTCCCCTCCTCTGAGCACCCCGCATTCCCCCTCCTCCCTCCCGCTCTGATCTTGGTTGGGGGTTGCTAAGTGCTTCCCTGCTCCCCACTCGCCCCGCAGCCCCTGCAGCCTCTATGCCCTTGCCTGCCCTGCTCCTCCTCACCCTGCAGCCTCTGCGCCCCCCCGCCCATGAAGCCTCTGTGCCCCCTGCTCCCCACTCGCCCTGCAGCCTCAGCACCGCCTGCCTGCCCTGCCCCTGCACCCCCTGCCCCTGCAGCCTCTATGCCCCTGCCTGCCCTGCTCCTCCTCACCCTGCAGCCTCTGCGCCCCCCTGCCCCTGCAGCCTCTGTGCCCCCTGCTCCCCACTCACCCTGCAGCCTCTGCGCCCCCTGCCTGCCCTGCCCCTGCAGCCTCTGCACCCCCCCGCCCCTGCAGCCTCTGTGCCCCCTGCTCCCCACTCGCCCTGCAGCCTCTGCACCCCCTGCCTGCCCTGCCCCTGCAGCCTCTGCACCCCCCGTCTGCCCTGCTCCTCCTCGCCCTGCAGCCTCTGTGCCCCCTGCCTGCCCTGCCCCTGCAGCCTCTGCACCCCCCCGCCCCTGCAGCCTCTGCGCCCCCTGCCTGCCCTGCCCCTGCAGCCTCTACACCCCCCCCCCCCCCTGCAGCCTCTGCGCCCCCGCTCACCCGGCAGAGGGAGAGCTGCGGGCTCCACGTGGAATCAAACACTGCCACGCTGCTCGGAGGGGGAGGGACTCTGGCTGCTAGAGGCCCTAGTGGCTGCGAGCGGCTTTCAATCAGGCAAGGCGTCCAATCAGCCGCGCCGCACGAGGGGAAGGGGGAAATCCCGGACATTTCTACTTGATTAGAAATCTCCCCCCGGACGGCCATTTAACACTGAAAAAGCCGGACATGTCCGGGGAAACCCGGACGGATGGTAACCCTAGGTGACTTACTTTGTTCTGTCTGTTACTACTTGGAGCCACTTAAATCCTACTTTCTGTATTTAATAAAATCACTTTTTACTTATTAATTAACTCAGAGTATGTATTAATACCTGGGGGAGCAAACAGCTGTGCATATCTCTCTATCAGTGTTATAGAGGGCGAACAATTTATGAGTTTACCCTGCATAAGCTTTATACAGGGTAAAACGGATTTATTTGGGTTTAGACCCCATTGCGAGTTGGGCATCTGAGTGCTAAAGACAAGCACACTTCTGTGAGCTGTTTTCAGGTAAACCTGCAGCTTTGAGGCAAGTAATTCAGACCCTGGGTCTTTGTTGGAGCCAGGGCCGGCTCTAGTCACCAGCAAAACAAGCTGGTGCTTGGGGCGGCACATTTTTAGGGGCGGCATGGCCGGTGCCAGAATGCCGCCCCTAAAAATGTGCCCCGGCCGCCCTAGCTCACCTCCGCTGCTGCTGCCACGGCGCGCGAAACAGCTGATTCGCGCGCTGCTACTCGCCCTCCCTCCCAGGCTCTCAAACCTGGGAGGGAGGGGGAGATCCCGAGCGGCCGTTTCGCGCGCCGCTGCTCCCCCTCTGTCCCAGGCTCGGGAGCCTGGGAGGGAGGGGGAGCAGCGGCGCCCGCGCCGCGGCCACTCGGAGTCTCCCCCTCCCTCCCAGGCTCTTAAACCTGGGAGGGAGGGGGAGATCCCGAGCGGCCGCTGCTCCCCCTCCCTCCCTCCCAGACTTGGGAGCCTGGGAGGGAGGGGGAGCAGCGGCACCCGCGCCGCGGCCACTCGGAGTCTCCCCCTCCCTCCCAGGCTCTCAAACCTGGGAGGGAGGGGGAGACTCCGAGTGGCCGCGGCGCGGGCGCCGCTTCTCCCCTTCCCTCACTCCCTCCTAGGCTTGAGAGCCTGGGGGGAGGAGGCAGGGCTGGGGATTTGGGGAAGGGGCGGAGTTGAGGCGGGGCCGGGGGTGGGGTAATTAAAAAACGGTGGGGGGGGGCGGCCAAAACTGTTTTTGCTTTGGGCGGCAAAAATCCTAGAGCCGGCCCTGGTTGGAGCAGACGGGAGTGTCTGGCTCAGCAAGACAGGGTGCTGGAGTCCTGAGCTGGCAGGGAAAACAGGAGCAGAGGTAGTCTTGGCACATCAGGTGGCAGCTCACAGGGGGTTTCTGTGATCCAACCCATCACAGGATGCTTCTGAGGAAGCTGCAGGCTTCTCCATCTGTAAACTCACTGGGTACACTAATTAACTCAAAGGGGAGTCAGTTGGGTTCTGAAGGAGAACTAAGCCCCCATTTGGTCTGTGGTAAACTCCCGGAAGGCAGAGAACTTCTCGCTGAGCCTGCCTGGAGTGCTGTTGAGGGCTGTCCACGGGCCCCAGCTGCTGCTTTGAGCTTTGTTCCTTTCCTCTGGGGCAAGCCACAGGCTGCGGTGACGGTGGATGTGCTGTGCTCTAACTGCCCACCCTCTGTAGACCCGGCTGGTAGTTCCTGTTGATGTCATTCAAGCCACTGGGATTTTTGCTGAAATGATCCCAGCATTTGGGAAGCCCTATATTGCCTAAGCACTAAATAGGTACAAATTATTGCCTTTCCCAATGCTTTGTTCAATACTTCTCTCTGCGCTTGGCACTTCAGAGGGATAAACCAGCTTCATACCGCTCCTTGGCTAGATGCCCTAGACTGAATTTCTTGATCTTGCAGGGTAGTTGCCTTATTCTGTTTGTGACAGATACCTGACATCAGAACGCCAAGCCAGAACACAGTGCTGACCAAGCAAGCGTGACTGCTGTGAGATCTGTCCACGGATACTGTCCAACCTCAGGAATTGTTCAGGGAATTGGGCAACTGGAGGGGGGTGGGGGCAGAGTGGTGAGAGGGGCTCAGCTCAAACAAGACATGCCACATAGACCAGGAGCTTTGTAGACAAGTGTTCTGATTATTTCAAGTCACCTGGGTTAGATTCACCAGGGTTTAACTCCTTCAGTGAATCGAATCATGGAAGTTTAGTGATGGAAGGTAAGCCAGCCCACCTCTATCTCAGCAGGCTGGTTCCTTAAGAAAAACAATTGGCCAGGAAGATGGACTGGAGGTATTTTATTAAATACCCGGCCACGTGCCATATTAAGAATCGTGAGAAGATAGTATCATTCAGTTCCCTTCTTGAGGCAGAATAATACCTCAAAAATCTGCAAACTCCTCCCTTGCAAAAGGAGACATCTATGGAATGATCCGACCATATCAAATTTATGCATTGCTTGCTGAGATCTGATATGGCTGCTCCAAACAAGTTGATGGGCATTAGTTGATATTGATATTTTAGTTCCTTTTCTTTTTTTCTCTATGGTTGGGGTTAAAGGGATATTATCAATTTACTTCCCATTGCCTTAACTCATTGAAAAGGAGCATCAGTGTAAAATCTATCATTTGATAAGTAATTATATGTAATAATTGCTTTATTAGATGGTGCTTCCTTATGGACTAATGTATCAAGGTTCTATTGGTAATAGGTGATTACTATAGTTGAGATGTTTGGGGACCCAGGACCTGTGAGCATCTTCAAATTTCACCTGATCCAGCTGCCCCCTCTGGGTGGCAAATGTGTATTTTGGACACTTTAAACAGATTCTTCTTTTTGATTGTATGTTACCGTAGTGGGGTGGATTGGCCGCTCACAGACCGGGAGGGGGAGGAGCCCCTCATTGAACCCTAGTGGGCGGAGCCATACCACGCTCAACCCTCCCATTGGAAGTTAGTGGGCGGGACCAGACGTACAAAAGGCGGGCCGGAGAACTCAGTTGGGAGGCAGCCGCCGGAGGAGCCAGACCCCTCCTGTCAGCTCCCGAGCTGGAAGGCTGCTGCAGACCCCAAGGGAGCCGAGGACTGGCCAGGACCACCAGGGCCATTTACAAACCCGAGCACGGAGGAACTGCAAGTGCTGACAGAGGCCTTCTTCCCCGATGACCAGGACGACCCTCTCCAGAGCCAGGTACACCCCGAGGGGGAGTTGGGAAGTGGCCCAGGAGTAGCCGATCCCTGTCTGGCTGCAACGCTGACAGCAAGCGAGTCAGCGTGTTGCGGTCAGGACCCCGCTGACCCAGTGGCAGACCGCTCTGCCACTGCTAGGGCCCTGGGCCGGGACGCAGTGGAGTGGTGGGCCTGCGTCCCCCCTGCCACCCCAAGCTGTGGGGGGCAGTCTCCCTGTCTCTTAGGCAAGAAGCCTGCACCTGTCGGCCCTCCGCCAGAGCTAGGAGGCCCAACTGTTTGCTGCTCAGCCTGATTACAGGCCTGAGCCCGAGACTCTTTACTGCCCCACCCTGACCAGGGGCTCTGGCTCCATAACTGTGTTTGTTGTTCGGCCCTGATCACAGGCCCAAGCTCATGTCTCCCATCGCCCCACTGATTCCGCACGTCAGGCGACCCCCGGAGACATAGTGGGGCAAATTGGCCGCCCACAGACCAGGAGGAGCCACTCTCCCCCAACGGACTACAGTTACTAATATGTATTTCTCGAGCCACTGTCTTTTCTGTTTTGTTTTTTGCACTTATTTAATTCCTCTTTCTGTCCCTCCTTGTTACCCTCCCATGCTGGGAATTTCCTTCCCACTCCTGTAGAATATGTACTGGGAAGCGACACCCTACCCCTGGATTATATAACGTCCGCTGCTTCGATTATGCAAGAACTATATGCTGCTCAGGAGAATTTGCAATGTCTCATTTATTCACAAAGCAACTTTACATTTTATCCAGTACATTTTAACAATGGTGGCTCTGATAATTAAATGTGTCTCTTGGAATATAAAGGGGTTTAATAACCTTATTAAAAAGTACTCAATGCTTTAAAAAGATACTATTAACATTGCCATGCTCCAGGAGACACATCTGACAGAACCTGCAGCTTGTAAACTGAAGAGCAATTGGATAAGCCTCTCAATATCTAGTTGCTTTAATTCGAAAGCGAGGGGTGTTGCTATACTAACACATAAAAAGGTGAATGTTAGTATTCTGAGCACAGGGTCTGACAGTGAGGGCAGATTTGCTGTGCTCAAGGCTGAAATTGGCAATTCTATAATCATCTTTGCCAATCTCTGTGGGCCAAACCGAGATGATCCCATTTCCCCCCCTAATTTTTTAGGAGTATTAATGACATGGGCCACCATCCTATTATTATAGCTAGAGAGCTTAATGGAAATCTAGACCCTGTCCTTTATAAATCTTCTCCTTCATATAAAAGCATAAATATTTGTCAGGTACTTCACATATACATGGCTGATTTAGGTTTACAGGATGTGTGGAGACTGGGTAATCCTAAAGCCAGGGACTATAATTTTTTCCCCCACAGCTCATTCAACATATTTAAGATTTGAACTACAGGTATTTCTTAGCGTTTAGGGTGACCAGACAGCAAGTGTGAAAAATCGGGACGGGGGTGGGGGGTAATAGGAGCCTATATAAGTAAAAGACCCAAAAATCGGGACCGTCCCTATAAAATCGGGACATTTGGTCACCCTATTAGCGTTACAAGACTTGATCAATTCTGTCACCAGTTGTGGCATTGGTACTGTTATATCTGACCATGTGCCTATACATATGTCTTTTAGGCCCCCAGGGTATGCACCCCCAACTAAAATGTGGCGATTAAATACCTCTCTGCTGTTTGATGCATCATTTGTTAACTCCATCCAGCAGGAGTTTGAAGTTCTTTTTTAAAACACATGCCCCCACTGCTTCATCAGCTGCCACACTTTGGGAAGCCTTTAAAGCCTTCATCAGAGGCTGTATCATCTCTTATGCCACCTTTAAAAAGGAAATTAAGGCCTTGGACATAGACTCTGCTTCTGCCCCCTCCCCAGAGAAACGCAGAACCCTCAGCAATCTAAGATATGAACTCAACAAATTTCTGTCCCAAAAGGGTGAGTTTGTTTTATTCTGTTTGAAGCAAAACTATTAGAAATCTGGTGGGAGAGCTGGCAAGCTGTTGGCATACAGACTTAAACAAAAGGCTAACAGAAATAAGAGTGCTGCTATTCACAACAGTAGCAATAAATTATATACTACACAGTCAGACATAGGTGCTGGACCTGGGGGGTGGTTTCCATTATATACAAGGTTTACAGTTTGGTTCAATGGCTCTCAGCACCCCGACTATAAAACTGTTCCAGCACCCCTGCAGTCAGATATTAATAAATATTTATTTAGCTGAAGAGGGAATTGGTAAAGATAACTTTTTTATTGGATTGTTTCTTCCACAAGTCTCTGACTCTCAGAAGGAACTTTTCGATGCCCCACTAGAAATCGCAGAACTGATTCAGGCTCTAAAAGAAATGAAGGTTAAAAAGTCTCCTGGCGCAGACGGGTTCCCAATTGAATTTTACAAAAAATTATCTGAGACTTTAACACTAGGTTACTACATATGTTCAATGAGGCCAAGAATGAGCAAACTTTCCCACCTACTCTGAGAAAAACTGTAATGTCAGTTATTCCTAAACCTGGGAAAGAACATGGAGATTTTAGCTAAAGCTCTTGCTATGTGAATGGACAAAGTTCTCACACATTTTACACATAAATCAGGTAGGCGTCTTTCATAATAGATGTGGCTCAGAGAATTTGCATCAACAGATTGCTATTATTGCCTCTTTGAGAAATTCTAAAGAACCCGTAGTTGTCATTTCTTTAGCTGCTGAAAAGGCCTTTGACCACACAGCCTGGGACAATCTTTTTTACATATTAGCAAAATTTGGATTTGGTAAACAATTTATTGCTTGGTGTAGCGGGGTGGTCACCTGTTCCTGCCTGGAAAGGGTTAAAGCCAGCCCTGGGAGAGGGCTGAGGCTGTGAAGGAAAGACCTGGGCTGATTGGGGGAAGCAGCCGCAGCTGGGCCACGCCCCAATCAGGGCCCAGCTGGCCCTATAAAGGCTTGAGCCAGGAGCAAGGACTCAGTCTCTCTCTGTGTTCAGAGAGAGGAGGGCCTGGCTGCAGGGAGCTTAACTAAGTGCCTAGAGTGGAGCAGGGCTGGGGAAAGGCCAAGGGAGCTGGGGAGCTCTGGCCTAGGAAAGCCCCAGGCTGCAGGCCTGCTAAGGCCTATTAGGTACTGGGTTGCAGGGGACAGCCCATGGGTAGGCAGAGGCAGCAGGTCCAAAACCCCCTTTGCCTATGATGAGTGGCTTATACTGCAGTCTGCCCCAGTGAACGGGGGCTAGATGGAGACTGGGCAGTAGCCAAGACAGAGGTGAAGTGGGGCTAGTGGGTGGGGGTTCCCCTGGGAGGGGGTTCCCCTGGGAGGGGGAGACCCAGAACTGTGGGGGTACTGCCAGGGGGCAGCACCAAGGCAGAGGGACACGGGGGCCCAGCGGTAGCGGACCACTGGCCGACAGAGGGCGCTCCAAGGCTGGGAGAGCTAATTCCTGAGGACAACCAGCAGGAGGCGCCACTAGGTGAGTCTGCGCATTGCTATACTTGGATTGAACTTTTATATTCTAACACAGCTTCCAGGGTAGTCACCAAGGATATTATGTCTGCCCCCTTTCCATTACATAGAGGTACTAGGAAGGGCTGCCCCCTTTCTCCTTTACTGTTTGATCTAGTTGTAGAAACTTTAACCATTGCATCCAAGCAAATCAACGTATTCATGGTAGCTGGGTAGGCTGAACAAAGCATAAAATTGTGCTCTATGTCAGTGATTCTCAAACTTTAGTAACCCAAGGACCCACATTTTGATTTAAAATTTTGCTGTGGACCCCCAAGGCCCCCACTCAGTCCCAGGCCCCATCCCCCTCCACCCCTTCCCCCAAAGCCCCACCCTGCCCCACCTTTTCCTGCCCACGCTCCACCCCTGCCCCTCCTCTTGCCCGTTCTTTCTGCCCCCTCCCCTGAGTGCCTCCATCTCCCCCCCCTTCCCCCTCCCTCCCAGCATCTCTTGCATGCCAGGGAACAGCTGTTACCGGTGTGCAGGAGGTGCTGAGGGGGAGGAGTTGATCAGCAGGGCCCGCGGACCCTCTGGAGTACCCTCACGGATCCCCAGGGGTCCGCGGACCTCAGTTTGAGAAACGCTGCTCTATGTGGATGATCTTGTGTTTGTATCTATGCCCGAGGTTACCATTCCTCCCCTTCTAACCACTATTAATAAGTTTGGACTCCTCTCAGGTTATAAAATGAATTGGGGTAAATCAGTAATTTTAGGAATTATCAACTATGCCCACAAAGGCCTTTTCTCAAATTGGGACTTTCAATGGCAATCCTCCTATATGAAATATTTAGGAATACTGATTCCCCAAAATATTCGGGACATCCTTAAGGCAAACATAGAACTAATTATTGCCCAAGTGGATCTGGGGAGATGAAGTTTGTTAATCCCCAGTTTGTGGGGTAAAATTAATACACTGAACATAAATGTCCTTCCTAGAATTTTGTATGTTCTGGGGGGTCTCCCTATTTCTATGCCTCAAACTTACTTTGAGAAATTCAATAATATTTTCAGAACGTTCCTTCGGGACTCAGGTAAGAAACCTTGCCTGACTCTGAACATACTACTGTTCCCTCTATCACTGGGAGGATTTCATTTTCTCAACTTGGAAAATTATCCTGTCGCCTTTCTGTTAAGCCAAGCATCTTTGTGGCTGTTAGATATGACCCCACAGACCCCACCTTGGGTTCCGATTGAACAAGAATTGGTACACCCTCTCCCCCTGTCTGGCATTGTAGGATCAAATTATTATAGATTTGATGGCTCCAGAGCTCCCTCAATAGCATCTGTGAGGCAAGCTTGGTCAGAGTTGGCTAGAAAATTCTGCTCCCATCCACTCTTCTATGCAGAGGTGGCCCTATAGAGCAATCCTATCCTTAAACTCGGTGGCAAAACCTTGATGTGGTGGGATTGGATGGACAATGGAACTGAGATTCTATCACAGCTAATTGACAATGATACATTTAAACCATTTCTAGATCTTCAGCAACAGTTTGGCTTGCCCTGCTCCAGAGCATGGAGATATCTCCAGTGAAAGCTCTTGCTTATGAATGTATTTGGACGGGATGCATTGGGAGCTCCAGAACCTCTGGAACTTTTATTATTTTGGAGGAAACTCCCTGGGTTTACTTGGCCAGTGGTATTCTTTGATGATTTTCTGGCCCCCAAAGCTGCCAAAGACTGATAATTTGAGAGTTGCTTGGAGTAGAGATTTGGATACACAGCTCTCTCTGACCCAATGCAATACAATTGTATCTAATGTTAAAAAAGCAACTGTAGACCTGAGACTACGGTTTATTCACCAAAAAACACTTTTTTGAATATACTGGTCCCCACATAGACTAATGGTAATGGGCCTCATAAATGCTGACTGCTGTTGGGAACGTAACTCCATATATTTTGTATCAAGAATTTCTGGTGTGAGGTGGGCCAAGGAATAATTTGATATAGGATGCTAAGTTGGAGCCCTCCTCCTTAAGTTTCATTCTTGGATATATTCCTGATACCTGGAGGTTACCTGATAACAAGGCAGCATGGTTCCAATGTGCAGTTTTCATTGCTAAAAAATTAATCCTGCAAAAATGGAAAAGTCGATCCCTATCAAATATTGATGCCTGGCTGAGTGACATGGCTGAGCTCGCAGCTAATGAGTTACTGGCATTCCGCAGAAAGGGAATACTCAAAAAATCTAAAGCAATTTGGGCTGACTTGTTAGAGGTTTATGATTAATGTAGACCCTGAAGATAGATATGTCACTTCCCCTCCCCTCCCTTTATCCTAACCCTCTTTATTTACTTTGCATATTATAAGAAATCTGGTATTTTGGTGTATGGAAAAATTAATAAAGATGAATAGTAATAAAAAGAAACATTGTGATAACCAGTCTGATTTCCCCCCCTTAATTACATCCTTTTTTCACCTATACCCCCCACCCCTTGCACTACCCTACATGTTCTGTATCTTGCCTGATCCTATGTATTACCATAAGGAATATGTCCTAGATTCAAAAGTCCAGTGTCTTGTTACTGAAAGTCATGCAGTGACTTGAAGCAAGCTGAGAAAAGAATACAGGGAACATAGTAAGGGGAACAACATGGTGGGGAGGGTTGCTGATAGGGGCAAACTAATCTAACAGGACTTTCTTCTCTGCTCATTGATTCTCTCCAGGGTGGATCCAAGAGGGACTCTCCAATGGATCCACCCTGCAAGGTGATTACATGCTTCTCACACCAATGTTGGCGCACAGTGTAGGAAAACAGTCTCTTCCATCCCTCTTTGTCACTAGCTGCTGCTTCCATCTGCTCTGTGCTGTTGAGGTCAATTGTTCTGCCCTCCCTGCTAAGGGGTCTCCTTAACATTTCTCCTGGGAGCCCTCGTTTCCTCATTCCAGTTGGTTGTTGAGTTTAGTGAGTGCTGTGACTACCCTTTCTATCCTTTATGTCCCTTCTTTTGTGAGGTCTCAATTGGCTAGCATGGTGCTGCCCAGGTAGATGAACTGTTCTACTCTCTTGATGTCTTTTCCCTCTAATATGATGTTGTTGCTTGATGTCTTGGTTTCAGGGATGTTTGTTTTCTGCAAGCTGAGCCAGAAGAAAAATACAGCTGCAGGGAGCAAGGTGTACCAATAACCTAAGCAAGTGAGAAGCAGCAAACACCCCATCTTGGGGTTCCTTGTAGCCCTGGCTGCAAATACCGATCTCTTCCCAATGGCCCCCAGCCTCCTCTGTTTCCTAAGCAGACTAATTATAGCGCACCGGTAAGAGGGGAGGGTGATACTGTACTGAGATAACAAGTCCTTGTTGACCTGCTAGGCCGTGATTTCCCATTTTGTATGTGTGCAACTGATTGTTCCTTCCTAAGTGGAGTACTTTGCATTTGTCCTTACTGAATTTCATCCTATTTACTTCAGACCATTTCTCCAATTTGTCCAGATCATTTTGAATTTTAATCCTATCCTCCCAAGCACTTGCAACCCCTCCCAGCTTGGTATCATCCACAAACTTTATAAGTGTACTCTGCATGCCATTATCTAAATCACTGATGAAGATATTGAACCGAACCGATCCCTGCGAGACCCCACTTGTTATGCCCTTCCAGCATGACACTGAACCACTAATAACTACTCTCTGGGAACTATTTTCCAGCCAGTTATACACCCACCTTATAGTAGCTCCATCTAGGTTGTATTTCCCTAGATTGTTTATGAGAAGGTCATGCAAGACAGTATCAAAAGCCTTACTAAAGGCTTATCTGAAAGAGTTGTTAGAATCAGTGGGAGTTATTGGGTGTACCAGTCTCTTAGGGACTGTACATTTAAATCCAGATAGTTCCCACTGATTGCTGCTTTCTGTTAATCAAATACAGATGTTTGATTGTAACTATTGTTAAAGCATCTGACTGTTGCTGGAGTGGTTTCAGAATAAGAATCTGAGCTGCGTGTAAGGCTGGGGTAGGGCTCAGGCCACTGGTGGAGAATTCAGCCTTACATAATGCTTACGGTAATTGCTGTGCAGAGTGGCAGCTAGAAACATGCCTTCCCAGCAAGGGCGGTCAGCTCAGCTAATGTCTCTGCAGCGCCAACAAGGTAGCCAGGTCAGCTGACTTCTCATCACTAACAACAGGGGGCCAGTGATTGGGGCTTCTGAGCGAGGTGATGCAGCCAGGCCTGCCTTCCTTTTGACACATCAGCCCTCTGATACAGCTAGATCTCGGCCAGGGAACTGTTCAGGATAAGCTCTGGGGAAGGATCCCTGACTTGACAGATGCACTCAGAACTGTTACTGTTTGGCCTTCACCTCCGCTAATTACTCAATGTTCAGCCAAGCCTGAGGCAGAGCATCGACCAAAATGTTTTTATGCGACAGCTGAGGCCAGCAGAACCTCTGTAACTGTCCCCCTGTGGTCTTGGGCAAGGCCCTGCTCAGCCTCTCAGCTTCATTTAATCTCTCTGTTCTAGCATCCTCTTTGGTGAAATGGGGATAAAAATACTTCTGGGCCTCACAAAGGAGCCAGGACTAATCAGTTAATGTCTGTACAGCCCTGGGAGAAGAACTATGAGTGCGAGGGGTAAGTTACCCTTGTCCTATGCCCTAACAACACTGCCATCCTTTGGAAAGCGCCTTGTGATCGACTGATGAAAAACACTAGAAGAGAACTGCGGTTTAGTGTTACACAGATCCACCCTGACCTCCTTTCTATCCCTGTAAATTGCAACAACCCAATCAATCCAGCGTTATCGTGTATAGCACTTTCCATACTCGTTATTCCCAAAGCACTTTACAGAGGTGAATAAGAAATAATAGCAGAGGGAGAGAGAAACTTGAGTGGTACAAGTAAAGGAGATGAGAGAGGGCATTAGAAAGTTTTAAGACCGAGTGTTATCACTTCCTTCCCTATACTGTTTTGCTGCAGGCGTGTGACAGAGTGCTGAGAGATGCATTTTGAGCCAGCACTCTGGTCACTGTTAGCACCAGTTAGGTTCCCCTGGGGATAGCCTAATTGGTCAGGGGTTGGATGATTACTAGTCCAGACTGGGGTTAGGTAGTTAATGAGCTAATTAACCCATTAACAGGCAAGTGGTTTAAAAAGAGCACTGGAAGGAAATGCTTGAGAGAGAGGGAAATGAATGAATGAGAAAAGGCTAGGGGAACCTGAAAAGGAGAGTTCTCTGAGTAGACCCTTCAAACCCCATCCCTGTGGGAGAAGGTGTGGAAGCACTGATATGTATTGGCGGAGGGACTGAGGCACTGTAAATCAAGTACATGCCAGTGTTTACCAACAAGAAGGTCTCAGAGCGGTCTGTGTTCGTGGATGAGGGGATGCAGCACAGCACCCCATCACAACTAGGGTGCGGCACAGCACATTGTCACAGGGAGCTAAACACATGCTATGTTCTACCCCAGAAGTGGCTGCACTTCAGCATTGAGTGAAATGATTGCTCCATAATATAATTTGTAGAGGTTGTTAGTAAAGTTCTTTGGGATGAAAGTTACAGGCCGGAAGTAAAACAATTGTCATTATCATTCCCCCCCCCACATGAAATCTGAAAGGAAATGAAGAGGTGGAGACAAGCAAGGAGGCTGTTTCAGCAGAAGGGATGACCCTGCGTTCAAGTCTGTCTCCCTGGCGATACAGGGAGATGAGTACAATAGTTCCTCTGTGGCAGGGTGGGTGCAAAGCACTTTGCATTTCCATAGTCTCTTCTGTCAGAGGATCTCAAAATACCATCATCAGACAAAGGGAGCTACCTATTTTCCAATTGTCCCCTAGGTACCTGGCTCTTGAGGCTGAACTGGGGGAGGGCTAGCTCAGTGGTTTGAGCATTTGCCTGCTAAACACAGGGTTGTGCGTTCAATCCTTGAGGGGGCCGTTTAGGGATCTGGGGCAAAATCAGTACTCGGTCCTGCTAGTGAAGGCAGGGGACTAGACTCAATGACCTTTCAAGGTCTTTGAGATAGGTATATCTCCACATATTATAAACTTGACATTTAAGACAGAAAAGATGCAGCAGTACTTGGGCCCTGTTACCTAGAGGCAAGGTCTGGTGGTGCAAGTGGAATCAATTTCTTACCAGTACAGGGGGGCAGCAGTTAATTGGGGCCACATGACTCCTCCCCATCACACCCCCAGCCTGGCCCACACTCTCCCTGTCCCCTCCTCATGATCCAGCCCCCTTACTTGGGTACGGGGGCTCTGTTCTCCTCCTGCTGTGCTGGAGACTTCGGAACCACAGCAGCAAAAGAAGCAGAATGTGGGGCCACTGGGCGGCCCCATGCTGCAGCTCCTCTGGTGTGGCTGTATTGGCCCCAACCCCACCCCAGCCCTGTCCTCCGGCGAGGCTGCTGTACAGACGGAGGAGACCCTGCGTGGAAGGGCTGGGGGCGGTACAGCTGTGCCGGAGGAGCTGCCGGCGTGAGGCCGCTGGGCGGACCCACATTCTGCTCCTCCTGTGTCTTTTTGGTATGCCGTACCAGCTATAAATATCTTGTCTTCAGGCAGGGATAGTTTCTCACTGTGTCTGTGCAGCACCAGCTCAAAGGGCCCCTGGTCTCGGTTAAGGTCTCTGGGTTCCCCTTGATACAAATAATGAATAGTAACTTTTCATCGAGGGTGACCAGATGTCCCGATTTTATAGGGACAGTCCCAATTTTGGGGGCTTTTTCTTATATAGGCACCTATTACCCCCTACCCCCATCCCGATTTTTGATGCTTGCTCTCTGGTCACCCTATTTTCATCACTGCTGATTTGAGCTCAATTAGACCCAGTAATCTAGAGATGAAAATTCCATTCTCAATAACCCCAAAGCAAACTGGCCTCCCGAAAGGAAGCCTTTCCATGCAAGGGTGTTCGGGTTTTGTGCGAGTAGAAAGTTGGTAACCCTAGTCGTGAGGCCTACAAAAAAACTTGACAACAGTCACCACGGCCTGTCACCTTGACCGGTATGGTCTCATTCTTTCTTTAGCCGCTTGTATTCCAAAATAATTGTCCATACACATATTGGAACCAGCCGAACAAAATCAGTTTTAATTCGCACCTTATGTTCTGGTGCGAGTTTGAGTGTTTAGATCTGCTTGAAATTACAACAGTTGGCTGGTAAAGGCCAGTGCACCCAAAATGTATTTGCTTCCCCAATCGCTGGTTCTATGCTAGCTCAATAGGGTGCCGCAGCTTTGCAAGTACTGTCATTCCGAACGCCTTCCAAAGGAGCTAGTGCTGAACCCCTATTTATATCTTGTGGGGGGAAGGGGAGTAAAACACATTGCTCTGCATTATTGGGGAGTAGATGACTACTGAGCAGGAATGCCCTTTACCTCTTTCCCTTTTATGTGTAGTCAGTGCAGGTCTAATAGACGTGCTTGGAACCGGAACAGTAGAGTCATCAGCAATGCAATTCCCCCCACACTACCTACCTATACACTCAGCCTTTAACCCTAAGATGCGCACCTCCAAGCAAGGTAGGTAGCTCAGTCTATGGCCTGCTCAGGCCTTTGCTTCCCTGCCATGATTGCTAACAGGGTGTGCATTTTGGGTGTCTTTTTTATGGGGACACTGACATATTGGGGACTGGATTGAAATAGACTCATTTCACACAAGCTACTAGATCAGGGGCGGGCAAACGTTTTGGCCTGAGGGCCACATCGGGTTTCTGAAATTGTATGGAGGGCCGGTTAGGGGAGGCTGTGCCTCCCCAAACAGCCAGGCGTGGCCCAGCCCCCTATCCGACCCCCCTTGCTTCTTGCCCCCTGACAGCCCCCCTGGGACACCTGCCCCATCCAACCCCTCCTGTCCCCTGACAGCCCCCCCCCGAACCCCTGCCCCATCCACCCCTCCCTGTCACCTGACTGTCCCTGGACCCCCCCGCCCCTGACTGCCCCCCGCTGCCCCATCCAACCCCTCCTCTCATTGCTGATGCCCCCCGAGACCCCTGCCCCATCCAACCACCCCTTCTCCCTGATGCCCCCAGAACCCCTGCCCCTGACTGCCCCCCACTGCTCCATCCAACCCCCCTCCTTCCTGATTGCCCCCCTGAGACCCCTGCCCCCATTCAACCCCCCTGTTCCCTGTCCTCTGACCACCCCGACCCCTATCCACACCCCTGCCCCCTGCCCACCCCCCCAAACAACCCTGCCCTCTATCCAACCCCCCCCCCCGCTCCCTGCCCCCTTACCGTGCTGCCTCGAGCACCGGTGGCTGGCGGCGCTACAGCCGCCCAGAGCACCAGGACAGGCAGCTGTGCCCCCTGGCTCGAGCCAGCTACGCCACCGCGCAGGACAGAGCACTGGGTCAGGCCGTGGCTCTGCAGCTGCGCTGCCTGGCAAGAGCTCGCAGCCCCGCCGCCCAGAGCATTGCGCCAGCAGTGCAGTGAGCTGAGGCTGTGGGGGAGGAGGGAGAACAGCAGGGGAGGGGCTGGGGGCTAGCCTCCTGGGCCAGGAGCTCAGGGGCCGGGCAGAAGGGTCCCGCGGGCCGGATGTGGCCTGCGGGCCGTAGTTTGCCCACCTCTGTACTAGATGGCAATAATTTTCATTCCCTACTGACCTGGTCCCAGTTTGTACAGGGGGAAAGGTTATGTGTCTTATTATCCAGTCTGCCACCAGATTATCCTTATAGTGAATTCTGAACTCCTTGTTTGCTGGACTTAATGTGTGGGTGCTGGGTGGTGTTGGGGGGCCTGTGATATGCTGGAAGTCAGACTAGATGATCTGATGGTCCCTTCTGGCCTTAAATTCTATTGGTATGTCTACACGGCCATAAAACACCTGCAGCTGGTATCCGCTGACTTGGGCTCCAGCTGCGGGGTTACAAAACTGCTGTGTAGACATTTGAGCTCAGGCTGGAGCCCGGGGTCTGGGATCCTGTGAGTGGGGTGGATCCCAAAGCCCGGGCTCCAGCCTGAACTAGAACATCTACACTGCAGTTTTATAGCCCTGCAGCCCTAGTTGGCTGATACAGGCCAGTCATAGGTGTTTTATTACAGTGTAGACATGCACTATGACCCAAGGCTGGAACCCACTTGTAGCTCGTCTACAGAGTGTGCCAATAAGAAACTAAAATAATCCTTTGCCGTCCTCTAGTGGTCCAATTAAGAAATGTAATTAACATTCAGTTATAGCAGGCAATATTACGTATCTTCTACTATCACACCACAACTTATTGCAATAAATCTGCAGCCTCTACCCTAGGAAAATGTCTACTCCAGGTAGCTGAAGAAATCACTGTGAGCCAGCCCTATTCCCTTTGCCTCAGGTCATGGCCAGCAGGATCTAAGAGGGCAGAAAAGGATAATATTATTTTCCTTTCCTCTGCTGGTTGGACAGCAGTAGATGCATTTTAATGAGGGACATGGTGTGTGGGAGCTGTCAGATGGAATGCTGAGGTACTGGGACAGGCTGCAAAAGGGGTTTTGCAGACCTAGGACTTACAGAGAAAGGATGGCCCAGTGGTGAAGGCACTAGGCTAGAATTTAGGAGAGTAGGTTTAAAATCTCTGCTCTGCCACAAACACTGTGTGTGACCTTGGGGCAAGTGGCTTAGGCCAGATCCTCAAAGGTGCCTAACTCCCCTTGACAGCAAATACCACCGGGAATCTGGGCCTTAGTCTCTCTGTCTCTGTTCCCCATCCGTACAATGGCGAGAATAGCACTGCCCTACTTTGCAGTGGATAAATAGACGAAAGAGAGATAGAGATGCAAGCCCACGTAGATATGATTGTAAAGTCAATTCCTGTAGCTAACAGGAAACTGTAACAAATAAGAGGGGAAACGGAGAAGATGAATCGGGGATCCTTAGAGACAGTGGCGCCAGAACAGGGTGGCGCCAGAACAGGCCTGGCCTGTCCACTTTTCGCCATGGCAGACCCCTTCCCCTCCTCTTCCTCCTGTGTCCCTGCCCCCTGGGCTTCCCACCCAGGGCAGATGGAGGTGGAGAGTCTGTGCCGGCTCCCCAAAGCTGCCTGCATGGTGCTTACCCCGAGCCAGTTCCGGCCAAGGGGCGGGGCCATGGTAAGAGCTGCATGGGCAGCTGTGGGGAGCCACAGTGGACCCTCCACCTTCCCGTGGTGCCGGGACCCTGAGCAGCCTCCGGCCCATGTCCCCACCGCCTGAGCCCCCACCCAGGGGGGATGGAGGGTCCATGCCATGGCTCCCCACAGCTGCCCACGCAGGTCTTACCATGGCCTGGCTGCGGCTCCAAGGCCCCGCCCCCTGGCCTAAGCCAGGTCAGGGTAAGAGCTGGCAGGTAGTTGTGGGGAGCCTGGGTCCCTCCACCTGCCCTGGGCAGAGGGCTTGGGAGGGGGACACTGGCAGGGGGCTGCTTTCGGCCCCCGGGTGGCAAGGGTGGGCTCCCCAACCCTGCTGTGGCTTCCGGCTTGGCTGGGGTGGGGACTCTGGTGGAAGAGAAGTGGTGGGGGCAGGGCCTTGGGGGGGAAGAGGAGGGGTAGGGGTGGGGGCAGGGCCCCCTGGCTCCCCCACTTTTGGGACGTCTCTGCCGCCCTTGCTTAGTAAAGGGATAATTAAAGGGTGGCCTGAAGAAATAAGCAGCTGCTCTCTAAGTATAAGAGACCATTGCAACTTCAGCCATGAATTTACTATGGTAGATGGGGTTTTTTTTCAAGGGCAGTAAGGTTGTAATTCCAATGAGCCTCTGAAAAGAAATGCTGCGGAAGATCCACGAAGGTCATTTAGGAACTGAGACATGCAAACGACAAGCACGACACTGGGCAAAGGGGCGGGATATAGTAAGTGTCATCTCTTCCCCCACTAGAGAGATGTATGAGGTGATCCAGAAAGGAGGAGATGACTAGGGCTGAGCAAGAATGACATGGTGCTCTCAGCAGAGAGGGATGTCTTGGCTGGGAAGTAGGTCTAGAGATAGGTAGGGCAATACGGTGCCCTTGGAGGGATAATTACAAGCTGGACTCTAAGTGGTGCTGGTGAGCTCTGCACCCAGGGAAGGAGAGTGATTTAACCCGGAAGTGAAGGGGGACAAATGAAGCAGTGTAGGCTTGGGACCTTGAGTGGGCACTGCATAATGTTTAGGGGTCCTGGGCTGGCTTGCAGAGAGTGAAAAGAAGCCCCCCTAGCTCTTTATTCTCCTGCCTTAGGGGAGGGAATGGTTGCACAGACACTTGAGGTGGGGGGCTGTGGCCACATGGAGGGGTGAAGGACTGTTGGGGGACTCTGCAGGAGTAGCTGTGGCTCAGAGAGGGCCAAGAATGGCTTATTGGAGCCCTGTCTTCTTTGAGAACCTTGCTAGCCCAGAAAGGGGGATACTACTACTTTAGGTGGAGGGTTGAATTGCCCTATCCCCAGAGGGAGAAGGTGGAGTGGTAACGACACCGCGCTGAGTTAGGGAAGGTTCCTGTCACGCAGCTTAGGCAGACAACACAAACACATGGGACACTCGGCAGAAAACTGTACTTTAGAACCTTGATCTTCTTTAGAATAAAATGCTGGGCTGGGCTTGCAGGGTGCAGAGAAGTGAGCTTTGAGGAGGGATTTCAGAACAGGAGGGATGGGTGCCAGCCTGGTACATCGGGGTGAGGGGGGAGTTCCCAGCAGTAAGGAAGAAAGCAGGCAGGGTAGAGTGAAAGGAGGTTTGGTGGGAATTGCTGGCAGAGCCAAAAGGGTGAGGGGGAAGAGATGAGATTGGGCCTGGAGAGGTAGCTGGGGGCAGAGCTGTGTAGTGAAGGTATTTAAAAAACAAAATAAAGCCACCAAAGAAGTGAAGCAAAAAATCTGCCAAATCTTTGGTCTGAATCCCAGATCGCTCTGGCTAAAGGGCCTAGTGGAAGGTGAAAACGTCACTGGACCCAGCCTAAGACGCAACTTGCACAGGATATTGTTGTTTAGAATCCAAAAAGCCTCATTTCCCCTGTCTTCCTTCCTATATACAGGAGCGGTCCTTTCTCAGTACAGGATTTCCTGGAACAATTGATGCAGCTGTCTCAACACCAACACAAGAACTATAGTAAAAGGAGTACGAAGTGGAGATGGGGGCGATGGAGCCCCAGGTCATGCACAGGGAGCGCTGCCCTACGTTCCCCTTACTCAGACTTCAAATCCAGCCCTTTCTCTCAGCTTTTGAGCCAAGCTCAACATAAATAAACCAGTTCATATGGAATAAATGTCAATGCCACAGATCAGGAGGCGCTGTTTGTTTAGCAGCATTTTTTTGGGATGGGGGTGTAGTGGAGGGAGCAGCTGCCAGGCCTGGAGCGTGGAGATAGGGAGATCGTTAAATGTTTGAAAATGTCATTTCACCACAAAGGCTCGGGAAAAGCAATTAATAAGCCCCACTGATGCCAGCGCACACTGATGCGTGCTGTGTGCACTGCTGCTCTCTAACTCCACTTCGGACGCAAATGCTCAGGGTGAGTGCGTTTCACATTGACTCCTGGAGATCGATGGCACATGCTCTGGTTGCTCCTGAGTCCTTAAGGGAGATTCCCTTAGATCTGTGCTCTTTACCTGCCTTTTCCTGGGCAAACAGGCTTGGTTTGTCTCTGGTCCCAGAATAAATTTAATCTGGATAGCTTTGTTTGCTGCAGCCTTGAATTAGCATATAAATAGTTACATATTCCCAGATCACAGGGTGAACATCTCTGCCTAATGTGTCACCCTCTCTCTTTATTTTCTAATTGTAAAAGGTTGTTCACCCATTTTCCAGTGATTCCCTTTGACCAGTAATTTCTCCTCAACAGCAACTATGAACTCTTGAAACCTAAGTGATGCATTGCAGCTGGAATGGGCTCTGATTCAAGAGGAATGAAGGCCATATAAGTACCTGGCTGGATAGATAGATAGAATGCTCTGTGAAACAGGTGCATTTCAGAAGGAAGATGTCATGGGTAGCCTGGCCCTTTTAAGGAGCATCTGGGCCCAGGCTACCTGCAAGGAGATCATTTAAAGGGAGTGAGCCCATCTGGGCAGTTCATTGAATAATGAGTACCTGGGCCTGATGAAAAGCTATCAGGGCTCAGTTGCAGGGAGGTGCTCCTAGAGAGAGAAGCAGACCCTAGCAGAGGGACTGGAGCCTGTCAAGCCTGTCAAGCTCTCTAAGCTGACAGGTGAAAGGAATGAGTACAAAGGGGGAAAAGCTGCCTGAGGCCTACAGCTGGCCCGAAGCATGACCGTGCTCTGGGAGGAGAGCTGGGGGACTCCTGGATTAAGATGAGGAAGACTCCTTGATACACCAGCTCCATGAGGAGGGCTGGGGACACCTGAACTTTGGAGAGGTTGCTTGTCAGCATAAGTCCAGGGCTGAAGAAGTGTTGGACCTGAGGGGCTAATGAGGATGGATTTTCTTGGTAATTCTGGAAAATGAGATAATAAATGAGACCATGTGCACCTTATTCTCCGTTCCTGGATCTGAGTAAATCATTGCAAGACCACCAGGAGAGAAAGAAGGAATCCAGCTGGTAAAGCCACATTGTGCCACAAAGGGGTGCGCTCGAGGGCGCCACCCTGTGACAAGCGGTACTACAAGTGGAATTCTGAGACACCCTCCCATCAAGGAGGGATGCCCAAGCAGCACGGTGCAGATGTCTTCCTTGGCTGTGATACAGTTACCCTCCAGCGTCAGCATATGGAGGGGCGGCCAGAGCAGCAGCAGTTCCAGCTCCAGTTTTTGGGAGTGCCCAAAACCGGAAGAGGCCTGTGGAGGACGTTCCATGAAAGGTGAGAATTGATAGTCATTGACACTGAAAGGGACAAAGGCACCAGGCTGGACCAACTGAATGAATTGACTGCGAAGAAGTGGGGCGATCAGGACGGGTTTGCCCCTACAATAACAAAGATGATAAAGATGGCCTGGTTGCACGGAGCACTAGAGGAACTGGGGGGAGCTAAGCAGTTCAAGACACCGGGCCACAAACTGCTGAGGCTCGGCCTATTGTGAAGTCTGAACAAAGGACTGAGGGGATCCAGTTGGGCAAGGAAGGATGATGCCCTGGGGACAGACTGTTTTGGTAGTGGGGAGAACTGGCACATAGAAAGGTGTTGTCCTGCTAAGAATTTCAATGTTGGGCAAATGGACTGTAATTAGGGGGAAGCTAGAACCTACAAGAATAGATGAATAGGGGATAGTCCAAGAAATAGGCTGGGGTGTAAAATTAAAAGTGGGAAGACGGCCATGGGTTTCACTCTTCCCATTGGTTAGGGAAGATACCCTGACACCACTTTCAGCCCCAGAGGGTGAGAGACTGGGGAACTCAAATAATCTGGTAAAGGAACTAGGTCAGACCCAAGACCCGAAGCTATTTTGCTCAAGAGGGGTTCAAGCAACTGCCCTGGGGGATGACAAGATCTGGGGCTGAGCATGCCAAAAAAAAGATAGTCCTTTAATCACGAGATCTGGAAGGCCAGGGAAATGCTAGCAACAAGAACTGTGATGTGGCTGTCAAAACAAATCAATAGACTGCAGGTTTGGAGGCTTTCTACCGGCAGTTGGATTGTTGGACAAAGAGTCAGGAGGCCCAAATCCAAGAAATGAGGTTGGGCTGACCAAACAGTGGGAATGAACCAGGCAAATAGAAGCAGTCCTGGAAAGGGCAAAGCAGACACGGGAAAGTGAATATATGAGGCTGGCCAATGAGATTAAGATGCCTCTACCTGATGAAGGAAACACTTCACACTCAGGGAAGGCAGTAATTTGAGTCAGCAGATAAATTGGCAGACAGTGACCTGGGAGCCCAACTGCAGATGATGCAGTAGTAGGAAGCGACGTGCCAGAAACTGAGCCTCTCTCTTATAGAATCATAGAATATCAGGGTTGGAAGGGACTTCAGGAGGTCATCTAGTCCAACGCCCTGCTCAAAGCAGGACCTAATCCCAACTAAATCATCCCAGCCAGGGCTTTGTCAAGCCTGACCTTAAAAACCTCTAAGGAAGGAGATTCCACCACCTCCCTAGGTAACCCATTCCAGTGCTTCACCACCCTCCTAGTGAAAAAGTTTTTCCTAATATCCAACCTAAACCTTCCCCACTGCAACTTGAAACCATTACTCCTTGTTCTGTCATCTGGTACCACTGAGAACAGTCTAGATCCATCCTCTTTGGAACCCCCTTTCAGGTAGTTGAAAGCAGCTATCAAAATCCCCCCTCATTCTTCTCTTCTGCAGACTAAACAATCCCAGTTCCCTCAGCCTCTCTTCATAAGTCATGTGCTCCAGCCCCCTAATCATTTTTGTTGCCCTCCGCTGGACTCTTTCCAATTTTTCCACATCCTTCTTGTAGTGTGGGGCCCAAAACTGGACACAGTACTCCAGGTGAGGCCTCACCAATGTCGAATAGAGGGGAACGATCACATCCCTCGGTCTGCTGGCAATGCCCCTACTTATACAGCCCAAAATGCCGTTAGCCTTCTTGGCAACAAGGGCACACTGTTGACTCATATCCAGCTTCTCGTCCACTGTAACCCCTAGGTACTTTTCTGCAGAACTGCTGCCTAGCCACTCGGTCCCTAGTCTGTAACAGTGAATGGGATTCTTCCGTCCTAAGTGCAGGACTCTGTCCTCTGAACCAAACACGCCCAACCTCTTCTTCTTAGCATATGCACAATGTGCCTCAAGTGGCATGTGACCAGGATTCATCACTGAATTTGGTCTTAGGTTGGATCATTAGCTTTCTCAGCTCAGGCAGGATACTGATGGGGAGTGTGATGTGAGTGCTGATTAATGCCCCCGAGGCCCAGCCTAAAACACTGGATTCCAACACTCTGAGGAAGTTCAGATCGGCATCTAGACCTGATCTTCACTCCTGCCTCTTCTATATAATGGGCCAAACCCAGAATTTGAGAAATTTTGGATCTTGGTCTGAACTTTGTGGCCTGGGGCCCATCTCTCCTCTACACTTCCCCACACTTCTCTGTAAATAGTGTTTAGGCTTCCAGAAGAATTCTCAGCGTGAACTAAGATGGCCGTACTTCGTGGGGTTTGCTGCCACAGATCCTTATCCTGGTATAGGGAGAACTGGAAAAAAGCCCGGTAAGAGACTGGGGGTGGGAAATGTCTTCCCTGCAAAACCAAAAGAGAACTGTTATTTAGATGCCAAACGCCTGGGTGAATCTTAAGGCTCCCTTTTGGGATAAAGAGAGATGAGTTAGGCTCTCTTCTATGCAGCTATCATATTGTTTAGCAACGGGTTCAGACCATGCAGTCACAGCCTGGGGGCAGCCTGCTGATCCCACACTCGGTGCTACAACTACATGGTGTTTGGTAAACAGGATGTTGATATTCTTAGCTTTCCTGTCATCAAGTCTAATAGTAGCTGTACAATGACAAGTCCTCTTGGCTTCTCCTGGCAGTTTCAGAATGGAAAGATACAGTGTCGATTTCAGTCTGTTGATTTCTTCAGTCTCAAAGCTGCAGGTGGGCATTCCCAGAGGTCCTCTGCCAGACTTGATTAATACTTCATTTTCCATTCCACTCCAGCCTCTGAATCCCTACCCAACCCTGGGAAAAACAGAATTGGAACTTTTTGGCACAGAAAAACAAACCAATCCTGAAATTGCTCCAGCAAGCGTTAGCTATAGACACTGTGGAATGATGCTGGAGGTCTCCATCAGGCCCCTATAGATTGAAATAGAGGTCTTTAAACCACGATTTGAGGACTTCAATAACTCAGACATAGGTTAGGGGTTTGTTACAGGAGTGGGTGGGTGAGATTCTGTGGCCTGCGTTGTGTAGGAGATCAGACTAGATGATCATAATGGTCCCTTCTGACCTTAAAGCCTATGAGTGTGTCAGGGTTCCCTCCCCACTCTAAACTTTAGGGTACAGATGTGGGGACCCGCATGAAAGACCCCCTAAGCTTATTTCTACCAGCTTAGGTTAAAAACTTCCCCAAGGCCAAATTCTTCCTTGCCCTTGGATGGTATTGCTGCCACCACCAAGTGATTCAGGAAAAGGACCACTTGGAGTTCCTGTTTCCCCAAAATATCCCCCCAAGCCCCTTCACCCCCTTTCCTGCGGAGGCTTGAGAGTAACCAAGGTGAGTACAGACCAGACCCTTGGTTCTTAAAACCAGAACTTTATTATAAAGAAAAAAGTAAAAGAAGCACCCCTGTAAAATCAGGATGGAAGGTAACTTTACAGGGTAATAAGATTTAAAACACAGAGGATTTTCCTTTAGGCAAAACTTCAAAGTTACAAAAAACAGGGATAAACCGCCCTCTTAGCACAGGGAAAATTCACAAGCTAAAACAAAAGATAATCTAACGCATTTCCTTCCTATTACTTACAATTTGTAATCTTGGATGCTTAGTTTAGGTATGGCTTTAGGAGATGTATTTTCCCTGCCCTGATTCCTCGCTGACCCGGAGAGAACAAAGGAACAAAGCAAAAACCTTCCCCCACAGATTTGAAAGTTTCTTTTCCCCTTATTGGTCCTTTTGGTCAGGTGCCAGCCAGGTTATTTGAGCTTCTTAACCCTTTACAGGTAAAGGAGAGATTTTATGCTACCCTGAGCTGTATGTTTATGACAGGGTGTGTCTTGCAAAACACACCATCTCCTTATCTGTGGTATGATGAGTTGGCTCCATTATGATGATTCAGAAGGAATGCCAGACACTGACTGGACTATGGGGAGTAGCCTGTGGTCCAGTGAGCTTTCCAGAATGGAGCTGAGGGCATCATGAGGGGAACTTGCCCTGCTGCTACCCATGCTGTCTATGGGGATGAGGATCAGCGAGTTAGAGCTTTTGGTCCCAACCAGGCATAGGCCAGGGATCTCACAAAAAACTGCACTGAGAATAGCTGAACAGGAAACAATTTTCCCATCCTGTGAGAATTTTCAAGAAAAATAATTTCCCATCTCAAATCAGGACAAAAAACTGAAATCTTAAATGTTTGTGAACCTAAAATCCAAAAAAATAATAAATACGATTTTTGGATCCGATCCATCACAATATTTTGTTTTGATCATTTCAAAATGTTTCACTTCTATTTTGATCTTCTTTCATATTTCTTACTGTAAATTTTCTTAAATTTAACAGTGAAACATTGTTTCAATCTGAAAACTAGAACTTTTTGTTTACAAAATATTGAAATGACAATTTTGAAAGTTTAAAAAAAATTTTTTTTGCAAGGATATTTGTCAGAATTGACCCTTTCCCATGAAAAGATTTGGTTTTGCCAAATCAGCATTTTACATTGAAAAACCATTTCATCAAAAAATTCCCACCAAGCGCTAGGGCTTAGCTCTTGGAGGTGGTGGGAAAGGACTCACTGCTCTATAGTGACTCCTCTGGTCAATTCTGGAGTGGCAGTGATAAGCTCACAGTGACCCACATCTTTGTCCACCCTTTGAGCCTAGCTGGGTGGAGTGGGGAGAAAGTCAAATGTACAAACTGAGAGATCCTTGATGGTTTGAAAACCTTTTAGAGGCTGGGGAGAGGGAAGAGTGATTGGATACCTGGGTGTTCATTAGGAATGGGATTTTCAAAAACACTTATGTGATTTAGGAGCACAAGTCCCATTGCCTTTCAATCACACTTGTTCTCCACAATCACTCAGGCCTGGTCTACACACAGATTTTGTTCTGGTATAACAATTTCAGAATGGGGAGAGGGGAGGGGATTTTTCTTATTTACTGATATAGTTATGTCAGGACTACCCCTAGTGTGGACATCCTTCCTTATAAAGGTGCCCAATACCCATATAGCTTATTTCCTTTTCCATATGGGAATAAGCTATCCTGCTATAAGCACATTTATACTGGTATAACTATCCGTGCTAGAGGAGTTGTACAATGTAGTTAAAGTGGTATGACTCGTGTATTCAGATAAGCCCTTGGGTGCTTTTATGTGAAAATGAAGAGGACTGTGTGTTATCCCACTGTGCTTTATGACTTAGTGATCTCTCTATTGCTCCCTGCAAAGATGGCAGGGGTGTAAATCAGGATTTTCACAAGTTAGATTAAAGATTGAGCCTCACTATTCAGAAAGGGTACAAAATTAGCTATAGTGGCATATGGCTCTTAGATTAGTTTCCCTTTCTTTCCCCCAGATACAGCCAGATCAGCTGGAGCCACTGGCCTGCAAAAACATCTCGGTCATCAAATGGACCCTTCAGATACCAGCCAGACAGCTAAGAAACTTGAACTCAGCTCATCAGATGCAAGGGGAAACAGTGACTGTATGGAGGTTCAGTTTTGTGTTGACTTCTGTGTTTCAGATTGCACAAAATGAGCTTGTGCAAGAAGGCATAAAATAGGGTAGTGATCCTCAGCAAAGAAACAAGCCATTAATCCAGCTGAGCCATAAAACCTTTTAGAAGAATTGGGGTGTGATCAAGTGCACCCCTGTATTCACACCCTACACACTATTGTCATAATCTCTGATTATTAGCCTTAGCTCTCTACCACAATTTCTGAGGGCAGGCTGCTGATGTTATCAGGCAGGAAGGAGATCATGGGCAACTGGACTGGTGCTTCTGTGACCTCATTAACTGTCATCCACCTAGGGAATCATTTAAACAGAGAAAACTCTTAGTCATGAAGAAACTCTACACCCACCCCCACTCTCCTGGCTGTCTTACTTCAGTCAGAACAGGGAATGGCAGTCCCTCAATGGGGCCACGGGGAGACCCTCCCTTTTTAAAAAACTTGGCTGGGCAGTGGGGACACTTGAGAAGAAGAGGTTTATTTTGCAGGGCTTCTAGTCTTGCTCTCAGCATCACCTGCCCTGAATGTTCTCCAGGAGAATGTCAAATCTAGTCTAAATTCTTCTGCACGTGCCAAGCCTTGTGAATGTTTACAGGCAGCAGCTGTGCAGTCTAGGATGTGTGAGTTCATTGCTGTGATACAGGCTAATGACAAGTATTATGTGTATGTTGAGGGAGGGTTATGCTCCAGTTCACCATTAACTTCAACGCAACTCCTCATGTAAGTAGCCAGTCATCTGGGAGTTCACACTCTGGCCCTAAGGAAGGACAATTGTTCAGGATGGTATGAGGTTATAACTAGGAGTAAAGGGATTAAGTTGAGCAAAAGAAAACCAGTACTGAATATTAATGGTGAAATCTGCTAGAGTGATGTACTTAATGCATTGCTGCATTTAAATGATACCCTTAAAACTGATTTGGGCAAAGCACTGTGGAATTCATTGAAGGGATCAATCCTGCACTGGTTGGGGGAATAGACTTAAGACATAGGGCCCTGTCTTATACTCCATATGAAGGCAAAATGCCAATGGGAATACCAGCCTGTGATCTGTAACAGGTGCCTTCCCTCTCCAATGTCTGGCCTATACTTGTGTCTTCATTATATTAACTTCTTTGGGTCACCGCTAAGTTTGCGGAGCATCTAGGTTGTTCTTCTAAGCACAACCTGTCACCTCTGATTATGGATCTCTGAGTCTCAAATACTCCTGGATGAGTGTATCAGCAGCGGCTGTGCTGCAGAGCTTCCAGGATCACCGGGTAACACTGAATTCGCCATCAATGCGATGTTTTGTATCCATGATCAGTGGGTAAATACTCATACTTTGGGGCTTTAAGTAACTGTGCAACGTTGCCTGCTGTTTGACAGAGAGAAACAGAACAGATTCCAAATTGGCTGATGGGCCACAGCTTAATTCTAATTAGTTGCCTTTCATCCATGTCATAAACACTAACTAGATGAGTCTGACAGCACACCTGGGAGGCAATGATTATTCTTATTTTACAAATGGATAAACTGGGCATGCTCACCAGCACTGTCTCATCATTTCTTTGAGCTCCCCCATCTGCCTGTTGTATCCACCTAGTATCTCTCGTCTTATACTTTGATCATAAACACTTTGGGACAGGAGTCATCTTTGTTCTGTGTTGTCCAGTGCCTAGGACAATGCAGTCCTGGTCTGTGACTGGGGCTTCTAGGTGCTATGATAATGGAAATAATTGATAATTACATGATTTGCCCAAGGTCACTCAGCAGGTCAGTGACCAAGCTGGGATGAAACTCAGGAGCACTGACTCCCAGCCCCCTGTTCTAGTCAGTAGGGCTCAGCTCCTCAAAGTGTTTAGGCACCTAGCTTCCATTGGCGTCTACGGCAGCCACATAAAGTGGTGGGATGTGCTGATCTCGTAGAGTGTGCAGTGATCAAATACTGTTGCATGAGCTGAAGAAAGAAATACATAGTACAGGGCTGATCAAAATTGCAGGTGATATTTGATTAGGAAGAGTTGCTTATAAACACAGAGGAAGATGGAGGTTGAATCTCAGAGGATCTTGGGGAGATTAGAGGAAGGGGTACAAATGAATGGGATGAATGAGTGTAGTGTAAAGGTCCAGCAACTTTTTGAGTATCACTGAAAATATTAGCAGCAAAACCATGACCTACTAACCCCTTGGCTCACTGTCCGTGTCTTGTTCAGGCTGGGTTCTGTAATCCAGGTACAGCAGCCATGTACTGCTTATCTCTTGGATGGTGGTTGGAGAACTTCTATTACTGGGATGGCTCAGGGCTACTTTCAGGTTCTTCCTGGGCCAAAGGGGAGATCCCACTAAATGTTTAAAGTGTTGGCAAAATTGTCTGTGTGTTTGCTCCCCTCCAGTTGGTGCCTTCCACAAACTTGGTCTAATGTAAGTACAATGAGTCACCTGACAAAGGCATGAAGCACCTACAAAGGGGGCGTAAGGGGACTTGGGCTTTTGAGTTTGGTTAGTCTGGAAACCTTAGAACAGTCTTGGACTAGGTTAGCAGGGAGTGTCCCTTTTCAGGACAGGCAGTGTCTTCACTGATATCTGCAACCCATCATGTACTCCCTGGTATTATAGAAATAATAAAACCGAACCATGAGCTTGCTCCCATTGAACTCAATAGCAAAATCCCCACTGCCTTCCCTAGCAAGCAGGACTGAGCTGGATTTGCATGTTGCAAGGTAAACTGGCCTTTGAAGGGGGTTGGGGCTCAGCCTTATTCACCTGTCCCAGGTTTATACAATCTCCCCAGGTGGAGGGAATGAGTTTAAGGGTCCTGTGGTGGGGGGAGCATGTGACTAAGAACAGGCCTGCTGGGAGATCTAAGAGCAGTCTTTGCTCAGTCAGGACTGATACTGCAGGGAGAGCAGACCTGGCTGTGAGTGGCCTATGAAAGAGCAGGAGACTAGCCAGGAGGTATAGGCTGGGCCCTGGGAAGACGCTCTGGGAAGGCTAGCCAGGGCCGTTTGAGTTATGGGATAGACAGCTCACTTGGGTAGGGTCCCATGGGCAGGGGCAGTGCTTAATTTGTGCCAGGGTTTGCCAGGGCTGAGCCCTGGCACCTCTAGGTTTGGCAGTTCATAACCCTGGCACCTCTGGGTTTGCTGCATCAGTTATGAATGTAATAAAATGGCTTGATCCCCACCACCTAATTGCTTGAGCCCCGGCACCTCTTTCATTATGAATTAAACACTGGGCAGGGACCCCAATACTGCAACACTCAAAAGTTCAAACCCATGAGATGTTTTTTTTTGTTTTTGTTTTTTTTAAGGTTATCATTTGTTTTTGGTCTTTCTTTTGAGATTTTTGAATGCCCAACTCCTCACCCCCCTTTTATGTGGGTCTATGTGTGAGATAGCTACGGGGTTGCCAACTTCCCCAAGTTTTTAGAGTAAGGTCCCATTGGCCCCTGCTGCAGGAGCTCTCGTGGGCTGCGGGATGGTGCAGAGCTTCCACCTTCTGCGCCATAATCTAATTATTCTACCACCCTTCAGCCCAGTAATTAATTATGAGCCCCTCATCAATTCTTGCCCCTCAGCCCTACATCTGCTCCTCCTGTTTTTCCAGAGGCTTTTCCAACTCCCCGCCTTCAGATCTGGAGGATTAACCATGGTGGGTCCTCTTCTGCCTCCTTCCAGGCCTGAGATAGGGGGTGCAGCTCCAAGAGGTTCTTCACACTCTCTCCCCATCCCCAGCCTGGTGTTGCAAGGATGCAGTGGGGAGGAGCACACAACAGACTGACCCACTATTCACAGGAGGAAGGAGAAGATCTTTCCTGAGCTGCTGGGGTCTTTCTGTTCCCCACCATCCCTCCTATGAAAATGGGTAGGGGAAGAAGAAGCCAACACCAAAAACTCCTCTTAGCTCCAGAGTGGAGTGCTGCCTGCCTCCTTCAGTAGCCCTGATTGGTTGCTTTTCCCCAAGAGGTGGGGATGGCAGCCAATCATTGCAGGTCTTCCACTGGGCATGGCTGGACCTTCACCATCATCACCAGAGTGGCTCCAGCTGTGGCCAAAATTGCCTTCCTCCAGAGGAAATCATGAGAGTTGACAATGCTTGGACACATTGTCAAGTGTAGATGCAGGTTGCCTCATGCTGCCACCCTTGCCATCAAGGGGAAGAGGGGATTGATTCCTGCCAACGAGGGCTGGAAGTTGAGCCCAAGAAAAGGCTGTTGAGGAAGAGGACAGACCCTGAGAAGAAGGGCTGTGCCTGGCAAGAGTCGGGTGGAGGATTGGGTTTGTTTCCTTTTGGATTCTAGTTGTCTCTGGAAGGGGTGGACTTTCACAACTTACTTGGAAAGCAATATCTGCTCAGAGCTGGTGGTTGACCATTTGAGAGAGGGAAACTGAGGCAGTGGATGGTCCCAACGCCAGACTGGGTAAGTCCCTGGTCCACTGGATGAATATTTCTTGTTCACGAAGAGCGAGGCTGGCATGTGTAGTCTCCTACTCCCCCCCACCCCCGCAGCAATAGGGTCCACAAAAGCCAGACCTTAAAGTACAGCCCAACCTGCAAAGTTTTGTCTTGACTTCCTTGATGATGACAATTAACCTGATTGTTGTGACTTCCATTTCTGTTTGCTCTGGCTGCCATCACAACCAACAAAGCATGGGGGTGACAGGACCCTCTGGAGAGAACTTTGCCCAGCACTCTCAACAATGGGCTATCGATCTGAAAGGAAGGGGCTCTGATTAGATTATTTTAGTCATGTCTGAGGTTTGTATTGGCATCATTGCAAGCCAGACAGATCCATTTGGCAGAACTGCAGGAAGCACCTGCAGTCTGGGTTAGGTGTTTGTGTTTATGTGATATGAATACCTGTCCCCTTCCTCTCTCTGTGTTTAATTAAGTGATCTTCTGGAAGCCACAGGCTAATAACTGGAGTAGTAGTACATTTATGTCAATCAGCCTTTACCACAATGCACAGAGAAACAAAGGACCCAATTCTCTTCTCACTTATGGACAGATCCAAAGCCTATTGAAGTCAATGGAAATTGGTGTAAATTGGAAGTAACTGCATAACAAGCCAATGGAATTACATAGGTAAAAAGACAATGGCCTGGATTCTGCTACCCTTGTGTTGAATAAATACTTTACTCTTGGAGTAGTCCCATTAGAATCAATGGAGTAAGAGGTTACTGAAGGAGTAAAGGTGGCAGAATCCAGCTCTGTGTAAGTTAGAGGTGAATTGGGACCAAAGTGATTAAAAGAACACAGTATAAACCAGGAATGCACATTAGTTTATTCCCTACAAATTTCAAACCACATGGGGTCCCAAAAGACATTCATCTGCTGCCTTCCTGGTCAATGCAGTATTAGATAATGACCCATAATATTGAGACGCCTGGCTTGCTTTCTTCTGACTCTTCCCAGTACCTGTATTAGATTTCTCACAGCACGAAGTCCTGATTCTTTTGTTCTAGCTCATTGGATCATTAATGTTGATTTTCAATAAGTCTTGGAACACTGGGGAAGTTCCAGAAATCTGGAAGAAAGCTAATGTTGTGCCAATCTTTAAAAAGGGCAAATGGGATGACCTGGGGAATTATAGGCCTGTCAGTCTCACATCGATCCTGGACATGATAATGGTGCGGCTGATACAGGACTTGATTAATAAAGAATAGAAAGGAGGATAATGTAATTAATGCCAATCAACGTGGGTTTATAGAAAATAGATCCTGTCACATTAACTTGATTTTTTTAATGCGATTACAAGTTTGGTTGATAAAGGTAATAGGGTGGATGTAATAGACTTAGATTTCTGTAAGGTGGTTGACTTGGTACCATGCAACAATTTGGATTAAAAAGCTAGAAAGATATAAAATTAACATGGCCCATGTTAAATGGATTAAAAGCTGCCCAACAGATAGGTCTCAAAATGTAATTGTAAACAGGGAAACCTCATCTGTAAACCGGGTGTGTTTCTAGTGGGGTCCCACAGGGATCAGTTCTTGGCCCTATATTATTTAACATTTTTATGAATGACCTGCAAGAAAACAAAAAAATTATCACTGATAAAATTTGCAGGTGACACAAAAATTGGGGGAGTGGTAAATAACGAATGGGACAGGACACCGATACAGTGATCACTTGGGAAGCTGGGTGCAAGCAAACAATAAGAATTTTAATATGGCTAAATGTATACACCTAGGAGCAAAGAATGCAGGCCATACTTACAGGATGGGAGACTATCCAGGGACGCAGTGACTCTGAAAAAGCTGTGGGGGTTGTGGTGGATAATCAGATGAACATAAGCTCCCAGTGCAACACTATGGCCAAAAGGGCTAATGCGATCCTGGGATGCATATACAGGGGGCTCTCAAGTAGGTGTAGAGAGGTTATTTTACCTCTGCATTTGGCACCTGTGCAACCACTGCTAGAATATCGTGTCCAGTTCTGGTGTCCACAATTGATAAATTGTTGCGGGTTCAGAGAAGAACCACAAGAATGATTAAAGGATTAGTAAACATGCTTTACAGTGATAAGCTCAAAGAGCTCAATCTGTTTAGCTTAACAAAGAGAAGGTGAAGGGATGACTTGATTCAGTCTATAAGTACCTTCATGGGGAACAAATTAATAATGGGCTCTTCAACCTCGCCGAGAAAGGTATAACATGATCCAACGGCTGGAAGTTGAAGCTAGACAAATACAGACTGGAAATAAAGGGTACATTTTTAACCGTGAGAGAGAAATTAACTATTGGAACAATTTACCAAGGGGCACGGTGTATCTTTCCATCGCTGACCATTTTAAAGTCAGGAGTGGATGTTTTTCTAAAAGATATTCTCTAGAAATTATTCTGAGGAAGGTCTCTGGCCTGTGTTACACAGCAGGTCAGACTAGCTGATGGCAAGGATCCCTTCTGGCCTTGGCATCTCTGAACAACACAAAAGGGTTCTGCATGGTCTTCGACAGTCATAGTATTCTGATCTGTAGCACTCAGAGGGGATTGTTCATTATACAGGAGTGTGTGAAGCTTTTTGATGATACCTAGTATTTACACACTACCTTCTTAGGTGTAGGTCTCAGTGCTTCATAGAGGAGGGCAGGTATTACTAGCTCCACTTAAGAGATAGGGAAACAGACACACATAGTGAAGTACTTGTCAAAGGTCACCCAGCAAGTCAATGGCAGAGCTGTAAACAGAACCCAGGTCTCCTGAACCCAGACCCTAGCAACTGGGCCACACTTGCCTTTCAACTATTATCTTCCTGTCAGGACCCGAGTATTGAACGCAGGCCCACCGGCAGCATCCTTAGCTGCTTCACTACAGCAATGTACTGAACCACTGCCCCAGATTAACAGCCTAACTGCTAAAGGCCTGAAGGCTCACAGCAGCCACACCCCAGGTCCCTGATTGGATGGACAGGCAACACTCTCATTGGGTACCTGGACTATATAAAGGCCCCAACAGGAAAAGGAAGCTGTCTGAGCAACAGACCATTGCTGGCTGGTTGCTTGCTGCCTAGACCACATTGCCTGACTCTACCTTGTTGCCCTGTTGCCTTGCCCAATCTCCCTCCCAACCTGACCCCTTGCATTGGATTTTCTGGCTAGTGATCCCTGTGAGAACTCTGACCATTGCCCCAGACTGCCCCTGATACAGGTTGACCTGCCAGCTACCCACACACACTTGACTACTGCTCTGGACTGCCCCTTAGCCTGCCTCAGCGACCGGGCATCAGGGGCGGCTCTATGTATTTTGCCGCCCCAAGCACGGCAGTCAGGTGACTTTTGGCGGCACGCCTGCGGGAGGTCCGCTGGTAACGTGGATTCGGTGGCATGCCTGCGGGAGGTCCGCCGGTCCCGCGCCTTCAGCGTACCCGCCGCCAAAGCCGCAGGACGGGCAGACCTCCCGCAGGCAGCCTGACTGCCGCCCTCATGGCGACTGGCAGGCTGCCCCCCGCGGCTTGCCGCCCCAGGCACGTGCTTGGTGCGCTGGTGCCTGCAGCCGCCCCGCCAGGCATTACATTTCCACAGTCATCCCAATATTGACTATCTTAGTAGACAAGAACTGAACTACACATAAATGGCGAAAGGCAATCCTGCCCTGTCAGGGTTCATAAATGTGGGGGGAACTTGCACTGCTATTGTCTGTGCTTTATTTGCTTTGTTGCTCAATAGAGGATCTTCAGGGCTGTCAATCTGGCCACAGTTGTCATCACTAAGGCCAGTCTTCAGAAGGGCTTGGCTCCCACAACTGGGGCTAGCTTATCAAAATTGCTCAGTACGTTGTTTGTTGAGCACTCTTGGAAAATATGGCCACTTGGTGTAGATGCCTGAAGGGGAGCTGACCTCTTTTAAAACTGAATTAATCTTTCCCCTTCCTGACATTTGCCTTTGTTCTCAGATAGATGTTAATGCTATGAAGAGATAATGTTCCTAGACTAGCCTGTTTTCATTATAGGACAATGGTTTTCCTGCTGGGCAGAAGTGAAAAATATGTCAGAGTTTCCAAGCTGAATCCCTTTAACTTAGAACCCACATTAATTAGAAGAGTTTCCCCACATTGAAGGTTGATAGAAATATGACACAATATTGCAATGCATTAATAATACTGTACACTTCTTCCCATGTAATAACATAGCACCGTCTCACTTGAGGATCTGGAAATGCTATTCCAAGGCTGAATAGATAGGCATTATATAAACACCATAGATAGAAAATGAATTAAATCTGAGAGACACAGGGATCCTTTGGCTTGTCACTGAAATGACGTTGCTTTTGAGATAGTACCCAAATTTGGGACAAGAAGGGAAGAGCAACACCATAGCACCGCAGGTTGGATTTTAAAGAGACAGAGTGTAATTATCTGATTTGGGATCGATCCGGGATAGCAGAGATTACACTGTTCTTACTGCTGCGCTCTCTAATGAGCATCTGTCATTCCAGACCTTGGCTGGACATCTCTTCCGACAGTCACAGCCCAGCACCATGGAGCCCTCACTATCAAAGGGGGCCTCAGTTGAGTGCCAGCTCCAAGCCAATGCAGAGGTACATTGCTGATTCATCAGCACTGCTTCCTGCAGCACCTGGGTGCTCCTAGGTTTCCCATCCAAATTTTGATCCAACTTAGCTTATCAGAACATGCGCTGGAATGGCATCAGGCCTTGTGATCTGTGGCTGTGCAAGGAATCTGCCCCTGCAGAGGCTCTGTGATCCAGGCCAAAAGGAGAAGGCACATAGTAGTGTGTGAATCCAGTAACCTAGTGTGAACCCCTCCATAGCTGCTGGGCCCTGCTCTTAATGTACCATCTGGCTATATGAATGGTAGCTGTATAAGAGCTAAGTATTATTATCTGGATGTATTTGGCCCGTGCAATGAACTAGCAAACTTTCCAGGATGCTGCCAAAGTTCGGGAGTTGGAGGAGGAGTGAAAGGGTTAATAGGGACATTGAAACCACTCTCCTGCTCCTGTGGAAGGTGGCTGTACATCTTCAGTGAGAAGCAATCCCTCTAGACTCCCCAGTAGGATGCCCCTAGGGTCTGAAGTGGGGTTGCACACTGTACAACTAGTAGGCAGTACCCAAGGGCTAGAAAGGCATTTCCACCATCCATAGCATCCCTGTCCTCTGCTCCTTTGTTCCTTCACTCTGCTCTCACGTGTGTTCAGTCACTTCCTGACCTTTGCTACCTTAGTCATGTGCATTGTAGCCAACTTGTGTGATGCAGAAGTGGAACTGGTTCCATGGGAACATACAGTCCAGATTCTCACTCCCCCTCCCCCTCACGTTTCACATTGATCAAAGTGCCTGGTTTGTGGTCAAAAGCATGGAGATTTCTGACTGGAAGCCATCCAAAAATGAACCGGCTCTGGGCTCAATTCACCATCTGACCCCAGGTTCAGGTCACAAGTGTCTCAGCCTCAGCAAGCTCTTCTGACACCCTGGCCTGCGTTCAGGGTTTGTAATGAAAGCCCACCCCGGTGAGTTTCACCTGGTTTGGGATTAGGTTAGGAAAGTGGCAAGCACTAGCCATTAATTATAACCACCAGGGTCAGACCTTTATATCAGTTTTGTTATCAAATACTGTAATTAAAAGAATGTATTGCTTTTTTACTCTCCCTTAACACAGCCACTGTTGCCTCACTTTCTTGGTATTTGGGACAAAATTAAGCTCTTGTCTATTCCATGTACATAAGGAATAATTATACGCATTCAGACCAGTGGTCCAGCTAGCACAGAAACCTTTCTCTGGCAGGTGGCCGGTGCCAGCTGCTTCCAAGGAAAGTGCAAGAACCCTGTAAGGGAAAACTATGAAATAACTTACCCATAGGCTACATTTCTCCTTAGCCTCCATCAGTTAGTGGCTGGCTCATATCCTGAAGCATGAGCATTTATATCCCTTGTAACTCCATCGCCTCCTACCTAACATATCTCTGGGTGTTCTCATTATACATATTACACACAGAAATCCTTCCAACGAATGTTAAGGTTGCAAAATCAAGCACTCCGAAGTTAGGAAATGCCAGAATTAAGGCTGCCCATGCAACCTGAATTCACCTCTCTTGTGTGTATGCATTATAATAGTCTTCAATTACATGGTCACATGCTATTTTTTCTACAGGACCCCTGGCTCTAGGCCTTATTTACTGCACACTATTCAAACCCTGCTCTGAAGATGGAAATATTAATTTCCTTATGGGTTTTCTGTGGTGCTCATCGCTAATAATTGTGATGCATCCAGATACTGTAATGAATTTATTTTCACAACATCCTTGTGAAATGATGGGAAGCTGAGGCACAGAGAAATTCAAGTCCATAGTATACCCGATTTTGGGTGCCCAATTTGAGATGCCTAGGGCCTGGTTTTTCAAAGTACTTAGCATTCTATAGCACTCTGGACGTTCAAAGCCCAGCTCCCATTGACTTTGGGTGCAGCTGTGAGTGCTCAGGCCTTCTGCAAAGCAGACCCCAGAGTCTGAAGTGGGGCACCCAGAAAATGAGGAACACACAATTAGTGACCACCTGTGAAAAGTGTGGTTTTAACAACCTGCCTGGTATCACACAAACTCTGTGGCAGAGGCAGGGCTAGAATCCAGGGCACCATTCAACTGCCTTACCCATGAGACCACCCTTTCTCTTCCTGCAGCCCCCTGCCCCATTAGCTGCACATCTTCCGGCTTCTGCAGTAAATGAAGCAGGGGTGCTACAGACAACAGCATCCTTCAGGGCACAACCCTGTTTCATCCCCAGCACAAGTCCTATGGAAAAAATAGTAGGTGATCATATAATTAAAGACCATATCATAATGCATATACACAAGGCAGCTAAAATAAGGTTGCATAGTCAACCTTCATTCTGAAATGTCCTAACATTTGAGTGCTTGACTTTACAACCTTAAGGTTCTTTTAACACAGGGGTTTTTTTTTGGGTGCCTGTAATATCCTAGGTTTTCAAAAAAAGCAAACGGAACACACAGAAGTTCCATCATGTGGAATCATACTGACCCCTACATGGGTCACGAGCAGGGTTGCAACCTTTAGTTCACCACACAGACCTCTGCCACTTGAGCTAAGAAAGTAACTCAGAGCAGTAACAATAATACCTAGCAAAAACAACAAGGAGTCCGGTGGCACCTTAAAGACTAACAGATTTATTTGGGCATAAGCTTTCGTGGGTAAAAAACCTCACTTCTTCAGATGCAACACTCTGAAATAATACCTAGGTCTTCTATAGCTCTTTTCATTGAGTATCGTCCTCTGTGTGGACCAGGCACTAGAGGGCGATGAGACACACACACTGGATTTCATAGCTATTTGCTGATGTAGAGGAACATAAAGACTCTGGAATCTTGGATTCAGTTCCAGCTTCTGGAGGGGTGTGTTCTCTAGAGGACATAGACCTGTCTGCCCCCCTAAAGCCTGCCCTGGTGCTAGTTCTGTCTCCTTGCCCCCCAATTCTGATATTGTTGCCCAGTCAGTCCCAGACTCTCGCTCTGGGCTCCTCATCCAAGTAATTGCAGGAAATCGATGTTAAAACAAAGGGAGCTCTCTTTTAATCTGCTCTAATGAATAAAGCATTTATCTGTATTCTGAAGCCAACAGGAATTGGAATTTATTAGTTTATATGGTTCTGAGCACGTTGTGAGTTAAAAAAAAAAAGCGTACAGAAATATGAGACTGCAGTTCTGGGGGAAGGAAATGTATTCAGCTGAATTTGTACCTTTCCGTCTATTCTTTGCCCCAGGATAGCTTTTAATTGCATCTTAACATGACACCAATGTTTTTTGGCAATAAGCTTTCCTGATGGGCTGTTGCTAAGGTGTCATTCATGCTGTAAGGTTGCTGGGAGCTGGTGTACACCTTAAAATGAGAAGACTTGGAGAGCGATTGTTTGAAAAATCTACAGACAGGAAAACACCATAAATATTTAGCGAGAATGCAGCCTGTTAGATGTAAATACGGGGTTCAAAAAAGAACTGGATAAGTTCATGGAGGATAGGTCCATCAATGGCTATTAGCCAAGATGGTCAGGGATGCAACCATGGGTGGCGGGTGAACCCCTGCTGTGGGGGGGATGGTCCGCCAGCCCTGCCCCTTCTGCCCAAGGCCCCGCTCCCCCACACATCAGAGCCCTGAAACCCCCCTCTTACCCCGTAAAAGAAGAAGCCCTGATTCTGAGGGGCCCCTGCAACCAGAGGAGCCCCGGCCTGCCTGCCCCAGCCACATCGGGGCGAGCCCCGGCCCCTCCGCCCCCCCGCACCCCAGCACCAGGCCAAGCTGCAAGCCTCCCTGAGCGCCGGGCCTAGCCGCTGTCCTCCCTCAGCACCGAGACGGGCCGAGCCGCTGGCCTCCCCCAGTGCTGGGCTGGCCCCAGCGTCGGGCCTAGCTGCTGGCCCCCCTGGCCCCCGAGTGCCTGCCGGGCCAAGCCGCCGTCCCCCCCCCGCCAGAGTTGGGCCAGGCTGTTACAGAAGGGAAATGACATAATCGGGTTATTCTTGCTGTGAAGAATTTCCCATTTGTTTTGCTAAAAGATTAGTTTTATCCAGCCGATTTGGATAAATGGCGGGGGAGAAGCTATGATTGAAACTCCTTCTCAGGTTGAGTTTCATCCTACGGTCTCAGATTTGTAACAGACTACCTGCAAGTTAGATCCTTGTGATTGATAGAATATAGTGAGGTTTTATTTTTGCTCATTATTGACAAAGATCGCAAAAGGCTAGGTCCTTAGGCAGTGGCGAGGTCCCTGCTCCAGGAGTCATCTTGACATTTTCAGCCTTGCTAATTACTGCCTAAATCTTTACTTTTTCTTTTTTGGGAAAGGCTATTAAGAAAGTGACATTGCCGCTATCCTGGGCACATCTTGATCTCATGGGTTTCCATACTCCTCGTGAATTTAGTTTTATGTATGGGTTTTTAGAATGGAAAGAGTCATTCTCAGATAATTCCATCTCCTCCTGGTGATGGACACAAGAAAAGTCTGTGCTAGTTTTATTAGATCTGTCGGCAGTATTTGACCCAGGTGATTCGATTGACTTGTCTGCTAAGACTTGTGGGAGTGGCCAGCAAGGCCTTTCAGTGGATTCCTTCCTGTCTGAGACGTGCCAAGGACTCTCACATGCTGGGGTCAACATGGGAGGGGGAGGGATAGCTCAGTGGTTTGAGCATTGGCCTGCTAAACCCAGGGTTGTGAGTTCAATCCTTGAGGGGGGCCATTTAGGGATCTGGGGCAAAAATCTGTCTGGGGATTGGTCCTGCTTTGAGCAGGGGGTTAGACTAGATGACTTTCTGAGGCCCCTTCCAACCCTGACATTCTATGATTCCATCTTGCCCCATCCTGTTCGATGTGCATATAGAGCCATCACAGTGATGGTGAACTATTTGGGTGTGCAGCATCACCAATGTGAGTGGCACTCAAATCTATACCTTTTCACTCAACCTGGATGTTGTGGGTTCGCTGCTGTCCTGGTGCTCGATGGAACTGGGAGAGAGGATGGCAACAATCTGGTGTTGGCTCAGTCTGTATAAGAAAGAAATGGTGCTCAGACATTAAAGGAGAAGCATCTGAAGGAAAGGACAGAGGCTGTGAGTGCACCCTCCTTTTGGCGTATGTACCCAGCATTTGTCAAGAGAAGTTTTTGGTTTTGGGTTATTTTGGTCCCATCAATGCTCCTGGATTCCTAGGTGACAACCGTGATATGAAGCACTTTTGTCATCACAGCCAATCAGGAGTCTGAGTCCTGGCATCTCTGATGCAGATGTAGACAGCGACTCATGCCTTTGTGACCTCCATGCAACCCTAGTGCAGGGAGGCTGGTGGGGAGGAGAGCACCTTTGCTGCCTCTTACTCAGTGCTGTATCCCATCCTCGGCCTCTGCAATGGCAGCAGGTGCCAGCAGTGTTGAACAGCTTCAACCAGGTACATGACTATTTCCAAAAAGTCCCAGAAGTGGAACTTGTGAATCTTCCTCCCCAAGACAAACCACCAGACCTAAGCTCCTGCTCTCCCTGAGTCTCCCATGCGGGTTTTCACTTGGTGGTTCTCAAAGTTCTCAGTGCCCTTCCCTCAGCTGTGACCATCATACCCATATTCATGCAAGAGGTCAAAAGCAGTGTATATAGCTCACAGAAGCCATGATTCCCATGAAAACTGCAACAAAAATACAACCTGGGCTATGCCTGGACTTCTGGCCCAACTTCCTGCCCATAATGATGGCCAACTGGAACAAATCAGTGTCCTGCAGACAACAGACTAAGTTACTGTATAAATGACCCACAAATAGATGGAACTGGAGCTAGAACCTGAACCCTGGTCCTTCCAAAACCACAGGTCTCTAGAGCCAGAGGAAAACTCCCTGGGGTGGAAGCAGTACTAAGTCTGTATTCCTCTAAAAGGTAACAGTGACTAATGCACACAAGCCCTGAGGCCATGACTACACCACAAACTTTGGCTGACGCAAGTTACATCAGGATAAAGCCACTGCAGTTAGTATATTGCTTATGTGTGTGCATACTTGGCTCCTTGCCTTGGTGCTGTGTATACTCACCAGGAGTCTTTGTGTCGATGCACAGGGCGTAGGTAGGTAGGTAGGTATCCCAGAGTGCAACTTGTCACCATCAAGTGCGCTGTCTTTTGGGAAGTTTTTGCAATGCATGGTTGGGCAAAAATGAGTCACGCTGGGGTGACTGGGATCAAGGGGTCAACTTCCCAGCATGCAACTTTCTCCATCCCATAATGCCATCTATATCCCATAATTTTTGTGCCTTTTTAAAAAATCCCATGAATCTGCGTGGTCCCCCTCGCTGAGAGAAGCATGGAGCCTGCTCAGCTCTGCACTGTTGTCATGAGCATTGCAAGCACAGGACACATAATCCTCTAGTATTTGCAGACCTGCAAGAAGAACTGCCTCAGCAGGGAACATGATGACTTTGTGGAGGACGAACTGCCGCGGGGCATAGCAAAATCCAATTCAAGTTTGTTGGTGGCATTCACAGAGCAGCTGCAGATGGTGGAGTGGTGGAGCGCCACTTCTGGGTCCCCCAAACGAGCACTGACTGGTGGGATCACATTGTAATGCAGGTTTGGGACGATGGGCAGTGGCTGCAGAACTTTTGGATGCAAAAAGCCACATCCCTGGATCTGTGAGCTGAGCTCGCCCCAGCCCTTCAGCATGGGGACACCAGAATGAGAGCTGCGCTGACAGTGGAGAAGCAAGTGGTGATTGCACTGTGGAAGCTTGCAACGGTGGATTGCTATCCGTCCTTGGGAAATAATTTTGGAGCTGGAAAATCCATGGTGGGGGCCGTTGTCATGCAAGTGTGCAGGTGTTGCTGACTGGGCCATGGGTGGTCAGGCCTAGTAGTGAAGGAGAGAGTTCGGCCTACCAGTTAGAGCTGGGTCCAAGGTGGGCGGAGTCTAGGAAACAAGCTGATGCTCAGTATAGGAGGGGCAGAAGCCAAATGCCAGAGCCAGAGGGAGTAAACCAGTCGTAAGCCAGAGGCGGAGCCAGGGATCAGTACTGGAGAGACAGAAGCTGAATGCCAGAACCAGAGGGTCCATCAGAGTTGTAAGCCAGAGGCAGAGCAGGGGGTTGAAGCCACAAGTCTGAAGCCAGAGAGGAGCAGGGGCTGGAGCAGATCAGCACCAGGGACAGGAAGACTGGAGCAGGACTGGAACAAGGGCTGGAGCGAGCAGGGCTGGAGCAAAGGCTGGACTAAGCAGGAGCAGGGGTGGAAGAGGTGGGAGCAGGGGCTGGAACAAGGGCTGGAAGCAGGCTGAAGCAGGGGCTGGAACAAGTGTGAGCACAGCTGTGGCGTTGTATGTGTTGAGCAGCTGCTGACCTGCTGTGGGGGTTTTAAGGCAGAGCAGCTGGACTTACTGGTTGCCTAGCAAGTGTAGTTAGTCAGGGAGCAGGCCAGCAGCTGCTGTTCCTAGCTGGTCTGGCCTCTGACAGCAGGGCCATGAATTGCCTCCTGCTACGCAGGACTGTGCCTCTGGGTAATGTGCAGGACACAGTGGAGGGATTTGCAGCAGTGGGGTTCCCAAACTGCAGTGGGTCGATAGACGACGCTCATAACCCTGTATTGGCACTGACCACCTTGCCACAGAGTCCGTCAACAGAAAGGGCTACTTCTCAATGCAAGTGTTGGTGAATCACTGGGGACGCTTCCCCTCTATCAGTGTGGGCTGGTGAGGGAAGGTATGCGATGCTCGTATCTTTAAGTACACAGGACTGTTCAGAAAGCTGCAAGCAGGGACGTTCTTACCCAACTGGCCGATGACCACTGGCGATGTTGAAATGCCAATAGTGATCCTGGAGGACCCCGCCTACCCCTGGCTCCCCAGCTCATGAAGCTGCACACCGGCCACCTCGACAGCACGAAGGAGAGATTCAGCTATTGGCTCAGCAGCTGTACAATGACAGTTGAATGTGCTTTCGGTAGAGTGAAGGGATGATGGTGTTGTTTACTCACGAGACTGGATCTCTGTGAGAAAAACATCCCAATGGCTATAGCTGCCTGCTGTGTCCTGCATGAGATCTGTGAGGCAAAAGGGGGGAAAGTTGTCGCCAAGGTGGGGGATGAAGTTTGACCAGCCAGACACAAGAGCTATTAGAAGAGAGAAGAGCCCCGTACAGAGCTGTATGACTGAGGGAAGCCTTGAAAGAACAGTTTAACAGTGAGCCACTGTAATGCATTGTGGTGGACTGTGCTCTACCTGGGCCTTCAGGTTGGGGGCCTGTAAGGCATTGTGTGGTGCTTGGTGCACATCCATGAATATAACACTGTCAATGCCCCTATTGCTTTTGTGGTTCTCACTGTACATTTATGATTCTTACACTGTGTTTGTCACTGATCCGATGAGTTGTGTTGCACTATACAATAACAAGCAAGCGGGTGCTTTCAGTACTGCTAGGCATTCTGTAGCATAGGTCGGTAACTCCTAAAGATGAATGATTATCCAAACACTGCAAAAATTGTACAATTTAAAAGCAACTGCATTAAAAACTTAATAAATTAATGGAATAGAACTTAACGAGGGGAAAGAACATTCGTGTTCATTTTACCTACACACACATCAACCATGGCTGTCACAGGTCAGTGTATGTGAAGCTGTGGTTGTCCTTACTGTCTCCTGGGGTAGAGTGAAGTGGTCGGGTTAGGGTTTGCAGCCCCTGATGCCACATGGAATGATAAGGGACGGTGCAGGGACGTGCTGAAATAGAGTTCTCCATGGACTGCAAAGGGAGGCAAGCCTGTGTTTGTTGAATCTGTAGGTCCACAAGAGCCTGCAGCATCTGTGTTTGTTGCTGGAGAAGCTGCACTATGTCCTGGTGCATCTCCTTCTCCTTTTCCTGCTGGGACTCTTGTCCACTCTTTCCTTCTCCACACAGTCTGCAGTATTCACCCTCCAGGCCCTCTGCTCACGGTCTGATGCAGCACTGGCTTGCAGGATCTCACTGAACATGTCGTCCTGGGCCTTGGGGATAAGAGGAGGGGTGTGTGTGTGTGTGTATGGAGCCGCCCTGCAGCTTTGCGCCCTGCGCGGCTGCCCCACTCTGGTTATGGCCCTGCAGTTTGGGGAGGCAACACCCCCTCCATACTCTGCCCAAGTCTGTGGCCTTCTGACATACCTGTCACAGCTCCTTCGCTTTTGTGCGGCACTGCTGCTGACCCCTGTTGTACCCCTTCCGTCTCCTGAATCCCCTGTGCAATCTGCTGATAGACGTCCACATTTCTGTGGCTGCTCTGTAGCTCTGCCTGCACAGCCTCTGTTTCCCACAGGCCCAGGAGATCCAATGTCTCCTGTCTACTCCAGGGCAGAGCGTGTCTGGAGCGTGTAGCCAGCACGGTCAGCTGGGCAGTTGCATGCAAGCTGGACAATCGGGAGAAGGCTGTACAAAACTTGGCAGGGCTTTAAGGAAGGTGCGGCTGGTCTCTTTGTAGGGCCGGCTCCAGGCACCAGCGAAGGAAGCAGGTGCCTGGGGCGGCCAATAGAAAGGGGCGGCAATCCGTCCGTTATTGGGGCGGCATGTCCGGGTCTGCGGCGGGAATTCGGCGGGGGCACTTTGGCGGCAACTCAATCGCTCTGCTTCCAGCCCTCGGCGGCAATTCAGCGGCGGCCCAATCGGGTTTTTCTTTTTTCTTTTTTTATTCGCCGCTTGGGGCGGCAAAAAAGCTGGAGCTGGCCCTGTCTCTTTGACCCCTTGGCAGTAAAGTTCAGAATGGTGACCAGAGCGGTCAGGGTTGAGCAATGTGGGACAGCTGCTGGTGGACCGTTAGGAACAACAGAGGCAATACTGTGTCTACATTCACACTGTGTCGACCTCAGTACATTGGCCATGGCTCAACGGTGCCCGGGGAGGTGGTGTTACTATGGTGCCATACCGGGGCACTTGCATCGGTGGGAGACAAATTTAAGTGTAGGCACATGCACAATTAGGTCAGTGCAAGGCGGCTAACATTGACCTAGCTTTGTAGCGTAGACCAGGCCTGAGCTTGTTAGCAGTTCCATATGTTCAATGGGACCACTCGTATGCGTATTTGCAGGATCTGGACCAATGTCAATACCCTGCACAATGCTGGATGCCTCAGAGGAAGGCTTAAAACCCTTATTGAGTATCTATATGTGCAGTTCATCACCACAGGGGGAAATGTCTTCCTGTGAGCACCTTACTATGCCCTAAAGTGTAAGGATTGACAGGCCTTGCAGCTTCATCTGAGCTAGTGTGACTGCAGACGCTACTTATTTATTCCTCAAAAATTGTAATCCTTTGTTGCCACTTATCCGATTCCAGATGTTACTACAAAGTAGGAGATTAAGAGATTATGACAAGTATGTCAGAATACAGGAGGAGATTAAGAGGTCTAGTTGGTGAAAGATAATTATCAAATCAAATGTAGATGTTTGGAAATTGTAAAGGGATACTGACAAGATGGAGACTTTAGAGCCAGATGCTCAGCTGGTGTAAAACAGCAAAGCTCCACTGACTTTATGCCGCCAAGTATCAGAGGTGTGGCCGTATTAGTCTGTATCCACAGGACAGGCCCAACAAGGAAAATAACAGAACACCACTGGCCATCACGTACAGCCCCCAGCTAAAAACTCTCCAGCGCATCATCAACGATCTACAACCTATCCTGGAAAACGATCCCTCATTCGCACAGACCTTGGGAGGCAGGCCAGTCCTCGCTTACAGACAGCCCCCCAACATGAAGCAAATACTCACCAGCAACTACACACCACATCACAGAAACACTGACCCAGGAACCAATCCCTGTAACAAACCCCATTACCTACTCTGTCCCCATATCTACTCTAGCGACACCATCATAGAACCCAACCACATCAATCACACCATCAGGGGCTCATTCACCTGCACCTCTACCAATGTGATATATGCCATCATGTGCCAGCAATGCCCCTCTGCCATGTACATTGGCCAAACTGGACAGTCTCTACTTAAAAAAATAAATGGACACAAATCAGACATCAGGAATGGTAACATACAAAAGCCAGTAGGAGAACACTTCAGTCTCCCTGGACATTCAATAACAGATTTCAAAGTAGCCATACATCAGCAAAAAAACTTCAAAAACAGACTTCAAAGAGAAACTGCAGAGCTGAAATTAATTTGCAAACTTAACACCATTAATTTGGGCTTGAATAGGGACTGGGAGTGGCTGGCTCACTACAAAAGCAATTTTCCCTCTCTTGCTTTTGACACCTCCTCATCAATTATTGGGAGTGGACCACATCCACCCTGACTGAATTGGCCTTGTCAGCACTGGTTCTCCACTTGTAAGGTAACTCCCTTCTCTTCATGTGCCAGTATATTTATGCCTGTATCTGTAATTTTCACTCCATGCATCTGAAGAAGTGGGTTTTTTACCCACGAAAGCTTATGCCCAAATAAATCTGTTAGTCTTTAAGGTGCCACCGGACTCCTTGTTGACTTTATGCTGATTTACACCAGCTGAGGATCTGACCTCCTGTATTTAAAAAGAAGCTAGCATCTTGAAATGTAATCACTTTAAAAAAGGAGTTAAAGTTGTTTCAAATACTAGAGTGTCACTTTTAAGTTGACAGTTTAAAAAGAACATCCTTAATAGTGTTATAAACAACACTTTGGATGATTAAAGCTGAAAGAACTTGTAAAATCCAACTGACTTTCCCCCCATGTGTTTCTTTTTCATATTTCACAGAGTAGATGGGTCAGTTTGACTTTTGTTATAGACAGGATCGTTTTGCGGGTGTCCTGCACTAGCTCAAAGCTGTTGCTGCCGACTGAAGTCTGCTTAACTTCCAAAACTATTTTATTTGAGGTATGTGTTCCTGATAACACTAATTAGGTTTCATATTCAAAAAGAGAATATAAGATTTTACTCAATATCTTCCAAACCTAAACATGTGGATGAGGGTTCAGATCCCCAAGGTTACTTAGTAACCTAACTCAGACTGTTTTCTATGGGAATGAAGTGCCTAAATACCTTTAAGGATCTGGGCCTAAATTCCTTGAGTGCACCATTGTAGACCTGCTAGCTTCAGGAGACATTCAGAAAAAACACTGAAGAAAGGAAGGAAATAGTCTTTGCTTTAGTTGCTGGTTTCCTATCAGAACTCCCACCTGTGATCTCCTGCTTTGGGGATGGTGCCAGAACTGGGGTGGCCAGAGGCTCATTTAGTGAATTCAGTGGGAGTAGGTTTGGGCCAGAAGAAGCTACAGTTGTCAACATACAGGCTGACTCAGCTGTTCTTCAAGCAGTCAGATGGGATTGGAGGAAAGCAGCACTCTCCTTACATTCTACTTTGCTGCAGGCTGTGCAACCTGGCTCTTTAAAAGGGCTGCCAGATACTGGAAAGGTGGTTTTCTCCCATCAACAAAAGAAAAGAGCAGGCCAATCCAATAAGATTATTGGAGCTTTGTGGCCGTGTAATTACATTACTCATGATCAGTCATGTCAAAGGATGACTCACCCTTCACTCTCCTAGTTCATATTGCACCAGTATCGCACTCATTTCAGTCAGTGCACATGTTGGCTCTTTAATAGTTCCTTTTTCTTTGACTTTCTCCAGGAAAATCATTCCCAAAGATTAGAAGTTGCTCCTCTTCCCTGGTATTGAACCAGTGCCCCAGCAAGGAGTTAGATGGCACAGAGTTGACACCTCTCTGATGCAACTGTAGCATAGTGACCACAGTGCATATGGGGCCTGATCCAATGTCCTCTCAAGTCAACGGGAGTTTTTCTATTGACTTCGCTGAGGGTTGCACCAGGCCCTATATTACTGATCATTAGTGGCTGGCCTCCCAAAGGAGGAAAATCCTACTAGCAGTGACAGCTGGAGGGTTCCTTTCAGCTTGGATGGAGAAGTGCTCTAACACCATGGGGATGGGAAGCATAGATGTTCCTAGATAGGCTTTGCTTTTAGAGCCGGAGGTGTCTGGTTTCATCCCTAGTGTGGCTGAGCTGTGGTCATGTAGCAAAAAAGCTCAGCGTGCACAACTGGGGCCAGCTTTTAAAGTGAATTCTGCTTTCTTTTAGGCATCACCACAGTGGCTAGAGTTTCCAAGCAGCTCAGCATGTTTGGTGCAGAGCCGTTTAGCAAATCTGGCCCTGGTTGTGGATCCTGAGCATTTGGCAATCTGACGCTAGGGGTGATCACGGATTTGTTGTGAGGCCCTGACGCTGTCATAAAAGGTCCCCTGGCACTCTTCAGAAGAGTGGAGGTGTTAGTTGCAACGTCCTCGTCAGTCCCCAGGTGGGTAGCTGCATTCTCTCTCGGCACGTTTCCCAAGCCGTTTCAGGTGAAGTTGTTATTCCCTTCACTCTCCATTAACTCGTGTCATGTTTTTGGCATCCAAAGGTGGTTGCTTTCTACCCTGCATGTTGCAGGGTGGCTGAAATGGTGCTTGTATATGCAGGGTTCACCAGTTAATACCACACCATGGTAAACCTTTGTTATCTGAGGTGTTTTTGATGGGTCCTACTCCAGATATAAGAAATAGTGCAGATATCACAGTAAAGTCAAATCGCGTGGCGGTGTAAATGGTAATGTTGTTGTTTACACTCTTACACAGATATTGCTTCTTAAAGTGCTTTAGGAGCTTTGAGAATTAGAGATGCTATTTAAATGTTGGGTGATAACCGTTATTAACTTTAATAGATCGCTAAAGATGTGCATGGGTTTTCCAGGCAAATAAAAGTTACCAGTCCCAAAGAGCTTACATCCTAAATCAGACATAACACAGCAATGGAAGATGGTAAACAGGGGAATATTGAGTGGGCCAGGCTTAAAACAGTGAAGACCATAAGACTGAAATGTGTGCTTCATATTGGAGCTTCTCTTTTTCAGTTAGTACTTGGGAACAGAGTCTGGAAAGATGGCAGGGGTCGAAGTCAGCAATGGAAAGATCACTGAAGAAAGTGAGTTTGGAGGAAGGATTTGAAGTTGCACGGCGCACCAAGTCAGGGAATGTGGTCCAGCCGTCGGGGGAGCATGCTGAGAAGGAGACCAAGGAAGCATCAAGCTGAGTCTACTTGACACAATGTAGGGAGTGGCTGGGGACCAAGGGGCAGAGTCTAGAGGAGGAGAAGTTGGAAAGTGACATGGAAGGACTCTTGAAACCAGTGCAGGGACACCACATTCAACATGGCTGGTGAGGAGGCTGGTTCTAATGGCAGCATGTCAGCCAGATATGAGGGATGCAGGGTCAGTCTTGGGGGAAGCTGCAAGAGTTAAGGCTATGGATAACCAGGGGATGGGTCAAAGTTTTGACAGTGAGGAAAAGACAGATTTTGAAGGTACCATGTTATGGAGGAAGAATGGACAGGATGTAGCAAAAGCCTACACTATTAATCATAAAACAGCCAGGTAAAGGTAATTCAGATGCCGCCTGGATTTGATTCCTTTGTGCTTCCGATTCTCCGAGTCGAGCAGCTTCACTTTGATATTTTTACCTTTCTCTGCTTCGTGTCTTCATTTGAGGCCAAATTCAATAAAATATCTGGCACCTCCCAAACCCACTTTGCACAAGCCTGGACAGATCTGTTTGTAAATGGATGTGGAAGCAAAGGCACTTATTAAAAATAACAGTTCAGTAGCTGGTGGGACTCGTAAACGTCTAAACCAATGTGTTCTGATTCATCCCAGTCCAACCAAACGAGCCAGGGAATGGCTTAGAGCAGGTGCGGGCTGCGCCACCTGTTCCGTTTTTTTAAAACCAAACTGTGAAGCTTCCCATGGGAGAGGGGATCTTGTGCTGAAAAAGAACCTAGAGGCCAGGGGTTTTCTCTGTGATGAGACGGGAACCTAATCTCTGTCTCCAGGATGCCTGCTAGGGTAGTTTTTACAGTAAGGACAAAAGCGGTAAGAGATCTTTGCTCCCAGGTCTGAGCAACCTCTCCCTGCTGATCCCCTATTTGCCTGGCGTGGTGCCTTCCAAACCAGCATCCTTCTCCTAAGAGGCTGGCCCTCTGCTCTTCCCTTTCTGAGGATGGGCTGCCCACCTTCCCCCGCTCATCACTAAGGGAAGTGTTTACTGAAGGAGAAACTCTTGTGTTGAGATGTGGTGACGTTTTCCAAGCTGGAAATAATTGATGAGCTAGTAAAACTGTCCTGCACCCACTGCCTGAAGGATGTGGGAGTGCCCTGGCAAACTCAGAATGGGTGGCAACTTCCTGCTTTCGCCTATGGCTGGTTCAGGGCTCCTGCCCGCTCTTAGAGGATGAGCTCCATGAACATGAAAAGGCAGCTGGCACACCCTCTGCTCGAGGGATGGGCTTCCAGGACTCAAACTCTTTGCCAGCTGCTTTTTTGTGCACCTGGCTCCTTCTCCCTGCTCTTCTGGGATGGGCCCAGGAGCATGAAACATCTGTCAGTAGCTTTCTCATGCAGCCACCGTTTTGCTCCTGCCTATCCCTAGGGCTAGGCGTCCTGAACAAGTTCTTGGCCAGCTGTTCTCTCATGTGGTTTGCCCTCAGCACATGCCCACATGCTAGGGGTGGGAATGGGGCTCCAGGGGTCAGAGGGTCCAAACTTTGATTCCATGAGACTAGACTTGTCTACAGGCATCAGTTCATCTGCAGGGGACAAGGAGCAAGCTGGCTTGTCAGCTGGAGCTGGGGCTTCAGGTCCAAACTTGGCTCTGGGATGAGTCAAGGCTCTGGGATGAGTCAAGGCTCTGGTTACTGGAGTAGAGAGGCGGACAGTGGGGAGATGTCATGCTTGATCTCTTGTCACATAGAAGGAACTGGATAGAGGGTGGCAGATGTGGACAAGAGGTTGGGATTCTTGTGTCAGAGGGGAGGATTGGCACCAGTCATTGCCCCTTTCTCCGGTGTGGGATCCTGGAGCTCAGGATTTCATTCGTCTCCTCACAGAGGAAGGGGTTTGGTAGGTGGGAGGGGGATGATTCATTTCCTTCTCTTTCATCACTCTGGGGGCAGGGGACGAGAGTAAAGACCCTTCTCTCTCCATGGTGCGCTGTTCTAATCCCCAAGCCTCCAGGGCTGCCTGCTACTGGACACTGCATCCCACATAGTTTATTGGGCCCGGGCTCAGCATCGTCCCCACTCTGCCTCCGCAGTCCTGCACCTCCCAAGTCCCACATCTCTTTCAAGGGCTGGATTTTCCACCTGCTTATTGTTCACAGAGACCCACGGCTCATTACCTTCTTTCCCGTGCATTCATGCAGAACCCTGCTGGCCACCAGCAGATTTCCCACGTTGATTTCACATCCCCCCCTGCTGTATCATCATCTAGTGTGGAATCTTACGGCTTGAGAGATGACTGTCCAGCTCTTCCTCTGTCACAATGTCTTCTCCCCACACTGAGAGGGGCTTCACCTTCTGTCTGGTGTTGGGTGGCACCCACCCTCTGATCAGCTGGGTGAGCAGCACACGCATACATGTCAATCATAAGAGACAGAATTTTATAGCACCTTACAGGCTGATACACTCTACCTCCCTAAACAGTACAGAGCACCGATTAGAATGCAGCCACTTCTGGGTGGAGGGCAGCAGCTCACTGCTGGGAAATCCCCTGAGCAGACAGCATGGTGGGATCTTTAGCAGAGCAGACAAGACCTTGTTTTTTAGGGTCTCATCTGAAAGGCTCCACATACAGAAAACCGGGTGGAACTCAGTTTATTACTGAGGCTGAAATTTGAACCTGTGAAGTCTAGGTATTTAAAACCTGATGCTTGGGTCACTAGACCACCCTCTCCAGAGTCTCTCTGCCCTTAGCTATCCAGTAGCAAAAATACAGACCTATTTTATAGTGGGGGCCTGGTCAGTTATGCACTGATCCTGCCAGAGAAACCGACCTCAAAATCCCATGGGCTTTTGTTGAGTGTCCTGAGTGTGCCATGGAAGGATTGGGCGCTTCATGCCATTCGCCACACTACCAGTAGGAATCGGGGCCCTCAATCTGTGCCATGTGTGCGCACCCACATACACACTTGTACAAAGGCTGGTGTTCAGGGAATCCCATAGGCTTAGCAGTAGCAGAGGGACCAATCAGTGCTCGATACCAGACAATAGGATTTGCCTCCCATTAGCACTGTGAAGATTATATGCATTCAGGCATGCTCTGCTCCTGTAATGGTCTCACGCTTAACATTACATTTCTCAGGAATTGGGTTCAGGTACAAACACAATTGGAAAATGAAGAGAGTGCCCAGCTAGGCATCTCTGTGATGACTCTGGGCCTCACGTAATCCAACTAAATGACTAACGGCTTCTGGTTTGGTTCTGTAACGTGTTCAGATCAATAGGGTTTTATGTTATCCTTCCCTGCAATACAAGAACAAGAGAGAACTCCATGAAATTACAAGGCAAACACAGTTGGACAGGAGATACTTTTTACAATATAGTTAAACTATGTAACAGGTTGCCACGTATTGTCGAGGCAAATGGCTTGGCAGATATCATAAATGCCCAATATTTTGATACAAACAGGATCTGCTGTTACACTGAATGGTTCTTACCATTTTTACCCTGGACACCCTCAGGCTTCAGGGAATTTGCTCCTCTTTAGCTGGGTTCAGGAAGGAATTTCTGCTGTAATATTGTATAAGGTATAAAATGGAGGGTTTACAGTTTCTGAAGCATCCAGTTGCGGACATTGGTAGAGACGGGATGCTGGCTGGCTGGATAATAGCCTGTATTTCTAATATTTGTAGGTCTCGCTATCTTAAAGAGGCAATGTCAAAACTAATAAACCCAGATTTTTTACTCTGTTTTTTCCCTAATACTTTAAAATGCAGGCCACTTTTTGTTTGTTTGTATTCATCACTTTTTTTTAAAAGAAAAAAGAAAATGTCATGTATCACCCTACCATAACAAACCAGTATGCGCAGCTCCGTCCACATAATCAACACAATAACAAACCAGCCAACATAGCTGTGTCTCCATGAGCAACCCTACAATAACAATCCAGCACATACAGCTCAGTATAAATCCCTGGCCACAGAGAGAGAGAGAGAGAGAGAGAGTTTATTGCAAGTGTCTGGGGCTGCACCTGCCTCCTCTATGGTTACTGGTTTTGGTTTGGCCCATCCCTGGTGTGTATGTAATGTTGGCGAAGCAAGAGCGTAACTGGAAGAGTCTTGGAGACAGTGTTCCTGGAGGTTTAACTGCTGCAATCAATGAAAAGCACTGACTCGATGACTCTAGCTCAGGGGACTGGTGGTAGAGTATGGAGCCTCTTCCCTATTAGGGTACGTCTGCACTTCCAGCTGGGACATAGATTCCAGCTCAAGGAGACATCCTTGCTTCAGCTCTGATTGAGCGATTGTGCTAAAAATAGAGTGGAGCCGTGATGCCATGAGCTGCAGTAGGGGCTAGCCACCCCAAGTACGTGCCTACTGTCCATTTTCCAAAGCTCACTGGAAGCTATAGCAGTAGAAGTGGGATGATTTTTATATATGTCAATATAATTCTATAACATTAAAGGGCTGACATTAAAGCTATAAAGCCAGTAATTGAAGCCAACACTTGCCCTACATGTGCCTCACTAAATGCAGGTGTCCGAGCTAAATGCATGATTCTTCATGCCTACTCACTGTATATAATCTCGTCACAAAAAAGAAGGCATATTTGTGCAAATATTAAGACTTGGGTAGTTTATTCTGCTTTCTTAAATTGCCCTTGCAGTTTCCACTAGATACAGGATACTTCTTCACTTCCTGTCTTAACTGTTTAGAGTTGTTTGCGTTGTTCAACAGCTGCCACACTCCGTCTCAGAGGTGGCTGCATTTCAGTGGTGGATGAAATGGGTTGCTAGTTCAACCCAGCCCAGTAAGGGGCTGTGTCACTGCCTGGCTGTAACCCTGGGTCCTTCTATGCCATGAAGCTGTGTCTCAGAGCCCTGATACCAGCAGGCCACTCACAGCACAATGGCCTCTCACCAGCCTGGTTACTCCATTCAGGGTGACCCCAACAGCCCCAAGTTTCCTACAAACCGTCTCCCCGGTAGCATCCAGTCCCTCTCCCTGGACCCTCACAAACCATTACACATTTGCTGCTCCTTTGACAGCACCAGCCTGGTAGTTTGGCGGAGGATTTCACTCTTCAGTTTGAAACACTGCACCGAGATGGTTGGCTAATAAAACCAGCATAAACTGATCACCAAAAAACAGACATTTAGGTGATACCAAGTAGGAAGAACTGGGGTAGAAATGGTCACAAACAAACAAAAGTAAAAATATGCTTCTAAGACTAAAACCTAACAACCCACTAGAGTTTTTTGTGCAAAGCACTTTTCTCACCCCTGTCATTCTTCCACCATGGCGGGCCAGTTCTTAGCCAGGATCCAGCACATGCAGCCCAAAATGCTGGATTTCTTTGTCTCCTCAGATGAAGGATGCAAAGGGGCTTTTTCTCTCTGCTTATATCTTCCAAAGTTCAATGACCTTGCTTCAGGAGGCAGGGAGGTTTCCTGGAGTGGCCACTTCTATCTCCTGGTGAGGGTATTAAATGGCCACCCCCCACTCCGGTTTGCCTGATGACTTTGTCTGCCTTGTATGTCAATGTAATTTTGTTGTCTCGCCTTGCTCAATTTACATTGGAGACACATGCACGCAGGCGGAGCCACATTCCTTTATCTAGGACGGAGTGACTTAAGCCCTGCCTGCCAACCCCTTTTTAAGAACATATTTCCAGCACATACTTATGATTTTGCATATATCACCCGTACACACACCATGCAATAATATTAATACCAGCTGGTGGCCACTTTGCATGTGAGACCTTACATGACACATTTTAGAGACAGATTATGACAACAGTGAGGTGGGGTACACTGAGCTGGTCAGGCCAGCTGAGGATCGCTGCTACCAACTCGGGAGCCCCTTGCCTTCTGGCAACGGAGAGCTCTTAGTGTCACAACTGCACACTAGCTGACTCCTTCCCCTTTTAGAATCATAGAATCATAGATTAGGGTTGGAAGAGACCTCAGGAGGTCATCTAGTCCAACCCCCTGCTCAAAGCAGGGCCAACCCCAACCAGGGGGGAGGGATAGCTCAGTGGTTTGAGCATTGGCCTGCTAAACCCAGGGTTGTGAGTTCAATCCTTGAGGGGGGCCACTTAGGGATCTGGGGCAAAAATCTGTACTTGGTCCTGCTAGTGAAGGTAGGGGGCTGGACTCGATGATCTTTCAAGGTCCCTTCCAGTTCTAGGAGATGGGATATCTCCATTTATTATTATTAAATCATCCCAGCCAGGGCTTTGTCAAGCCTGACCTTAAAAACCTCTAAGGAAGAAGATTCCACCACCTCCCTAGGTAACCCATTCCAGTGCTTCACCACGCTCCTAATGAAATAGTTTTCCAAATATCCAACCTAGACCTCCCCAACTGCAACTTGAGACCATTGCTCCTTGTTCTGTCATCTTCCACCACTGAGAACAGTCTAGATCCATCCTCTTTGGAACCCTCCTTTAGGTAGTTGAAATCTGCTATCAAATCCCCCCTCATTCTTCTCTTCTGCAGACTAAATAACCCCAGTTCCCTCAGCCTCTCTTCATAAGTCATGTGCCCCAGCCCCCTAATCATTTTTGTTGCCCTCCGCTGGACTCTCTCCAATTTGTCCACATCCTTTTTGTAATGGGGGACTGTGATGGGGCGGACTGGCCCCGCACTGGGACTGAGAGAGTTAACCCTTCCCTGCTGGCAGAGGAAGCCACGCCCCTGAGGCTCTGCTGGGCATGCGCCAACCGGGAGTCAAGCATAAAAGCCTGCAGAACCGCTCAGTCAGGGCTGGTGGCTGGGGAAGGAGAACGCCCAGCAGAAACTCCAGCCCAGGAGCAGTTGCAACCCTTACAGGAGGGAGCTGAGGAGCCAGGAAGCAGGCCCAGAGACTGGCAGCTGTGGGAACCCCAGGGAGCATTGGGTGCTGAGGATCCTGGAGACCCTGATGCCACAAGGACTGCTACATTTGGAAGACTGGTAGGAAGTGACCCAGGGAAGGGAAGGGAGTGGTATCTCCAACCCCTCTGAGGGCAGCGTGTTGCGGTAGAATTCCCCGCTGACCCATGGTGGATCACACCATCACTGACAGGGTCTTGGATCAGAGCCCGGTGAAGGCGGGTGGGCCCGGGCTCCCCTACCGGGGCTCTCTAACTCCCCCCCCCTTTTGGGGGATGACATAGTTCACCGACCCCTCTCTCTCGCCCCAAAGACGGTAGACGAACTCCGGCTGCTGGACCATGCTATCCCCCGAGGGGAGAAGAATTTAGAGAGACTCTGGCCATTAGGCCACACTGCCTTAGGAGCGCACTATAGAGACCCTGGCCGCTAGGCTGTGCTATCCCGCCGGGCGAAGAGAGTGTAAAGGGACTCTGGCCATTGAATCAAAGGGGTGATGAGGTACAAAACCTGCCACAGGGACCCAAAACTGGATGCAATACTCCAGATGTGGCCTACCAGTGCCGAAGAGAGGGGAATAATCACTTCCCTCCATCTGCTGGCAATGCTCCTACTAATACAGCCCAATATGCTGTTGGCCTTCTTGGCAACAAGGGCACACTGCTGACTCATATCCAGATTCTCGTCCACTGTAATCCCCAGGTCCTTTTCTGCAGACCTGCTGCTTAGCCAGTCGGTCCCCAGCCTGTAGCAGTGCCTGGGATTCTTCCTTCCTAAGTGCAGGACTCCGCACTTGTCCTTGTTGAACCTCATCAGATTTCTTTTGGCCCAATCTTCCAATTTGTCCGCTTGACAAGAACCTGCTTGTCCGCTGGCATCGTGAGGCCCCAGAGAACATTGCTAGCTGCCAGACACGTGTCGGGATGGCGGCTTGGCCAACTGGGATAAGGGCAGGAGTTCTATGCATAGAGGGCAGCATAGAAAAACATACGCAGAGTGGGGAGACACTGTGGCGAGGATACCAGCCCAGGCGCCGAGAGCCCTGGGATCTATGCTTGCCTTGGGTACTGCTCTGCTGTATGCCTTGGGCAAGTCGCTTCCCCTATTTGTCCCTCTGTTTTTCCTCCTACCCTTTGTCTATGTAGAGTGCAAATAGGAACTATCTTACTATGTGCACGTACAGTACCTAGCACAATTTGGCCCCAACCTTGACTGGTGTCTTTGGGTGCTGCTCTAAAACACATGATGTTAGTACCGAGGAGCTGAAAGAACGGTACATGATACGAATTGCCGGGCGTGGCTTGTTAGGTTGCACGCGATGCAATCAACATGATTTGAAATATAATTTAAACATGCCGCTCAGGCAGGCAGTGTAGCACAAGTTAGGTCTTTCTAAACACAAAATGTCCCAGAAAATTTAGCTTTCCATGGTCGCATCACATCCTTTCTAACAAAGCTCTGCAGTTCCCAGCGCTGATTCGATCTGCAGTGACTGCATTCAGCTTTGATAAGAGACTCTCTCAGTCCCCTCTCTTCTTCTCCCACAAAGAACATTTCTGCCAGAGCTTGGCATGGGTCAGAAAGTATTAGGGACTATAAAATTGTATTAATCCCGGTGAAGCCTACTAATTTTGAATAAAGGACCACAGAGACTGAGGTGCCTGGAGAGAGCAGAAAGCATAAATGAGGATCAAAGGCCTAGTAGCCACTTTATAAAAAAAAAATCCTGATAAATACATCTACTTTGGTTGGAGCAGTAATAACGACTGATGTAGATAGTGCTCTTCATCCAACCGTACAGAGCTGGGAATAAAATCAGACTCCTAGTCCCCAGCTTGAACCACTGCCGCATGCTGCCTCCATATGCACCGTTTGGAAACATCTGTTCTCTTCTAGGTGCTTGCCAACAGCTCTGTGCAGGGCTAGTGAGCAAAAGAGGAAAGAAGGGGGGGGAGGGGAGATGTGCAATTTTTGAGGAACCAGAGAGAATTTTGACTCCCGTGATGCCAGGCTTAGCCGAAGGCAGCTTTGTACCGTACCTGATGGCGTATTGGCAACAGCGACGCTCACCCCAGTGACTGGCTGCTGCCTCTGCAGATACATCTGATATCTGCACTGAACGTTAAATCTCTATCGGAGGCTTTGCTGGTGCATTTAGCAGAATAAGGCATTTGATTTCCAGCTGTCAGTCCCCATGGGGTTGCCACTGCCAGCTTCCCTGACCCTCCTGCTCTGGAGGAAGCATGTTGCTGTTCCAATTAGCCAGGGCTGGCCTGGATTTCTGGCAACATGAATCTGCCCTGAAAGGCTGAGATTTATCCCAGCTGGTTCCACGGAGACAGCCATAAGTAGTTTCACAGGAGGTGATAAACACGGCCCCTAGTTAGCCAGCTCAGCTGAAACGCTCTTCCCCCAGTTGCATTCTGCCTAACTCAGCCGTAAGCAGGCAGAACTGCCACCTGGCTGGGGCTCCAGCGCACAATGCACCCTCATCTCCTAACAAGTCCCACATTAGCCATAATGACTGACTCTAGGCCAGAGGAGGGAACAGAATTTGGGCATTCCTGGCTCCCAGACCTGAGTCCCGATCACTATGTAACACATCTTCCTGTAGCCCACCCTGTGGACCACTTGAATTCTTTAGTGGATTTCAGGTGTGTGCACAGAAATAAAAATGTGGCCGCTTTTGGAGGAGCACTTTCTGTGCTCCCCGCAGCCGGAGGAGTTGGCTCTCTCCCCACAGTCAGAGGAGCTGGCTCTCCCTGCCACCCCCCACCCCCCATATCCCCAGGGCCGGAGGAGCTTGCTCTCCCCTGGCAGCTGGAGGAACGGGCTCTCTGGCCCCAGCCCAAAGTCGGAGGAGCTCGCTCCCATCCCGGAGGAGTTCTGAGCCATGACCCTGCTGATTGGGGGGCCCATGCCTCTGCTTGCCCTCCCTTGCGCACGCCCCCGGATTTTCAAAGGGCATTTCCTAATGTGACTCAGAAGTGTATGACTTGAGAGGGAGAGGGAGCACAGTCAGATGGGAAACGAAGCCAACATGAACATCTGGCTGGTCTGCCTTGCCAAGTTTGACACCTAGAATAAATCAAAGAATCTTCCTTCCTGCACAGGAAGCCCTGAAGGAACTTCCCGGTGGCATTTTCATAACTGCTTGTAGGGAACACATCTTCTACCCTCTCCAGTAGAAACTATGTTTCCTCTGGGAAGTTCACACGATTAAAGTTCTTTTTTTAGACACACACCGTTAGAACAATTCCGGCCAAAGGCTGGGAACGGGGACGCTGGTTCCATCACCCTACTAGGTACAGTCAGGGTTGGATTTGTGCATCTGCCACTAATTAGGCTTCAATAGGAAAGAATTTGAAACTGATTACACCACTGACTGCCTGGAGGTAGGAAGAAATTTCCCCCTGTGGGCAGCTTATTCCATAATTATCAATGATGAAGTTTCCTTTACCTTCTGGAATCTGGTATTAGCTATTGTCAGACAGGATATCAAGTTAGATGGACTCCTGGTCTGATCTGGCCACCGATGTTCCTATGTTCACTGCTTTATGAGCTTTACAAGCTCAGCAGTTTTTGATATGTACAGTTACCCTGAGCCACCAGTTCAGATGTAGGCATGGGAGCGTGTGTTGAAATATGACCATATATTTGGAGACAAGAGGCAGTATGTACATTAAGGAACTTCATAAGGGTACAACTTTACTTAATATATTTCACCCAAACAAATCTTTTTCATTTTGTTTTTAAAGAGGACAGTCTAGTAACTTACATTCATATATCAGGGGGTAGCCGTGTTAGTCTGTATCTACAAAAACAACAAGGAGTCTGGTGGCACCTTAAAGACTAACAGATTAGTCTTTAAGGTGCCACCAGACTCCTTGTTGTTTTTTACATTCATATGTGGGTGTGATGGGGTGCCCACCCTACACAAGGTCTGGCGGGGTTAAAGTGGGTAGTCAGGCCAATTAACTGCCCAGGCTACATCTGAAGAAGGAGACAGGGGGCAGGCCACTAATTGGAAATAGGATCAGCTGGGCAGGAAGAGAAGGGGCCTGTATAAAGCCCAGGAGCTGTAAGCAGCAAGGGGCTGCAAGAAAGTCATCTACAGTCACTCCCTGGGAGGAGGGACCTTGGGCTGGCAAACCTAGAAAGAGGGGGAAGCCAGGTAGGTAGGAAAAAGCCCAGGGAAACAGCAGCAAGGGGTAGCACTGTACAGACCGTGGCTGCTTGTTATAGGGTCCCTGGGCTGGAACCCAGTGTAGAGGGTGGGCCTGGGTTCCCCTACCAGGCACTGGGAAGTGGCACAGGGTATTGGAGACACCAGCCAGATGGGTGGTCTGGAAGGACTTTGATTTCCCCGGAAGGAGAGGACCTTAGTGACCTGGCTGGAGGGTCAAGCCACAAACAGGAAAGCTGCCCCTCCAGGAGTGAGAGGGGGCTGCAGGGTGAAAGAGATGATGGGTAGCGACATTGCCAGAGGAGGGCAGGGCCTGGCCATAGCTAATCCCCAGAGCTGCCAGGAGGAGGTGCTACCTGCAGTGTGTGGCCCGCATGATAGTGGGGAAATAATTGTTGATGAGGTAGTGTTGTCTAGTAGTTAAAACGGAAGGATTGGGAACGAGAACTCCTGGGCTCTATGTCTGGCTCAGCCAGTGACTTGTTGTGAGTCCTTGGGCAAGTCACTTCATCTCTGTTTCCCCTCTCACCCTCTGTCTTTTCTATTTAGATTGGGAGCTCTTTGGGCCAGTCTGTTACTGTGTATTTGTATAGTGTCTTGCATAACTGGCTGGGGCCTTGATCTCAGCTGGGGCTTCTAGACACTACCGTAATACAAAACCATAATTCCCACTTGTTTTCTGCCCTTGGGCATGTCACTTAACCTCTCTGTGCCTCTGTTCAGCCCCAGTTCACAACAGTCTTTACTAGCACTGCATGAATAAGAAAATAAGAACGGCCATGCTGGGTCAGACCAAAGGTCCATCTAGCCCAGTATCCTGTCTGCCGACAGTGCCAGGTGCCCCAGAGGGAATTAACAGAACAGGTCATCATCAAATGATTCAGCGAATACTTTTTGGACAGATTTTGCCTAACTTTCCCTGGTTATGTCTTGTGTGAGCCACTTACAGATTTTCTCAACTGTATTTCCTGAATAAATGATTGAGATGAATTCTTGGCCAGGGGTTTGCTGGGACTCTTTGATATCCAAATGGGGGCTACATCAGTACATTTTGATTGGACATAGAGGCCATGTGGTGTTGCTGGCGTTTTGATTCTCTGGCTGGATGAATGTAACTCTTTAGTTCAGGCTTATGGTGCAAGTTTTTTGGGTTTCCACAAATATTCTCTTAAAATTCAGGATTTCCACCAACATTCCCGCTGGTGAACTCACTTGCCAAAATATTCACACAGATAGGGGCAAGAAGATGGGTGAAGCGAATCCAATTGATTATTTTCAAGCAAATAGTCAGAGAGAATTTTCCCTCAGTTAAATAACTACTTCATAAGGGTGGTGGGAGGCTCCTTCATCTACCAAGCAGGTAGACGTCCAGAGATGAAAAGCGAGACAGAAGCACCTTTTAATTAGGACGAGGCTCTTTTTAACTTTTTCTGTCTGACCTGGCACCATAATTACATCTTCAATTTGTAATTACCTTAAGAGCAGTTTTCACCTTCCAGTTGCCTGACTCGAGGGTGCTTCAGGAGGAAAACTAAGGTTTCTTATCTGAACCCTTCAACCACCTCTCTCCTATCAGCAGTAATAGCAAGGATTAACGGAGGTCACAAAGAGCAGGGGCTCCTGCCACCAATGAATTCTCTCTCATTTTGAAACATGTTCCTATTCGTATCTTGCTGTTATAGCGATTTATTATTGTAAACGATTTATTAGTCGTCCAAAGCCCTTGCCAAAGATACTGAACTGACATCAGATCTTTTCACATTGGGGAAAATATGCAGCCATCAGACAGGAATGACTTCTGGTTGATCCTGTCCTGGCTATGACTTCCATAAAATGTCACAAACATGAAATATAAGAGCAGCTTTGAAGTTAGGACTGTGCCGTGTCTAGAAAATAGTAGAACTTTAGCTTCCTAACTCTTGCGTTCCCCTTCCTCGGCTGATCATCTCAGCTGTATAGTACTTTACAATAGTTTCGCTCCATCAGAGCAGTTTCTATATGGGAAGCAAAACACGGTAATTACATGCTGCATGTAAGATGAGGCTTACAGCTGAAAGGCCTTCAGCTCTGGGGGAAAAGGAGAGCACTTTACAAACACCTTATTTTGCATACCTTTAATGGAGGCCTCAGTAACTGCTGCAATATTTGATTGTCTGTTGTGCAGCCCATGAGTGGAAGTACTTCACACAACGCACAGTTGATCTATAGAATTCACTGCCAGGGGTTGTTGTGAAGGCCAAAACTATAATGAGCTCAAAAAAGAACTAGATAAGCTCAGGGAGGATAGGTCCATCAATGGGTATTAGCCAAGATGGGCAGGGATGCAACCCCATGCTCTGCGTGTCCTTAGCCTCTGACTGCCAGAAGCTGGGAGTGGACGACAGGGGATGGATCACTTGATGCCTGTTCTGTTCATTCCCTCTGGGGCACCTGGCTGCTGTCGGAAGACAGGATACTGGGCTAGATGCACTGTTGCTTTGACCCAGTATGGCCGTTCTTCTGTTCTAACTCTTTAGTTGCTGAATTTACATACTATGAAAAGTGCATTCCCAGCAACCCAATTATGAAGTCATGGCAGCAAACTGTGTGGGTCCCACAGATGACACAATATCAATGAACGTCAGGGTTGGGAGGCAGTGCAATCTGTACAAGGAAATCTCGGCAATCTGAATTCTGGCAGGAAACCCATGTGCTACTTGAAAGTTTCTTGGAGCATCTTATGCTGGTGCTTGAAGTGGAGATGTGCAAAGCTCCTGGATAAAGTAGGAACTGGCCCAGAGCTTCATCCACCACAATGATCAGGACTGGACCTCTATGGAGGTTTAAAAAAAAAAGTTGAACTTTTTTTTTTTTCATTTTCATACAGCTCAGTCCTTCCTGGGTCCAGCTGAGACAAAGTAAAAAGTGATGAAAGACCCCAGGAAAGGTGGTTTGCTCTTCAGAACCTTCTGGCCCAGTGTCATATGAAAGCCTGTTCTTGTGAGATCTCCAGCCCTGGCTCCCAGCGCTATACGGCGCTGCACTCCCTTTTGCCACACTAGGATCAGTGTGGCCATTCCTAGAGAATAGATATAGCCTAAGCTTCCTCCCTGCCTCCTCCACGAACTAGAGGGGCCACCTCTCTGAGCAGCAGGGGACCTTAGTCTACGTGGCCCACTGAGTCTTTGGCCTTTCTGCTGAGCTTGCCAACAAAGGGGCAGACTATTGCCAAGTGGGATGCGGCTGCTTTGTGATGGGGATGTCTCTCCGTATGCGCTGGGCTGAGGTCCCCCACCCCAGTTCACTTCACCCAGGGCACAGACCAGATCAGAATTTTGCTTCGCTGCTCATTTGGGAGAAAAACATGGCTTTGTATATCTGCTGCTCTTAGGTTTTGTGACTTGGCTGGTGTTTCACCGGCCCAGCCATTTTTACCTTGCAGCGGGTCACGGGGAAAGAGAACATCCTGGCAATGTAAAAGCCTTCCCCAGAGTGGCTACAGTGGCACATGTTTGCTCTCTCCCCTTAGCCCAAGGGACATGCTCTGGAATACCCACAGGAAAGAGGACTCCATTGGCACCTCACGCCCAAACTTCAGCCAACATCTGGGACGACTGGTGTTTGTTCTTTGGCTAGTCTGGGAATCCTCAAGCTCCCTACAGCAGAGCCTGGCCTTTCACTAATGGCTGGACAAAATAATCCTCAAATCTTGGGGGGAGTTTAAAGTGGTTGCTTCATGCTGGCATGTGCCACCCGTCTAGCATGCTTAGAATACTGCTGTCAGCTCCTCCTGCCGCCTGCTTCTGGTGGGTTGGCCCATGGGCCAAAGCCTTTCTTGTGGCTTTGAACATATGCCCAGCTCTCTAACTCCTCACGCACCTTGTGATCTTCCTGTCCGGCTTCCCACCACCCCTTTCCAGTCCCTCTGCCCCTCCTGGCAGCCCCCACTATCCTCCCAGCTGCCCTGAAACATCCACCCGGCCCACCTAATCTCCTTCCTGGTCAGCTCTCCTGCTCCCAGCCCGGGTTGTGTGCGGCAAGCTAGCCTCCATCCCAGCCACTCCGGCCTTCCTTCTTTCACTGATCTCCATGTGTCCCTCCTTCCAGTAGCTGTTGCCTTTGTACTCTCCTTTATCGGTCTTCTGATGGGCGGGGGAAAAATCTGCCACAAACACTGAGCTCATTATGCATTTCAGAGTCAAAATTCCGGACCCTCTTCCCCTTTAAATGCTAGCTGCTTTCCAGTCTGTTCAGGTTCTCCCAGCCAGAGCAGACTAGCGCAAGACTGGAGAGCAGACAGGGACCCAAAACAAAAGGCTGGATTTTAACAGCCAAGGCGCTTGAGGGTGCAAAGGCTAAATCCCAAGTATGTGGCTTGCAACTGCAGAGGTGCCCGAGTTTCTTCACGAGCAACAGCCAGTCCTCGGCTTTACTCCTCACTGTTCAAGCACACAGGGGCAGGGCCAAGAACATGCAATATAGGGTTGCCACCTTTCTAATTGCTGGTAACCAGACTCCTGAGGCCCCGCCTCTGTTCCGCCTCTCCTCCAAGGCCCCACCTCTGCTCCGCCTCTTCCCCCCAGGGCCCTGTCCCTGGTAGGAGGTGGCCCCAGCTGAGCAGAGGCTGGAATGGGTTAATGACCTGGCACCTCCCTCCGTCCTGCGGTAACCGGACTTTTGGTTCAGGTGCCATTTAGGATTTCCAGGTCCCCTTTTCGACCGGACTTTCCAATCAAAAACCAGGCACCTGGCAACCGTAAATGGCACTTGGACACAGCAGCCGAAAACCGGACTGTCCGGATAAAACCTGGACAAGTGGCAACCCTAGTGCAATATTCCAGCTTTATTCCTTCCCCCATATGTGGTGTACTCTCACCAAATACTTCCCGGGAGCAGAGTTCTCTAAGTTCCTAGACATTGCTCTGTACATGAGCCTGCTATAATGCCCCTTGCTGGGAAGCTATCCTAACACCCACTTCCTCCTCCCAGTCACACAGACACATGCGTACGCAGGACAGCTGGGATGTGTTTACACACAGTTTAACCAGCTATTGGTTCTGTTTATAACCCCTCTTAGATGAAGCTAAAAATACACCGAAGGGATCCAAACAAACCGTGATCCAGCCCCAAACGGGCTAAAAATAAAGTGACAAGCTGTCGTGTGGTAACACAAGCAGCTGATCTGAGCTCCTCTGCAGGACGTGTGATTGCTACTGCCTGCCCATCTGCACAATGTTGTCTGGCTCCTGCCCATCTGCAGAAGGATGCCTTGATTTTTCCTTTCCAGGGCAGACACCCTTATCTAAACCACACCTTCCAAAGACCCATGCTGGATAAACTACTGCAGCGTTCCTCTAGGTCACTGCTTCAAACAGCTCTCGGGCAGCGGTTCAAATCCAGCTCTAGGATGATGGTGACCCAAAGTCTTTGGTATCTGACACCTGCGGGGGGGCCTAAGTTAAATGTGTGTGTGGGGTCTCTGTCGTTGCTGGAGGACAAATGAACCCACCAGTAACCGGCACCATTGTTGGCTGTCTCAGTGGAGAGACCAAGGGCTGAGTTGGCATGAAATTAAGTTGCTGGCATCCCTTCCCTGGAAGGCACAGCAAGCATCTGGGGTAGTGAGTGGAGGGGAGTTTGCTATCACTGCCTGTTTTGTATGCTCAGGGCTGGTGCCGATCACCAGCCCTATACTTGCTTCTGAAATGACTTAGGAAATGAATATTAAAAGGAAAAAACATCCTAGTAGCTAGAAGGCATTTCCGCTGCCAGTTCAAGGCTGCCTTTGTTCATTTCCCAGCCCTGCCACTGATGTCTTGTGTGACCTTGGCAAGTCACATGACCTCTGTGCCTCGGTTCCTCCTCTGTGAATTGGGGACTAATACTTCCCTTCTCCCTTGTCTGTGCAGACTCTAAGCTCTTCAGGGCAGGCGCTGCCTCTCACTGGATTGTGTACAATGCCTGGCACAATGGGGGACCCTGATCTCAGTCTGAGAACGCTAGGTGCTGCTGTAATACTATTAATACTAAAGAGAGTTTGATTTCCCGTCCCTTGCCCTGATGGGCCCAGGCTATGGGGAAGCAAGCCAGAGAATATTGTGATTGACCTTTCCACCTCTCTGCTGCTGATTCCTTTCTTGACCCATCAGAAAGTGCCCCGAACCATCTCTTAGCACAGGCAATGCACTTCCCGCCTGCTCGGAGCGACCCTGCCAAGCTCTGTGTTGCCCCAACCTCCTTTTGTCCAGAGCAGCCTTCTAGCCAGAGTCACTTCTTGAATTATCAGCTGGCTTAAGTGGCAGATAAGGCACTTAGTTCAAGGCAGGCAATTGAGATTTACACACAGGAACCCATAACCAGCTTCCTGGGCTTTCTTCCTGTTTGGATTGAAATGAAATGGAGAAAGCACAATAACTTCGTCCTGGCAGCTGAGTGCTGAGCCCCGGACTGTGGAAACAGCTCTGCTGTGGCTGCCGCTCATGCACAATGCATGCTTTGTGGGGCTGTACTGAGAACCTGTGGGACACAAAGGGGCTGCTTCTCCGCATCGCGGAAACTGGCAGAGTTCAACAGAGCCCGTCCTTTTTCTCCCACGAGCCGTTTGGCATGGCCAGCCCCAGTGGCTGGGAGCGGTGGCTGTATCAGATTGCTGGTTAAGTGGCCCAATCAGCAGTGTGTGATTAATCTCTCGTGCCCGCGGTTAGGGAATTTCCAGCGGTTCAGACCGCTCTGTACAGTGGGTGTGCTCCATCTGCTAAGCACAGTTCCTGTTCTCCTGACTAGTGGCAACCGGGCATTTTGACTAACAATGGCAGTCGGGTTAAAATAAGAGCCAACTCGGACTCCTGCCCATTCCTCATACGGAGTCTGAAGCTTTTCTGGGCAAGTTTGGGCCCCTTTTTCTAGCCTAATGCCTCTCCCCTGCAGTGATATCTGGCCTCTTGGACTTTCCTGCCAAATATTTAGCACTTAAATCACATTTTTCCATCCACAGCTCTCCAAAGGCAGGTGAGATTCATTGCCCCCATTCTTCCAGTGCGGAGGTGGGGCACAGAGAGATGAAGGTGCTTGCCAATGGTTACATGCTCAGTCAGTAGCACAGCCAGAAATAGAACCCAAGCATCTGGCCTCCCAGTCTGGTGTCCTATCCCCTGCCCCTTGAAAATCCTAGATTTTTGCCTAATCTGAGAGAGGGAAGCCTCCCATGCAGGGTCCAGGAAGGAAGGGCAACAGAGCACCTGATGCCTGTTGAGAGGTGATTTGCCCATCCCTAACTTCAGCTGTTACTACTGAAACTGGCTTCCTAGCACTGATGGCCCCGCCTCCCAGCCTCTTTTGCAGCGTTAACTTTGTTGTTCAGGGAGCACGTTTTAGAAGGAAATCTACACTGAGAGAATAGCTCAGAAACCTTACAGGGAGCAGGCAGGTGAGAGAGGGCAAGCTGCTGGAGACCAGAAACCCCACTCAGCTTTAGGTTTTCTAGCAGGGCTCTCGCTTCTTGTTCTGAAATATACCTCTGTGTCCGGACTGGGACTTTTGTAACTGGACTTCGCTATTCACCACCTGTTGGGTTGAGGACTGTTTGCAGCACAGGGATGAGCTTGTCCTTCCAAAGGCACATGGGGTCAGATTTGCTGTCCATTGCCTAGCATGCAGGTAGTCCTATGGCACATCCTGATATAAAGCCAATGGCTGGCCCTTTGTGTTTGGTGAGAAATCACAGGACTGGAAGGGACCTTGGGAAGTCTTCTAGTCCAGTCCCCTGCAATCATGGCAGGGCTAAGTATTCTCTAGACCATCCCTGACTGGTGTTCGTCTAACCTGCTCTTAAAAATCTCCAATGGTGGAGATTCCACAACCTCCCTAAGAAATTTATTCCAATGCTTTAACCACTCTGACAGTTAGGAAGTTTTTCCTAATGTCCAACCTAAACCTTCCTTGCTGCAATTTAAGCCCACTGCTTCTTGTCCTAGCCTCAGAGGTTAAGGAGAACAATTTTTCTCCCTCCTCCTTGTAACAACCCTTTATGTACTTGAAAACTGTTATCATGTCCCCCCTCAGTCTTCTCTTCTCCATACTAAATTACCAAAACATTTTCAATCTCTTTCCTCATAGGTCATGTTTTCTAGACCTTTAATCATTTTTGTTGCTCTTCTCTGATCTTTCTCCAACTTGTCCACATCTTTCCTGAAATGTGGTGCCCAGAACTGGACACAATACTCCAGTTGAGGCCGTATCAGTGCGGAGTAGAGTGGAAGAATTATTTCCTGTGTCTTGCTTACAACACTCCTGCTAATACATCCCACAATGACGTTTGCTTTTTTTGCAACAGTGTTACACTGTTGTCTCAGGTTTAGCTTGTGATCCAGTATGCCCCCAGATCCCTTTCCACCACTCCTTCCTAGGCAGTCCCTTCCCATTTTGTATGTGTGCAACTGATTGTTCCTTCCTAAGTGGAGTATATTGTATTTGTCCTTATTGAATTTTATCCTGTTTACTTCAGACCATTTCTTCAGATTGTCAAGATCATTTTGAATTTTAATCCTATCCTCCAAATCACTTGCAACCCCTGCCAGCTTGGTATCATCCGCAAACTTTATAAATGTACATAAGAACGGCCATACTGGGTCAGACCAAAGATCCATCTAGTTCGGTATCCTGTCTTCCAACAGCAACCAATGCCAGGTGCCTTGGAAGGAATGAACAGAACAGGCAATCAGCAAGTGATCCATCCCCCGCTGCCTCTCTTAACCTCTGTTTGCCAGAGGCTAGGGACACTATCCCTGATACTCTCTATGCCATTATCTAAATGATTGATGAAGATATTGAACTGGACCCAGGACTGATCCCTGTGGGACCCCACTCAATATGCCCTTCCAGCTTGACTGTGAACCACTGATAACTACTCTCTGGGAATGGTTTTCCAACCAGTTATGCACTCACCTTATAATAGATCCATCTATGTGGTATTTCCCTAGTTTGTTTATGAGGTCATGCGAGACAGTATCAAAAGGCTTACTAAAGTCAAGATATAGTACATCTATCACTTCCTCCTATCCACAAGGCTTGTAACCCTGTCAAAGAAAGCTATCAGGTTGGTTTGACACAATTTGTTCTTGACAAATCCATGCTGACTGTTACTTATCAACCTATTTTCTTCTAGGTATTTGAAAATTGATTGCTTGATTATTTGCTCTATTATTTTTCTGGGTACTGAAGTTAAACTGACTGGTCTGTAATTCCCTGGGTTGTCCTTACAGTATTTCCCTTTTTATAGACTGGCACTAGATTTGCCCTTTTCCAGTACTCTGGAATCTCTCCCATGACTTTTCGAAGATAATCGCTAATGGCTCCGATATAACCTCAGTGAGCTCTTTAAGTGTTCTAGGGTGCATTTCATCAGGCCCTGGTGACTTACCTATACCTATCTCATAGAGCTGGAAGGGACCTTGAAAGGTCATCAAGTCCAGCCCCCTGCCTTCACTAGCAGGACCAAGGACTGATTTTTGCCCCAGATCCCTAAGTGGCCCCCTCAAGGATTGAGCTCACCACCCTGGGTTTAGCAGGCTAATGCTCAAACCACTGAGCTATTCCTCCCCCCTAACTTGTTTAAGTAATTTTTAACTTGTTCTTTTCCTATTTTAACCTCAGATCCTACCTCATTTTCACTGGCATTCTTTGTATTAGATACCCAATTGCTATTAAATCCAGGCTACACACACTGGCCCGGACTAAGTGATAACAAAGTCTGGGACACTGGGGAAAGGGAAAAGCTTGAGCCTGTCTGTGACTTCTACTCCAGCTCTAGAATGCTCCTCTCTGAATGGATGAGAGACGACAAGCTGCCACGCCAAATCTTACTCAAAACCTTCCCAGTTCCTGGGAGCAGGGCCTCCCTGTATGACACAGCAGTTGCACTCCAACTCCCATGTGAGCTTGTTAGCAGCGAGTTGCCAAAGAGCTTTAAGAGACCCTAGTGAGTCGATTAGACCTGATCACCGGCCTAGCTTATGTAATGAGAGTGTGACACACGCAGGAGTGCTTGGGAGGGACTGTACTTTAATTGCCAGCACAAGTCACATGACATGGATCAAGTTCTGAAGGCAAGTACCCCCATCATGTATGTAAACAGCGTAATATTCACTGACGACTGTGGCTTTTATTGCACCTTTAAAGCGTGGCTGTGGTCAGAAAAATGACTTAGGGTATTGCTTGCAGCTCATGTAGACATACCGGAGCTAGCTTTAATCTAGCTAGCACAGACCCTGGAGCAGCAAAGCTGCAGTACCATCAGGTTCTGTACAGGCTAGCCCCACAAGTAATTACCCCGGGGTTCCAGGTGGACTTGTGCCAGACCTCACTAGGTTAAAGTATTGATATACCCTATGTAAAATGGCACCTTCCTCCTTAATTCCCTGCTCCCTGGGTCTCGCTGAGTTAGATCTGTTTATGGGACAAATACAAACAAGTTTTGACAGCTGTTATACACAGCAAAGACAACAAAGCTATGGAAGGCAAGCTGGATTCTATCTGTCTTGTGTATCAGCAAAACAATTACATTCTGAGAGTGAGGTATTGCACGGTTTGTATCTCAAGTCACAGGATAAAGCAGCAACATTGGTATTTTAAAAATGAAATCTTCTCCCTAGTTAAATTGAGCAAATGTAGAGCCTGATCCAACTCTCTTCGAAACCAAGGACATTCTCCAGGCGTGGTGCAGCAGCTCAGGAAACATGAAGCGGAACAATTTCTTTTGGGCCTCAAATGACAACTGGAGTGCGCTACTACATTTCCTGTGGGCATGTCTCCTTGTATTTGCTCTGGGGTCAGAAATCTGCTCCTCCTACAAGACACCAATGGGTTTTTGTAATGCCACACTTCCAGGTGGGTCAGCGGCAGCAATGACTGATCCTGGGACCTCTGGATCTAAATACCTGATGAGCCTCTCGTCACTGCCTGGGCTAAAAGACGCTTCTGTTATGCCAGGCTATAGAAAGCTCATCAATTTCCCTGCAGCGGTGGCTGAGCCACAGCTACCACTAGAGAGGGACAAAGTGCCACATTGAGTGGGTGTAGGTTACATACATTTTCCTAATGTCCAACCTAGACCTCCCTTGCTGCAGTTTAAGCCCATTGCTTCTTGTTCTATCCTTAGAGGCTAAGATGAACAAGTTTTCTCCCTCCTCCTTATGACACCCTTTTAGATACCTGAAAACTGATATCATGTCCCCTCTCGGTCTTCTCTTTTTCAAACTAAACAAACCCAATTCTTTCAGCCTTCCTTCATAGGTCACGTTCTCTAGACCTTTAATCATTCTTGTTGCTCTTCTCTGGACCCTCTCCAATTTCTCCACATCTTTCTTTCTCTCCAGCTCACAAATGACCCACTGCCATGGTCGCCCAGAGGTTCTTGGGGCCCGGGGAAAAATCTGAAATGAAGGCGGGATCCCCACCAAGAGTGTAAAAAAAAAAAAATGCTGAGGGGAGGTCCAGGTGGGGCATGTGGGAGAGCGAGCTCACCCTGCATTCGCCCCACAGCGTCAGCTCCCAGGGGTGCCTCCAGAAATTTATCACGTGGTACGTGAGCCACCCCCAGTTGAGTGAGTGGTGTTGCAAACTGGAAGAGGGGATTGCCCCTGCTGCCCTTCCACTCAGTTTGGGGGGCCCTCTCAGACAAGGGTGCCATCCTGCCTATCCCCAGGGTGCCAGCAGTCAGAGCCTCGTGTATCTCTCATGCTGATAAGTACAGAATAATTGTATTTCGAAGCTGGTGCAAAGTCTGTCTGTGTGTCGGTTTCCATATCCCTGAAGAATTAAACTGTAAACTCATGGTGAGGGTTGCCAGTTTGGGTTAGATGTGTTCCTGGAGGTTTCATCACATGACATAATCTTTAATTTAAAAGATTAATCTTTAATTCCTGGAGACTCCAGGACAATCCTGGAGGGTTGGCAGCCCTCCACACAGCTGGAGTTCTGGGAGAGGGGGTGTTTAAGCTACAGGGAAGTCTCAGGGGTCAGTACTGGTAATAGCAGCTAGACATTTGGACTGTGGGGTCTCAACCCTCAGAAAGGGGCTGGTAGACAGAGGGTCTGGACCCCAAGAGTGGCTGAGACACCCCAGCCAGAGGCAGTGCCTTGGCCCTTTTCAGACTCAAGAGGCTTAGAAAGCACATGGACTCAGGGAGGTGGGCCCCAAACACAACACTGTCTAGTCAGGGGGAGCTGTACCAGGGCTCTGTGTGTGTGACAGGGGGCACTCAGAGCCCCTGGCATGGAGCTGGATGTGAGGCACACAGGGATCCTGGCATGAGGAGAGGGTGGGGGGGGGGGGTTGCCAGGAGTCACTGAAGTAGAGGGGTATGGGAGGGGGGCACACATGGCTCTTGTAGGAGGGAATGAAGGGAGACAAGGGGCAGCCCTGGTGACTGCACTGAGCTCGGCCTACAGAAGTTAATAAGTGTGTGACCCTCTAGTCTAATGTGGGGCCCAGATTCTTTGCTGCCCCCAGTTCCTACTGTGTGGGCAAGGGGAGGGGGCTTTCAGGGAGCTGGTTGCAGTTCCCTGACTCTCTGGTCAGGTCTGCATCTGTCCGGCTGGGGTTTAGAAGCTCCATTCACTCGCAACAGCCACCACAGAACAGCACGCACCCCTGAGACCAGAGGCGGATTATGGTTTTGTGGGACCCTGGGCCAGAGCAAGTGGGGGGCCCTCCCCACCCCTTCCACCTGCAGTCCCCCCCTGCTCCCCCCTCCAGTGCCGCTTCCAGGGAAATGGGGTAGGGGCACGTGGGCGGGACAAGCGGGTGGGCAGAGCAGGTCGGGGCATGGGGGCACCCATTTTTCTGGCTGTAGCGGTTATATTAGAACATCACCCTGAAGGGACACAAACATCCAACCTCCAGCCTGTCTTTCTCATTAGGAGACACTGAGGGAAGTCCATACGTCCTTCCTTCACTGTATGGAATATTGTAAAGCATATAATTCAGAGGTGCTCATCCACCCTCTGAAACTGTGAGACTTTCTTTCTTCTCCCCATCCACCACCCCACATCTATTTTACAGGAACTTGAGTCAACTCTTGCTGCTTTAAAACCTTCCTCTTCATAAATAGCCTTGCCTGATAAAAGTAATAACTTCCACTGATATAGCCCCTTTCAACCAAATCACTCTCTATAGAGTCATAGATTCCACGGCCAGAAGGGACCATTGTGTCATCTAGTCTGATCTCCTGTATGACACAGGCCAGAGAACTTCCCCAAACTAATTCTTTTCAATGAAGACTTTGTTGAAACCAAAATGTCTGAGATTTCATTGAAAATATTTTGACCAGACCAACTCTGTCCAGTGCCAACTCAAAAGGCGGAATCCCAGAAACTGAACTACCAGCACCATTTCATGCGGGATACTGGGGTTTGCCAGGATGTTGCCAGCCAAAGCCGTGTGCAGGCTTACTAACTCCGCTTAGCTTGCGACAGCAGCTAACAAGAGCAGTCCAGCACAAGCACATGGCACACGGCACAGCTGCCTTGGTAATTGTTTAACTTTTATAGAGTGCTTTTCATATTGTTAAATGTTTCCCTCTCTGAGTGATAAAATGTGAGAACAGATCAATATCTCTCAAACCTCTCCCATAAAGATACACTTGATTTGCCTTCATACGCAGACATTCTAATCACCCGTCCTAACCTCCCCCTCCCCCATTAAAATAATGCTGCAGGCAAAGAGCAATTGAAGGTTATTACTAGGGCTGTGAAGCGATTAAAAAAATTAATCACGATTAATCGTGCGATTAATCACACTGTTACACAATAATAGACTACCATTTATTTAAATATTTTTGGATGTTTTCTACATTTTCAAATATATTGATTTCAATTACAACACAGAATACAAAGTGTACAGTGCTCACTTTATATTTATTTTTGATTACAAGTATTTGCACTGTAAAAAAACAGAAATAGTATTTTTCAATTCACCTAATACAAGTACTGTAATACAGTCTCTTTATCATGAAAGTTGAACTTACAAATGTACAATTATGTACAAAAAAACCTGCATTCAAAAATAAAACAATGCAAAATTTTGAGCCTGAAAGTCCACTCAGTCCTACTTCTTGTTAAGCCAATCGCTCAGACAAACACGTTTGTTTACATTTGCAGGAGATAATTGTGACGGGTTGGATCACAGAAACCCCCTTGGGGCTGCTAACTGATGTGCCAAGACTACTTCTGCCCCTGCTTTCCCAGCCAGCTTGGGACTCCAGAGCCCTGCCTGGCTGTGCCAGACACGCTTGCCGGTCACAAACACAGACCCAGGTCTGAACCACGTCCCACAAACTGCAAGCGTAACTGAAAGCAGCTTAAGAAGTGTTCCTGTCTTTAACACTCAGCTGCTCAACTCCCAATGGGGTCCAAACCCCAAATAAATCCGTTTTACCCTGTATAAACCTTATACAGGGTAAACTCATAAATTGTTCGCCCTCTATAACACTGATAGAGAGATATGCACAGCTGTTTGCCCCCCAGGTATTAATACATACTCTGGGTTAAATAATAAGTAAAAAGTGATTTTATTAAATACAGAAAGTAGGATTTAAGTGGTTCCAAGTAACAGCAGACAGAACAAAGTGAATTACCAAGCAAAATAAAATAAAACATGCAAGTCTATGCCTAATACAGTAAGAAAACTGAATACAGATAAAACCTCACCCTCAGAGGTGTTCCAGTAAGCTTCCCTTTACAGACTAGTCTCCTTCTAGTCTGGGTCCAGCAATCACTCACACCCCCTGTAGTTACTGTCCTTTGTTCCAGTTTCCTTCAGGTATCCTTTGGGGGTGGAGAGGCTATCTCTTTAGCCAGCTGAAGACAAAATGGAGGGGTCTGCCAGGGGTTTAAATAGACTTTCTCTTGTGGGTGGATACCCTTCCCTCCCCCTGTGTAGAATTCCAGCTACAAGATGGAGCTTTGGAGTCACATGGGCACATGTCCATGCATGACTCAGAACTTACAGGTGGCAGCCATGGTTCACATGCTACCTTGAATGTCCTCATGTAGACTTCTTATGTGGATTGGAGCCTTCCAAGATCCATTGTCTGTTAAGTGCTTCTTGACTGGGCACTTAACTTGCAAATTCCTTTCTAAAGAAGCTGACCAAATGCCTTACTAAGGCTATTTAAAATCAAACAAGTATACAGCCAATATTCATAACTTTGAATACAACAATGACACATGCATACAAATAGGATGAATATATTCAGTAGATCATAACCTTTACATAAATATGTTACATGGCATATGTAGCATAAAACATATTCCAGTTATGTCATATATACATTCATAAGCATATTTCCATAAAGCCATATGGGGTGCAACGTCACAATAATACTACCCGGTTCTTGTTTACAATGTCACCTGACAGTGAGAACAGGCGTTCTCATGGCACTGTTGTAGCCGGGATTGCAAAATATTTACGTGCCAGATGCACTAAAGATTCATATGTCCCTTCATGCTTCAACCACCATTCCAGGGGACATGCGTCCATGCTGATGACGGGTTCTGCTCAATAAGAATCAAAGCAGTGCGGACCGACACATGTTCATTTTCATCGTCTGAGTCAGATGCCACCAGCAGAAGGTTGATTTTCTTTTTTGGTGGTTCGGATTCTGTAGTTTCCACATCGGAGTGTTGCTCTTTTAAGACTTCTGAAAGCCTGCTCCACACCTCGTCCCTCTAAGATTTTGGAAGGCACTTCAGATTCTTAAAGCTTGGGTCAAGTGTTGTAGCTATCTTTAGAAATCTCACACTGGTGCCTTCTTTGCGTTTTGTCAGATCTGCAATGAAAGTGTTCTTAAAATGAACAACATGTGCTGGGTCATCATCCGAGACTTCTGTAACATGAAATATATGGCAGAATGCGGATAAAACAGAGCAGGGGACATACAATTCTCCCCCAAGGAGTTCAGTCACAAATTTAATTAACGCATTATTTTTTTAACGAGCGTCATCAGGATGGAAGCATGTCTTCTGGAATGATGTCTGAAGCATGAAAGGGCATACGAATGTTTAGCGTATCTGGCATGTAAATACCTTGCAATGCTGGCTACAAAAGTGCCATGCGAACGCCTGTTCTCACTTTCTGGTGACATTGTAAATAAGAAGAGGGAAGCATTATCTCCTGTAAATGTAAACAAACTTGTTTGTCTTAGCGATTGGCTGAACAAGAAGTAGGACTGAGTGGATTTGTCGGCTCTGAAGTTTTACATTGTTTTGTTTTTGAGTGCAGTTATATAACAAAAAAAAAATGTACATTTGCAAGTTGCACTTTCACGACAAAGAGATTGCTACAGTGCTTGTATGAGGTGAATTGAAAAATATATTTCTTTTCTTTATCATTTTTACAGTGCAAATATTTGTAATAAAAATAATATACCCTTTGATTTCAATTAGAACACAGAATAAAATATATATGACAATGTAGAAAAACATCCAAAATATTTAATAAATTTCAATTGGTATTCTATTGCTTAACAGTGCAATTAAATCACGACTAATTTTTAAAATCGAGATTACTTTTTTTGAGTTAATCGCATGAGTTAACTGCGGTTAATCGACAGCCCTAGTTATTACTGCAATGTACATTTCCTTAAGTGTCTCATTCAGAAAACGATTGGAGAGTTGCAAGCTTTTGGTAATGCAGCCACAATCCAAAGTTGCTGGAGTGCTTCTAACCAATAAACTTTCAATTTCAGACCAGAATGGAAAGTGCTCTAATCATTTTAAATTGCTTTCTGATGGATGAACGTGCACAAGCCTCAGATTCAGCTCTTTAAAAAGAAAACCAATAAGTGGATCAATGCCTGGGAGATCTGAAAGCTTGTGTCAAAGGGGGCAGAGAGAGGGGAGAGAAAAGGTGGCAGGAAATTCTGTTCCTTGTTGTAGTCATGGTATCTCCTTTGTGGCACTTGAAATTGATGAGGATGAAACTACTATAATGATACTATAATATCATTGTATATTGTAATCTGGGGAGGAAGATGATGAGAAACCAGTCTGTCCTCTGACTATGAAATCCTCCCTCCTCAGGACCTTATCCTGAGTTCCTCACTGAAGTCAAGGATACTTAGCATTCTATAGGGTTAGTGCTGTCACCGCCCACTCCAGCTCCCATCGATATCAATGGCAAGACTTCCATTGACGTCAAAGTGAGGGTGGAACAATCTTTTAATGTGTAAGAAAATACACCAGTGATGTATACATCATTCTAGATGAAGCCAAGGCCTTTCAGCTCCATGTTAGTGTGTGGTTGGTCGGCTGCATGGAGTGAAAAGCAACAGAGAGTCCTGTGGCACCTTTAAGACTAACAGATGTATTGGAGCATAAGCTTTCGTGGGTGAATGCCCACTTCGTCGGATGCATGTCATGGAGTGAGGTATTAATGTCTGGTGGCAGTGGCTATGGGGAGGGGGAATTTTTTTAATGCTGTTTTGGAGCTTGGCCATGGTGTCTTCCAAGCACTCGTAGGCCTCAGGTCCGAGGTGGGGTAGAAATATTATTGCTAACATTTAACACCTGGCTTGTGAGAGCTGGACCCCAGAGTAAATATTTCCTATTCACTCTGTTCCTGCAATTGTAAATGTGTTTCTACCTCTCCCATTCATGATTTGTGAGCTCTTACCCTCCTCGGCCCAGCTGATGAACACTTTCACTGGGATGAGCAGTGTGGCAGGCATAAGAGACCATCTGGGAAGCAGGGCTGTCTAGTGATCAGCAGTGCAACCGAGACTCCTGGGGCTCAGTCCTGGTCTCTCTGATACTGGTGTGACTCTCTTGATGTCAAACAACTGATTTCCATTGTGTGGCCAGGCACGCTACCGTGTGACAAGTGCACACACCCTGGGTCGAGGGTCAAGACCCGCTGCTTCCTCCAGTGAATTTCAGCTTCTAAAATCGAGCTTTTATTTTAACAGTCTGTACAACTTGTGTTTGAACTTAAAACGCAGGGTAGGCCAATTTTACACGGGTGTAACTCCACTAACTGTAGTAGACTTACTCCTGATTTGCACTGGGCATGAGATCAGAGTCAGGCCCAAAGATTTTAAAGGCTTCAGATAGCCACCAAAACTCACTTCTTTCTAGAATCCAAAGAAGGGCCAATTCCAGTCACGCCAGGTGGTAACTGCATCTCCCTACAGCACTGAATACCATGTGTCACCAGGCTTTTAAGGCAGCAGAACTTCATAGGACTAGTTCCAGATGTATGCTCCTGATTCAGCAAAGCACGTATGCCTGTGCTAACTAGAAGCACATGAGCAGTGATCCAATGAGGCTGCCCCTGTGCTTAAAGTTAGGCACATGCTTAAGTACCTTGTTGAATCAGACCCATTAGGATTTAAAATTTGAGGAGTTAAACTTCTGCCCAAGGGGAAAAAAAGAGCATTAAACTTGGAACCAATGTAGTGCTATTGTAATAGGATAACGAGTCTTGTGGATAAGGGAGAAGCGGTGGATGTGGTATACCTAGACTTTAGTAAGGCATTTGACACGGTCTCACATGATATTCTTATCAATAAACTAGGCAAATACAACTTAGATGGGGCTACTATAAGGTGGGTGCATAACTGGCTGGATAACCGTACTCAGAGAGTAGTTATTAATGGTTCCCAATCCTGCTGGAAAGGTATAACTAGTGGGGTTCAGCAGGGGTCTGTTTTGGGACCGGCTCTGTTCAATATCTTCATCAACGACTTAGATATTGGCATAGAAAGTACGCTTATTAGGTTTGCAGATGATACCAAACTGGGAGGGTTTGCAACTGCTTTGGAAGCTAGGGTCATAATTCAAAATGATCTGGACAAATTGGAGAAATCGTCTGAGGTCAACAGGATGAAGTTTAATAAAGACAAATGCAAAGTGCTCCACTTAGGAAGGAACAATCAGTTTCACACATACAGAATGGGAAGAGACTGTCTAGGAAGGAGTAGGGCAGAAAGGGATCTAGGGGTTATAGTGGACCACAAGCTAAATATGAGTCAACAGTGTGATGCTGTTGCAAAAAAAGCAAACATGATTCTGGGATGCATTAACAGGTGTGTTGTGAGCAAGACACGAGAAGTCATTCTTCCGCTCTACTCTGCGCTGGTTAGGCCTCAACTGGAGCATTGTGTCCAGTTCTGGGCACCGCACTTCAAGAAAGATGTGGAGAAATTGGAGAGGGTCCAGAGAAGAGCAACAAGAATGATTAAAGGTCTAGAGAACGTGACCTATGAAGGAAGGCTGAAAGAATTGGGTTTGTTTAGTTTGGAAAAGAGAAGACTGAGAGGGGACATGATAGCAGTTTTCAGGTATCTAAAAGGGTGTCATAAGGAGGAGGGAGAAAACTTGTTCATCTTAGCCTCTAAGGATAGAACAAGAAGCAATGGGCTTAAACTGCAGCAAGGGAGGTTTAGGTTGGACATTAGGGAAAAGTTCCTAACTGTCAGGGTGGTTAAACACTGGAATAAATTGCCTAGGGAGGTTGTGGAATCTCCTTCTCTGGAAATATTTAAGAGTAGGTTAGATAAACATCTATCAGGGATGGTCTAGACAGTATTTCGTCCTGCCATGAGGGCAGGGGACTGGACTCGATGACCTCTCAAGGTCCCTTCCAGTCCCAGAATCTATGAATGCCGACAGACCCTGATCGTCGGCATCGAACTTGAGATCTTTGGATCTTAGTGCATGAGCCTCTATCGCATGAGCTAAAAACCAACTCACTGTTAGCTAAGGCTGTAGAGCAAACTCATTAATCTCTCTCTCTCTCTCCTCTCTCTAAGTGGCCTTGGTGCCACTAGATGGGACACAACACTACACCCAGAAGGTGTGTGGGTTACACTATCATGCAGCCCTTCCTACTGAAAAGTCTCACACCGCAGATGTATAGATGGTACCAAAGTTAGTGTGAGCACAGACACTATCTGATTGTAAAACTGACAACAGCTCTCTCGGGTCATATTTGTAGCTTGAGGAAGACAGTGGGCTTGATTCTCCTTTCAACAGCACTTTTACCAAGGGTTGTGGTGGATTCTCTATCCCTGACAATTTTAAAATCAAGATTGGATATTTTTCTATAAGGTCTGCTCTAGGAATTATTTTGGGGGGAGTTCTTCTATGGCTAGTGTTATACAGGATGGAGGTCAGACTCTATGATCACAATGGTCCCTTCTGGCCTTGCAATCCATGAATCTATGAAATCTGGAGTAACTTCATTGACTTTAAAGGAGTCATACTGACATAACACCAACGTGTGATCAGAAACAAGCAGTAGCTTCTGTTTTTCTTTTTTCTTTTATCTTCTTCCAATACATTTGAAATTCAGTTTTGCATTTGGGTCTTGCTGCACTTAGTCTTTGGTTTCTCAAAGTGGGAGAAAATCTCCCCAAGATAAATATGATTAATTGGACCTGTGTAGTCAGTAATTGTGGCTGCCAGAGTGGCAGCCCATATAATTTATAAGTTCTGTTTTACACTCTGTGTGTGTGCGTGTTAATGTAGCATACAGGAGGCAGGTTGAGAATTTAAGCACTTTTAACAATGAAAATGTACTGTTAGAGCTAAAAATGTGTGGTTATGTCTAACATTTTATCTCCATTTCCATTCCAAATGATTAATAAATGAATCCCATGTAAGACAAAGTGGAATTTCCGACACAGCTTTAGGTCCAGTATCTTGTAATATATTGCGTTCCAACTTGGCTTTATTTTTAAAAAATCTCACTGAGATCTATAATAGAGCCAGGTATAAGAAGCCCTCCATGCTTGTACCACTGGGATAATACCCACAACATTGCATAGCCGAGGACTAATTAGCTGCAATGTTTTGAAAACTTGGAATGCTAAACAAGTGCTAAGTATTATTACTCAGTAAGTAATTATTCTATGTTACTAAAACCTATTCTTCTTCCACTCCCTCTACCCTCCTTCTTCCTTAGGCTCTGGATCATCCTCCTAAAACCCGTTTGCTAAGGCACCACCCTTTCTTCAAAGGCCTGGTCTATATCTAAAACTTAAATTGACCTAGTTACATCACTCAGGACTGTGAAAAATTTCATGCCTTCTGCAACGTAGCTTGGTCAACCTAACCCCCACTGTAGACGCAGCTGGGTAGACAGAAGAATTCTTCCATCAACCTAACTACTGTATCTCCGAGGGATGGATTTACCACAGTGACCAAATAACCTTCTCCTTTGCTGTAGTAAGTGGCTATGCTTCAGCGGCATAGCTGCAGCTGTGCTGCTGTTGCATTTGTAGTGTAGAAATACCCTTGATTCAAATCCCTCCTAAAATCCCATGAGTTTGTTGCCTTCAGGAAGTGAGTCAATATAAATAAAAATATATCTTTTAAAGAACCATCAAATTGTGCCACGGCAGACCATGAGTTAATAACTCCATAAAGTTACTCTCTAGATAATTATTGTTACTCTGGCCCTCATCCCCAGAGTATCTGAGAACCTCATGCATATTTCAAAATAGAAACATCAGCAATCTCTTGCTTGGTTTCCAGCCTGCGGGTGAAATAGCTTGGTTAGTTCCTAGGTCTAAGAGATCAACTCTAAATGCAGCGAGGCCCGGGGTCATTCCTATCTCTTCAGGTAGTCTATAATCAGGGCCAAGATCCTGTTTCCTGTGCTCAGGAGTCCCTCCTCACCAGTTGACAGCCTCATTGTCCTGGTGGAATGTAGCTGTCCTAGGTGGTCGTGATTATGGAGGTAGAGTTGGTCATGGAGGGGGAGTCGATCTCTCTGGTAATCCCATGGAGGGCTTTGAATATCAGGGCAGAGATATGGAATTGGACCCTGTATTCAGTAGGGAACCATTGCAGCGAGCAGAATACCAGGTTGATGTGCTCGTGGTGACCCATGCTACTAAGCAGACCGGCTGCTGAGTTGTGAATCAGTTGGAGATTTTTCAGCCTGTGTGACTTCCTTCCAAGATATAGTGACTTGCAATTATCATGCTTGGAGGACAAAAATCCTGTCGAAAACTACAGCCAGGTCCAAGGCTGATAGGATGAGGTCCCATATTCTGGTCAGTCATAGATGGAAGTGAGCCTTTTTTCCTACCACTGCTGTTTTGGCATCCAGCAGAAATGAGGAGTCTAGAAGGATTTGAAGGCTGCAGAATGACTCAACGATTTGAGAGCTCTGGACAGTGGAGGATTCTACAGAGCAGGCAAGTTCTTTAAAGTACTTGTCTGTCTTCATCTTTCTCTCATGGTGGTCTTTCCAAAAGATACTGTAAGCTCAAGGCAGGGAGAGGTAGATACGATAGAGGGTAGGGATAGGGTCCAGAGTGACCCAGACAAATTGGAGGATTGGGCCAAAAGAAATCTGTTCTGCACTTAGGAAGGAAGAATCCCATGCACCGCTACAGGCTGAGGACCGACTGGCTAAGCAGCAGTTCTGCAGAAAAGGACCTGGGGATTACAGGGGACGAGAAACTGGATATGAGTCAGCAGTGTGCCCTTGTTGCCAAGAAGGTCAATGGCATATTGGGCTGTATTCGTAGGAACATTGCCAACAGATTGAGGGAAGTGATTATTCCCCTCTATTTGGCACAGGTGAGGCCACACCTGGAGTATTGTGTCCAGTTTTGGTCCCCCCACTACAGAAGGGATGTGGACAAATTGGAGAGACTCCAGCGGAGGGCAACGAAAATGATTAGGGGGCTGGGGCACATGACTTATGAAGAGAGGCTGAGGGAACTGGGGTTATTTAGTCTGCAGAAGAGAAGAGTGAGGGGGGATTTGATAGCAGCCTTCAACTCCCTGAAGGGGGGTTCCAAAGAGGATGGAGCTAGGCTGTTCTCAGTGGTGGCAGATGACAGAACAAGGAGTAATGGTTTCAAGTTGCAGTGGGGGAGGTCTAGGTTGGATATTAGGAAATACTATTTCACTAGGAGGGTAACTGGAATGGGTTACCTAGGGAGGTGGTGGAATCTCCATCCTTAGAGGTTTTTAAGGCCCGGCTTGACAAAGCCCTGGCTGGGATGATTTAGTTGGTGTTGTCCTGCTTTGAGCAGAGGATTGGACTAGATGACTTCCTGAGGTCTCTTCCAACCCTAATCTTCTATGATTCTATGACCCAGTCTCTATTTGCTCTGTAAAACCTAGCACACTGCTGGGCATGGTATAAATAAATGATTGTAATAATTGAGTGTTTTCTAGTTGTAATGTCGCTGAGCATTAGAAGGTGCTATTTAGATGACTTTGCACATTCTCTAGCTGAGGGTACAGGAAGTTAGATCTTGGGCTCAGTTGTGCCATTCTTTCGAGAAGCTGAGCACATCCCCATTCAAGCTGGTTCTCTCTCTGCCTGCGCCTCTTGCCGAGCTGGAGTACAGGAGTCGACGGGAGAGCACTCGGGGATCGATTAATCGCGTCTAGGCTAGACGTGATAAATTGATCCCCGCTGGCTCGATCGCTGCCCGCCGATCTGGCTGGTAGTGAAGACATACCCTCTGTGTCTGAGTCTCTGACTAGCATCATTTCTTAGGAGCAGAACTGCTCCGTACAGGATATACCCCCTCAAGCAAAAATACGTCGCATGGTGTGAGAACTTCATAACAGTGACACTTTCTTTCTGAGCTTTCTTGAGTGGTTCAGGCTTGGAGTTGTGGGACTCTGGTGGCCCCTGCTACCCTTGCCTGGAAGGCCCTTGGATCTCTGAGGGTAGAGAGAGTAAATGGGGAAACGTTTGGGGGAGAATTCTTGGGTCTCCAAGCACAGCAGGATAGATCCCAGCTCTAGGGGCATACGATGAGCATGGGGTCAGTTCCCAGCCTGATTCCGTTGGAGGCCTCTGCAGTAGGGGCTCTTCAAGCCTCTACGGTGATTAAAGTGTACATTTTAAAAATAGGCACAAATGAGCCCAGAGATCAGAACTAAAGGGTCCCAGTGCTTCCGGGCTGCCTGAAAGCCACAACAAAACCTTCTCTCATCTGCCCCTGAAAAGAAAACCCACACAAGTTCTTTGCTATTCAGACCAAACACAGTGCCAGTTACTCATTCGAGCCTTCTGAATGCTTTCTTCGCTCCCGGCTCATCAGACTGAGCCAACAGCGCAAACAGCAGGGCTGCTGGTTCTAGGTGGGCAGGAAATTAAAGCTGTCGGGGAGAGCGTTTTCTAGAAGAGGAAGAATCAAGGCCCGTCTTGTTTTTTCATAACTGTAAACTGTAGTTAAGATGCAAGAGTGAATGTGACGACATCCTGGAGTTCCATATTTAGTTTCCTTTTGTGGCTTCCATTAAAATTTTGGCTCAGTTTATAAGTCAGAGCCCAGGTGTGTTTTAGCATCCGCGTGCTCCATGTTTTCTACTTCAAACCACGAGAGACAAGCTAGCACAGAAGCCATTTATCTGAACCGTCCTAAACGCCAGGGGCTGGGATAAAATGGGATCTAGTTCTGAAGCATGAGATCTGAAACCATCCACCGCTTCAGATATCTCTGTACTGTATTTTGCCATCATCCATAAGGGAGCAAGGACGGTTTTGTGGTTAAATCACAGGACTGGAGACCAGTGTCTGCAGGCTAATTCACTGGATGACTTTTGTCAAGTCACTTAGCTGTGCCTCGGTTTCCCCATCTCTAAAATAGGCACATTATTACTCCCATGCCTCACAGGGATGCTGTCGGGCATAATGTTTTACTATTACCAAAGTGCAATGAACTCCTCTGACGGATGAGAGTCTAGAATCAGAATGCCGCAAGCTATTTTCATCCCCCTGATCCAGGAGGGAAAAGAGAGCACAGCTCTCTTAACGACTCAAAAGGCCTGAAGTTGGGGAGTTGAGGGTGCTCAGCACCGTCCATCATAATGTAGAATCAGACCCTAAACCTGCTTCACACCAGTTTTTTAAAAACCATTCAGGCTGCCTGGAGCCAGCTCCAATCAGTTATAAAACTGGTTCAACTGATCTGGTCATCAAACCAGTTAGACCTCTACGAAAATTTTTCCCTGGCGTAGACCAGCAGAAATGGGCAGTACGAACGGAGTTGCTTTAATTACCACTGAGCACCATAGCATGGCAGTTTATATTACAGTCATGCCCTGTTGTGCTAAGGCATTGTACATACACAGAGCAAGGGACAGTCCTGCCACAAAGACCTGACAGTACAGACAAGACAGACAGTGGGTGGGAGGAGAACAGAGGTGACACAGCTTGCCCAGCATCACACAGGTCAGAGACAGAGCCCAAGTTTCCTGAATCCCAATACTGTGTCCATTTGACCATGCTGGCTGCCTCCCTCTGTACAGTGATATAAAGCCCCTGCCTTGCAAAGTTCACAATCTGAAGTAGACTTGAAGAGCTGTGCAAAGTTCAAAAGCTTGTCTCTTCCACTAACAGAAGCTGGTCCAATAAAATATATTATCTCACTCAGCTTCTCTCTCTAATATCCTGGGACCAACACAGCTCCAACAACATTGCAAACAATCTGAATAATTGCTGGGAGAGGCCAGCCGATGTGGATCAAATAAGAACTGATCCAAACTTTCAGTCATCTGGGCACTGAGCCTAAATTAAACCTTTTGTGACTTCACAAACCGTTCAGTTTTATTTATTTTTTCCTCATAGAGGTGGGAACAGGGAAAGGCATCTCCATGTTTTGCTGCATTTTCTAGTTAAATCCAGGAAGTCCTGGAAGCGTCTCAAAAATCCTTGATTTCTAGCCCAGAGGGGACTGGAGAGGGAAGCAGTATGGGCTTGTGGTTGTAGCAGGGAATGGAAGGCATTTGGGTTGTAATCCAGACTCTGCCCCAGATTTGCTGTGGGATTAAGCTTCTGAACCTCTGTGTCTCAGTTTTAGTTGTAAAATGGGAATTAAACGCTTGCTCACCTTTCTAAACCCTTTCGTGTCCTCAGATTAAAGGTGTGACGTACAGAAATGCAAAGCATTAGTATTAGAAGCATTGTGACACCGATCAAAGCTCTGCCCTTCTAAAGGCTGACCCATTACTACAGTAAGGACATTTTTTGGACCAGGATCTCACCCCAGGATGACACTGTCTACACGGGGGCTGATTGATAACTCCATTTCATCATTAGGAAACTCCCTCAGAGAAACCATCCCAGCTCTGAGCTGGCTTCCCTGTTTGATCTGCTGCCTTTGCCAGGCACCATGTCGCTGCCCTGTCTATTATGATGGCTAATTGATGGTGTGCCTAAGCCTTGTAAAGCAGCAGCTTGCTGCTTAGATGTTGTGCTTTTAAATCCCGTCTTAGCGAACAATGCAGGGATTTGAATTTCATGCTTATGACCGTGGGGTCGGTCATGCCAGGAAATTCTTTGCATTTTCTTGGGCAATTTGTAACTCTGGTCCTCCTCTTGGTATCTGCTCTGACATTGCCTTTGTTTGTAGTGGCTACCTCAGAAAAGAGTTTTGCAGTTCATTTCCTTGCAGCCTGCGTGAAGCTGGTTATTTTTAAAGTGAATGTGGTGTTTGCACAACCTGCTGGATCAACATCTCTGCAAGCAGGAGCCCTTTCTACCCCCAACAGGCAAACTCCAAGCTTCCTTTCTGTTAATTCGCTTCATGCTCTCAACTGGACCATCACTAGTGGTGGGGCTGGGTTTGAACTACTGACCTAGGGCTTGAGCCAAGGCTCACTGGCTTTGCTGCAAAGAATCCCATTGGGCAATGAGAGAGAGAGAGAAAGGCTCCATAGCTCATTCCCTAAGCAAGAGGCTGCCCAGCTCTATCTTGGTGCAGACGACCCGTCGATGTAGACATTTGTCTTGCAAACAACCTTCCCTCTCATTCACAAACACACAACACCCCCGTGACAAAGGCAGCAATTGCTTATATGAGGGGTTATTATCAGGACATGTCGTGTATTTTTATCATCTCTAAATCTCATTCCCTGACCCTGGCCACTCACATGAACTGTTCTATTTTCACCATACCGTTCTACCAGTTCACCTCAGACTTAGTGGTAAAAACGCCCTATATGTCACTACTATAGGTGGAGCTGCACCAAAGCCAGGGCAACTGGTGGGAGATTTCCCCAAAAAGCCAGTGTAAGTATAAGCAAAGGGCAGATACCAGGCATGAGGGGAGACAGGTGGGCATAGAGACTGAAGACAGAGTTTTGTTAAAGGAGCTAAAAGGACACACGGACACAAACATCATAGGTCCAATCTAACTCCAAATGAAGTTAATGGGAGTTTTGCCTAAGTAAACACTACAGGATTTGGCCTCTCTGTTTTTTAATTTTCTTACTGCTGTTAGTCTTATGACCTCAGATAACTAAGGACTAGACATGACCTTGACCCGTGAAGTCCAGATGTTCGTGTCTCTGGTTCAGATAGCTAGAAAGACTTCGAACATAATGCTTTGGACTTGAGTTCCACTTGATATGTCTGCATGGATCTGGAGCTTACGTACCTTGGTTCACTGCCACACTATGGTCATTGGCACTCTGATATCTTAGCTACATCACTATCTGAACTTCCCCAAAACCCAGGGGATGTTTCAGTCCAGGGGTTTGGTTTGGCCCCATCTTCCTTTAAAACTAAGAGAATTTTAAAATTCTAACATTCTTTTTCCTGTTTAGTCGGTGTTGTTTCCTTGGTGCTTTTCTCTCCGCTTGGATAATGAAAACAGCCAAGTCACTTCCACTCTCAGGTTCTCACTCTTAGCACAATGTGAGGGAATGTAACTAACACATGTGCCCCCTCCCCCCCTCCGAGCCATGGCTGGAGCAATCCAAGCTGAACCAAACAAGTGGGACTGAATGAAACTGAGGAAAGTAAATTTAGGTTGAATATCAGGAAAAACGTCTCAACCACGAATGCTACTGGAGTGTGGAAGAGTCTCCTAAGGGAAGTGGTGGAAACCTCATCACTTGGGTCATTGCAAACTGGACAAAATGTTAGAGATTGTACTGTAAAGTACAATCCTGCATCAGCCAGGGACTGGTCAAGGGGCAACATTTCAAATTTAGTTGCCTGAAGTTAAGACACCTAAATAAATGCCCTGTTTTTTGGCAGTGCTCAGCATCTACAACTCCCTTTGAAACTAATATGAATGGCAAGTGTTCAACATCTCTGAAAACTAGGCCATTTATTTTGGTATCTCTGTATGGATTTCGGTGTCACTCAGGTTTGAAATCTTTGGTCTAGATGACCTGCTAGCTCCCTTCTATCTTTACTAAGGACTTGCTGTGACCCAAGGACCTCTTAACACCAAGTGGGCAGGAGGTGCAGAGCGGTCACAGCCTCTCTTGGGTCTGGTGTGTACATTCTTGTTCATCAAAGAGTTTCATGTCAGGTCTTGAATAAAAGCCTGTGTCACTCTGGTCATCAAAATCATTGTGACATGTCTGTGCAAATACTATGTAAGGAGTTCTGTGTATACCCTGAAAGGCTGTAGGCGCTGCTCACCAGCAAAGGTGAAAAACAGGGTGTTCTTTTGAACAAGAGATGTTCGTTCATCTGTCTGTTCACATGTAACCTGAATATTGTCTCATTCACAGTGGGCTTCATGTCACACGTCTGAACTGAATACAAACAAAGGATAGTGAGAATTTCAGAGAGAGGAGAAAAGTGAGAGAGAAAAGGTTTGCTTGACTATATTTGGGAGGCAGAGAAGTCACCCAGGCACTCTTCACTGAGGACATAAAAAGACAGCAGTTCTGCTGAATGGAAAAGGGGACTCAGCCAGGCTTGGTTGAAAATGCTGAAAATAATTTTGGGTGAGATAAAACTTCTTTAGCCAGGAGGTTAGCTTGTTAGTTTAGCCTCTAGAGCAGACGTGGGCAAACTACGGCCTGCAGGCTACATCCGGCCCGTGGGACCGTCCTGCCCGGTCCTTGAGCTCCCGGCCGGGGAAGCTAGTCCCTGGCCTTCCCCTGCTGTCCTCTCTCCCCCGCAGCCTCAGGTCGCTGCGCCGCCAGCATTCTGGCCCGCTGCTCCTGCTGGGCGGCACGGCAGTGTGGCTGGCTCCGGCATGGTAAGGGGGCAGGGAGTGGGGGGGTTGGATAAGGGGCAGGGGGTCCCGGGGGGCAGTCAGGGGACGGAGAACAGGAGGGGTTGGATAGGCGTGGGAGTCCTGGGGGGCCTGTCAGGGGGCGAGGGTGTGGATAGGGGTTGGGGCAGTCAGGGGACAGGGAGAAGGGGGGGTTGGGTCCTGGGGGGGCGGTTAGGGGCAGGGGGTTCTGGGAGGGGGTTGGTCAGGGGACAGGGAGCAGAGGGGGTTGGATGGGTTGGAGGTTCTGGGGGGGGCACTCAGGGGACGGGGAACAGGGGGGGTTGGATAGGCATGGGAGTCCCGGGTGGGCCTGTCAGGGGGCAGGGGTGTGGATAGGGGTTGGGGGCAGTCAGGGGACAGGGAGCAGGGGAGGTTGGATAGGGGGTGGGGTCCCGGGGGGCAGTCAGGGGACAAGGAGCAGTGGGGGGTTGGATGGGTCAGGGGTTCTGAGGGGGGCAGTCAGGGGGCGGGGAGTGGGAGGGGGCGGATAGGGGGTGGGGACCAGGCTGTTTGGGGAGGCACAGCCTTCCCTACCTGGCCCTTCATATAGTTTTGCAACCCCGATGTGGCCCTTGGGCCAAAATGTTTGCCCACCCTTGCTTTAGAGAGCATGTTGTGATTTCGTTTGATAGGAAACCATTTGTTTCCCGGATGCTTACTCACTATTACTTGAATCTTTGAGAATAAACTTATTCTGGTTTTCACTATAACTCTGTCTCAGGGCTTGTCTTCACTACCCGCCCGGATCGTCGGGTAGAAATCGATCTCTCGGGGATCGATTTATCGCGTCTCGTCGGGATGCGATAATCGATCCCCGAATCAACGCCTGTACTCCACCAGCACAGGTAGGAGTAAGCGCCGTCGATGGGGGAGCCGCGGCGGTCGATTTGCCGCCGTCCTCACAGCGGGGTAAGTTGGATCAGATACGTCTAATTCAGCTACGCTATTCCCGTAGCTGAATTTGCGTATCTGAAATCGATCCCTCCCCCCAGTGTAGACCTAGCCTCAGTGTTGTGGGGTTAAGCAAGGTGCCAGTCCTGAGCTAAAGCTCACAAGCTGGTGTGTACTGTTCCTTTGGGAATAGCAGGCCTGGTAATTCGATGAGCATTCACTGGGTTGGGGCTGGACCCAGCAGGGAACGCTCTGATGACTCAGGGTTTGGTGTATGCCTATCGCTACCTGTACAGAGAGAGGGCGGCCTGGAAGGCCGTGCTTGTGTTAGCAGAGGCTGATGGTTTCAGGGAGCTGATCCACAAGAGACACAAACAGGGCTGCTTCAGGCTAACGGGAGGTGGTGGTGAGTTGCCACACGACCCTACTTACCCCATGGGGTGTCACACTTGTCTACACGGTGCATTTGTCTGCACCACATGGGGATAGATTCTAGTGTGCGCCAACTGGCGCATGTGGACCCTTCTGGCGTGCGCTGAAAATTCCCTAGAACCGCTTCATGCGGTATTGTTTGAACTTCTAGTGCATGCCAACCATGCCTACATGGTCCAGTTAGCGTGTGATACGCTTGTGCACACTAGAATTTACACCTCTTTGGTGTGGCTAAGCCCTTAGTTACAAAAGGATTGATAAGCCATCACTCCCAGCAGAGCTGTGTTTAATGGGGTCCGTCCCTCCAGGCCTTCACCACTAGAGTATCTCTCTGCTTCCCATTACCTAAAAGAGAAGTGTTCTGTCTCTCCTTTCCCTGCCACCAAGAAGCAGGCTTAGAGTTTATTTAATGAATGACTCTGACAATGAGGCTATGATGGGAATGCCTGAGCAAAGAGGTGAGTGTTAAATGTATCTCTGAATGCAGCAAGGTTAACCTCTATGCCTCAGTTTCCCTATCAGTCAGATAGAAATATAAATGTACATACTAAACCTCATAAGTATAACTCGGTAATGCTTGAAAGGTGCTTTGAAGATGATCAGATGGGATAGGAGTACAAAGAGTGCTAGTGCTTGTGAACTACAAGCAAAACATCCTCTATTAACATCAAAGGGAGAGCTGCATGATTAGACCCTATCACATCTAAATATTGTAGAAGTCTTCACTCAGAGTAATGAGGTCAAAATAAATGCAACCGTGTTATCATTTACATTCATGTGATAGGACTCAGAACACGGGCATTACCTGCCAGCACACATTTGGGTAGTAGTGACAAAACTGATCTGAGTATTTAGGAGAAAGTTTTGTTAGAAAAAACAAAATATCAACATTTGCAACTGGAAAATTCCTTTCCCACAGTCTTTCTGAAGCAGCTGGGTTTGCATCAAAATATGCAAAACATGATCTTTATCCAGACAAATCTTAAATTCAAGAAGTGAGTTCTTTGCTTAAAAACATTTGAGCAAAAATAATCCCATTTTTTGCTCAAAAATAGATCCTGTTTTTAAGTAAGAAAACCTGAAAGGCTTCAAATGAAGCCAGATGGGAGGGGGAAATTGGCAAGAGAGCTGGAGAAGAGGAACATAAGGTCGCGAAATCAATAAGCAAGCTCCATGAGATAGGGGAGAAGGGAGACAGGATGGTTTTTAGAGAGGCAAGTCAGATACCATGGGGATGGGCATGAAATAAGGACAGAGAGAAGAGATGTGGGATGAAGAGAAATGTTTTTTTCTTTCTTTCACAGGCAGAGCAAAGTGAGCCTGGAGCAGGGGAGGGAGAAGAGGAAAATGAGCCAGGGACAATAGGAAGCAAAAAAAGGTGGTGACAAGGCCAAAGGCTGTGCAGTTCAAGGCAGACAATAAAAGAGACTCCCTCAAAATTAGGCCTTGTCTACACTACGAGAGTACTTCGATTTTAGTTAATTCGACTATGTGGAATCGATATTACAAAGTCGAACGTGTGTGTCCACACTAAGGACAGTAATTCGACTTTGTGAGACTTTGTGAGTCCACACTAACGGGGCAAGCGTCGACATTGGAAGTGGTGCACTGTGGGCAGCTATCCCACAGTTCCCGCAGTCCCCGCTGCCCATTGGAATTCTGGGTCGAGCCCCAAATGCCTTCTGGGTAAAAAAATGTGTCGAGGGTGCTTTTGGGCGCCTGTCGTCATCCGTCCGTCACTCATGCCCTCCCTCCCTCCCTCCCTGAAAGCGCCGGCGGGAAATCAGTTCGCGCGCTTTTCTGATTACTGACAGCGCGGACGCCACAGCAGTGCGAGCACGGATCCCGCTGCGACCATCGCTGCAGTTGTGGCAGTTCTCAACGCCTCGCAGCTTCTCCTCCACCTGTACCAGAGGCAGCTGCAGATCAATCATGAGAGGAGGCTACGGCACCACCATGACGGCATGAAGTCGGACACTAGCTCCGACCTCTCTGAGAACATGAGACCCAGCGCCCAGGACATCTCGCTGTCACTGGGTCTTGTTGATACTGTTGAACGGCGATTCTGGGCCCGTGAAACAAGCACGGAATGGTGGGACCGCATAGTGCTGCAGGTCTGGGATGAATCCCAGTGGCTGCGCAACTTTCGCATGCGGAAGGGGACTTTCCTCGAACTGTGTGAGTTGCTGTCCCCTGCCCTGAAGCGAAAGGACACCCGGATGCGGGCAGCCCTGACTGTCCAGAAGTGAGTGGCCATAGCCCTCTGGAAGCTCGCAACGCCAGACAGCTACCGGTCCGTCGCTAACCACTTTGGTGTGGGCAAGTCTACCGTGGGGGTTGCTGTTATGCAAGTTGCCAGGGCAATCGTCAAGCTACTGCTATCTAAGGTAGTGACCCTGGGAAACGTGGAGCTCATCAGAGATGGCTTTGCCGAGATGGGATTCCCAAACTGCGGTGGGGCTATAGATGGGACTCACATCCCTATCCTGGGACCGGACGACCAGGCCAGCCAGTACATCAACCGGAAGGGCTACTTTTCCATGGTGCTGCAAGCACTGGTGGACCATCGGGGACGTTTTACCAATATCAACGTCGGATGGCCGGGCAAGGTTCATGACGCTAGGGTGTTCAGGAACTCTGGTCTGTTTAGACGGCTGCAGGAAGGTCTTTACTTCCCGGACCACAAAGTAACTGTTGGGGATGTGGAGATGCCTACAGTCATCCTCGGGGACCCTGCATACCCGCTAATGCCCTGGCTCATGAAGCCCTACACTGGCGCACTGGACTCAGGGAAAGAACTATTCAACTACCGGCTCAGCAAGTGCAGAATGGTGGTGGAGTGTGCTTTTGGCCGTCTCAAGGGGAGATGGAGAAGCCTACTCACTCGCTGTGATCTCAGCGAGACCAATATCCCCATTGTGATAGCTGCTTTCTGTGTGCTCCACAATTTGTGTGAGAGCAAGGGGGAGACCTATATGTCGGGGTGGGAGGTTGAGGCAAATAGCCTGGCTTCTGATTACGTCCAGCCAGACAGCCGGGCGATTAGAAGATCCCAGCGGGACGCGCTGTGCATCAGGGAGGCTTTGAAAGCCAGGTTCCTGACTGAGCAGGGTCTCCAGTGACTGTTTACTTTGTGGACACAGATGCTGAACCTGCCCCAGTTTCTTTACCCAGTGACTGTTGACTATCCTTCCAAGTTACATACCCCCTTCCCCACCTTCCCAACAAATAAAATCTGTTCCGTTTTTTTAATGAACAAGGTTCTCTTTTTTACTGTTTTCGCGGGAATGTTTTAAACCGGGGACGCAGACTGTGGCGGGGGGCGGGTTTAGTGTTTTGATGCAAATGATGCTTCTAAACTCCGGGAATGACAGGCTCCGCAGTGCTGGATTGGTTGTTTCAACGCAGCCTGCCAGCAGTCATGGGCGGGACTGCATGTATGTGTCGGCCAAGTGACTTTCTGGCAGGGGGCGGAGGGTAACAGATCCCCTGCTGCGTGGCTCTGTGATCCAGGATAAGGACCGCGGCATAAGATCTCTAACTGCCCTCCCCTGCCACAAAGTCACAGATCAACCCCCTCGCACCCCAGAACATGAAAACCGCCTCCCAGACTGACCAGGGTAACTGGTGACTGTACTGTGTATGTGTCCTGATGCTGGACCTGCCCCCGCCTCTGTAGCCTGCTACAGGTGACTGTCCTGTCCAAGTAACAAACCCCTTTCCCCCCTTCAGACAGAATCCCCTCTAAAAGACACTCTCGGAAACAGTACTTAACAGAAACAGATGTTTTATTATGAACCGCACATGAAAAGGGGGGGGAGGAAACTTGGACGTGGGCTACTGTGAGATGGGTAGGAAAGGACTTTTCAAACTTTGGAACGAGAGCCTTCCATTGCTGCAGCAGTGTGCAGGGGCCGACTGAAAGTTTTAACGGCCCTTGCCGCCCCTCCTTCTTTGGACTTTTGGTGAGGGGGGTGTGGGACTTGGTGGCGGGGGAGGGCGGTTAGAGATAGACAGCAGCAGGGCTCTGTCCTCCTGCCTCCGGTCTTGCAGAACATCCACTAGGCGCCGGAGCGTCTCCGTTTGCTCCCTCATTAGTCCAAGCAGGGTTTGAGTAGCCTGCTGGTCCTCCTGGCGCCACCTCTCCTCCCGTTCCATGACTGCTCTGTGCATTTGTGACAAGTTCTCCCTCCACTGTGTCGTCTGGGCTGCCTGCTCTCGTGAGCAGGCCATAAGTTCATAAAACATGTCTTCACGCGTCTTTTTCTTCCTTCTCCTAATCTGCGCTAGCCTCTGGGAGTGTGATGCCAGGCTGGGTTGGGAGACAGTCGCAGATGTGTCTGTGGGAATGGGAAAAAGGGAGTAAATTCCTGAGACAGATAAATGAAGTTGCTAACAAAGAACATAGTCTTTCTCTGTGAACAACACCATGCACTGGACCTTTCACATGCGCACTCAGGACAAGGTCGAATTTTCGGCCCTCGTCTTCTGTGTCTGGGGTCCTGCAGTTGCGATCAGAGAAGCGTTGCAGGACACCTCTACTTCTGCTGCAGGATAACATGGTAAGCCGTAGACTTGTGGCAGCTTAAAAATGTAATAGTAGCACTGGGCTCCTTTCGCACTGAATGCAAGGCCACTCTCTGCTGGCAGCAATCAGAGAAGCATGAGCTCTGCCCCTGTCCCACCACCTCGCGGCTGTCCCCGGGAAAGATCCCTGTATGCTGCCCCTCTGCCGCCTCCACCGCGTGGCTGTAAAGCAGTCCCAATACTAACATTCCCCTCCCTAATTTAAAGCAGGGCGTCATGTGTGATATTACACTCATGAGGATCTCGGAGACTGAGAGGGGAAGGATGCTTCGTGAGACCATGCAGAGGCCAGGGCCGTATGCCGCCATGCTGTGCCGTGCATTGATCCCGGACTACCTGATGGACTCATGGCGTGGGAACGTGTGTTACCACGGGGGACCGAACAAGATCGCCCTGCCGCGGAACCTCATGCGCATGCTTGAGCGGTACCTCCAGGAGAGCTATGCCGAGCTATCACAGGAGGACTCTCTGTCCATTCCCGGGCACATTGACCGTCTTTTCATTTAAGTGCAGCATACGGGACTACAGAGTGGAGCGTCCTGTGGTGGCCTAATCATGAATATCCGGACAGTATTTGATTTTCTATACATAGTTAGGAGTAAATAGTTCACTAAGCCAACTAAATCATGAACAACAAATTACTAATATAGTTAATATTCCTGTTTTGTTATAAATAAAAGTTTCTATGTTTAAATGAGTGACTGAAAAGCCCATTCTTAACAATATAAATATTCCAGTTATGTTAAAATGAAATGTTTAGATGTTTAAAGCACTCACTGCTTGATCCTTCCCCTGATTCGGTGTCCGGGGTAAGGGCTGTGTACGGTTGGTAGGGGATCTCGGTAAGGGTGATGAAGAGCTCCTGGCTGTCGGGGAAATCAGCGGTGCAAGCGCTGTCGACTGCCTCGTCCTCCTCATCTCCTTCCTCATCTTCCCCGTCACCTAACATTTCCGACGAGGAACCGGCCGTGGACAATATCCCATCCTCAGAGTCCACGGTCACTGGTGGGGTAGTGGTGGCGGCCGCACCTAGGATGGAATGCAGTGCCTCGTAGAAGCGGGATGTGTGGGGCTGGGATCCGGAGCGTCGGTTTGCCTCTTTGGTTTTTTGGTAGCCTTGTCTCAGCTCCTTGATTTTCACGCGGCACTGCGTTGCATCCCGGCTGTATCCTCTCTCTGCCATGGCTTTAGAGATCTTCTCGTAGATCTTTGCATTCCTTCTTTTGGAGCGCAGCTCTGAAAGCACGGACTCATCGCCCCACACAGCGATGAGATCCAAGACTTCCCGATCAGTCCATGCTGGGGCCCTCTTTCTATTAGATTGCACGGCCATCTCTGCTGGAGAGCTCTGCATCGTTGCCAGTGCTGCTGAGCTCTCCACGCTGTCCAAACAGAAAATGAGATTCAAACTGGCCAGACAGGAAAAGGAATTCAAATTTTCCCGGGGCTTTTCCTGTGTGGCTGGTCAGAGCATCCGAGCTCGAAGTGCTGTCCAGAGCGTCAACAGAGTGGTGCACTGTGGGATAGCTCCCGGAGCTATTACCGTCGATTTCCATCCACACCTAGCCTAATTCGATATTGCCATTTCGAATTTAGCGCTACTCCTCTCGTTTTCGAGGAGTACAGAAGTCGAATTTAAAAGAGCTCTATTTCGAACTAAATAGCTTCGTGGTGTGGACGGGTGCAGGGTTAATTCGATGTAACGGCGCTAAATTCGATATAAACTCCTAGTGTAGACCAGGCCTTAGAAACTGGAACAAAGGAGGAAAAGGACTGCCATTTCCCCCCACATCTTCCAAGATATTATCAGCTCCTGTCTGACCATAACTCCTTTTTGCTCCCCCCACTCCACCTCCCACCAGGAAGTGTCTTCAATCCAATTTGTGACACTTGAAGGAAAGAATTCTTGTCGGACCAACAGAAATGGAGCAACCAGAACACAATTGCCAATGGAGAATCTAAAGACAAACTGGTTTGTACAGCACGAAGCCCAAGTGGACCATATCTTTGCAGATATTATGTACTATGTGTTATGTTTTATGCTTTAGATGCTGGCCAGAATAAACATGCAACATAAAAGATTAGCATCTATCACTAGATTGCAACCAGGGTGACACAGCCAGGTCATGTGTGGCCAGACCTAGTCGTCAGAGCCAGAGTTTGCAGTCATGAGACAGGGGACAAGAGTGAGCTGGGTCAGGATACCAGGGTGTCAGAGGCAGGAGACAAACTGAAGGTCATAAGCAAGAAGTCAGATGCCAGGAGTCAAGCCAGGGGAGTAGGTAGCACACAGTCCAGAACAGAGTAGAGCCCAATTGCTCAGTCAGCTTCCAGGCTTCCTGCTGCTGGCTTAAGTAGGGCCAGCGGGCCAATCAGCTGCTCTGGAACTTCTCCAACTGGACCTCAGGGGAGGAGTCTCATACTGGGGCTGGGCTTTCTAGGTCTTATGTAAGCTATTGCCAGCAGGCTACTAGGTGGAGGGTTGGATCATAGGTGCTTCCCCTGACCCTTGTGGGCCTGGGTGAGAGATCCATGACACAGGGGATCCTGCTCCCATAGGGCAGCGTTTTTCAAAGTTCAGGTCGGGTTGCAGGATGTAAGGCCCTGTGTCGCTCTGGTCAACACCGCCGACTGGGATGTTAAAAGTCCCGTTGGCGGTGCTGCCCAGCTGAGGCAGGCTAGTTCCTACCTGTTCCGACACTGCGCTGCACCCCGGAAGTGGCCAGCAGCGGGTCTGGCTTCTAGGCAGGGGGGCCACGGGGCTCCATGCGCTGCCCCTACCCCAAGCACCAGCTCCGCACTCCCATTGGCTGGCAACCAGCCAATGGGAACTGGGGGTGTGTGTGTGCCTGCGGGTGAGAGTCACATGAAGCCGCTTGCGCGTGTCTGTCTAGGAGCCAGACCTGCTGCTGGGCGCTTTCGGGGTGCAGCGTGGTCTGCGGTGCACCCCGGCTGTGCCGCTGACCGGGAGACACCGGAGGTAAGTCTGTGCCCCAACCCCATGCCCCAATCCCCTGCCCCAGCCCTGAGCCCCCCCAAACCTGGAACCCCTTCCTGCACCCCAAACCTCTCATCCCCAGCCCCACCCCAGAGCCTGCACCCCCAGCCCAGAGCCCTGGCCCCCTCCCGCACCCCAACCTAGAGCCCCAGCCCACGGCCCCCTCCCACACCTTGAACCCCTCATTCCCGGCCCCACCCCCACAGCCCTCACCCCTGAACCCCAACCCTGAGCCCCTCCCACACCCCAAACTCCTCATCCCCAGCTCTGTTGGGTCGCGGGCATTAACAATTTTCTTCAACTGGGTCCCCAGAAAAAAAGTTTGAAAACCACTGCCATAGGATGTAAACCAGCTAGGCATTATTTTCTGTAATTTAAGGACAAGAAAACTTTTAAACTAGTTCAGCAGGAGTCAAACAACTGATCCGTGATGGCTCTGTTCAAGGCTTTGAAATTTACTTCTTGTGTTAAGAAAAAAACAATAGTGTTTAGAAAGAGAGATTCTGATCAGTTCTGTAGACTGGTTATTCCTCTTTCTCTTTGCATGACCTGCAGGCAGCCACTGTTATGCTGCCAGGCCACGTTTACACGTGGAAGGCTTGGCCGATATAGTTATATCTGCAAAGTGTTTCTAGTGTGGTTGCAGCAGTTGATGTGAGATGCTCTCCCAATAGCTCTAAACAATGGACTGGATCCCAATCAGGAAAACTGATTTAGCAGGGGAGAAGTCGCCTTGGCAACAAAGTCACATGGTAGGGGTCTGTGATCACCTGAGGAAGCTGAGCAGGGCATCACCTGACAAAGGGGGCAAAAAGTTATAAAAAGGGCAGGAGTTGATCATTTGGGGGCCATTTTTCTCCAGCTCCAGATGAGGGAGAGGCAGCCCAGCCTGAAGCAGCCTGAAGAGGCAGAGGATGCTGCCTACCTTCCTGGACACAGATGGTCCCCCCAGGGACTTGCAAGGGAAGGGTGAGCTAGTGAGAGGCATTGTGTTTCGGGTGTTTGTAATCTGCACTCTCATGTGTGCTTTATCTGTAAGGCCAATAATGTATTAGACTCTGGGCAGAGTGTTGGTGTGTGGTACCTCTTCACAGCTCCGAAGTGCCTCTGGAGAGAGTTAAACGCTAACCCAGAAGGCTCACACCTTGGGGTGGAGTTCTGCAAAAGTGTGTGTCTAAGCGTTGGGGGAGTCTGACGGTCCAGCACTGAGCCCAGGGGCAGGGCAGCTGGACAGTGGGTGCCCGTTCTCAGGTGGGGTGCCAGACCCAGGAGCTGTGCCCTGAGAGCATGCCTAGAGACCCCAAAGACAGGGGCAGTGGCTAGGTTCCGTTCCGGCTCTGGAGGCTTAAAACACCTGGGGATCCAGTGGTTTGGCTTCTCCTCACAGCAGTCTGGTGAGCCACCAGCAGAGTGGGCCTGGCTGGATCTGTGACAAGCATATACCAGCAAATACCACCGTGGTTTTGTCAGTATATTTTATTCCAGTCGCCTCTCTCCCCCTTGAGTGAAATAAGCTATACCGGCTAACACACAGTTTTGGTAGTATCACTGTGTCTACACTAGGGGCTTTTGCCAACACAGCTGTGCCAGTCATCACAAACCACACCACATCACGCTCCTGACTGACACACTTGTGCTGGCAAAAGCCCCTAGTGTAGACCTGGCCTTAGTTACTTTGATTGGATCACAATTGCCACTTCATCTCTTTGAATGAGTGACATTGTTGGTAGGCCAATTTTCATTAATGGGGAAAAGAAAATGTATTGGCCGCTCAGCAGGTCTTCACTCACCAGGAGCGTAGTTCTAAAGAAGCATTCAAAATGAATGTAATGGGCCCAGTTCTGATCTCCTACATTGGTATAAATCAAGAGTAATTCCACTGAAGTCAGAGTTACACTGGTGTAAAGCAAGTGTGAGATCACAAGCGTTCTCAGTGGGTTCAGATTCTCTTCTCACACTGATGTTACGTCAGTGTAAGTCTGTTGACTTAAATGGAGTTACTCTGGACTCACATTGTTGGAGAATCCAGTCTTGCCACTTACTTCAATTGCAGCAGGATCGAGTCCTAGATAATGAATACTGAAGGGACTTTAGAAATCTTATTCATTTTCAGCAGTTAAGCTCTTAGTTTCCTTGTTGCCATTCATACAGCTTGGCCATTTGGATCATTCTGTTTCTCACTCATTCACTAACACAAAGGCAGCAAGTGTTCTAGCCCTGCCAGGGAATGTTTTTAAAAAAGCCACAACTACAATCCTATTCCTATTAGACTGCCTAAAATTTATTGTCCAAAACCACTTGGAAAGCGTCCCTGTAATTAAACCAGATCCACCGCTGTTAGTGAAATATTTCATTATGGTGAAGACCTCAGGCCTCACTAATGAAATATTTCACCAACATCAGTTACTGATATATTACCAGTGTGAGAAGAGAATCTGAACCTCTTGCCTCAGTACCTCACCACAAGTACAGAGGTCTTTGTGTTTTCTGCCTCTGGCTTGAGGGGTTGAACTAGTCATGGTCAGTAGTGGTGAAACCTTTTGTGATGCTGTAGCACAGTGGTTTTCAAACTTTTTTTTCTCACGACCCAGTTGAAGAAAAACACTTATCTCTGTGACCCAAAACAGTAATATCTTCTGACTAAAGTTTTCATAAAATTACAATAAAGGGCAATACATGCTAGCTTGAACCACTTCCCTTAAAGTAATAACTAAAATTAGACATCGTTACTTGTAAAACATTTTAAAATACAGTATAAATACAGTAAAAATGACAATCAGATTGAGTTTCACTTACTTAATGTGACGGGGTGGGCCTGCCTGTTGTTCATGATCTCGTTCCAATCTGGATCACAAGATGAAAGCTCTGCCCACATATCAGGTGCACTGTGGAGTCAGCGTCTTTCTTTTGTTTTTAACCTTGTCAAAGCTGAAAATCCCAGTTTGCACATGTAGGTTGTTGTGAACCGTAGCAACAACAGAACACTAATCTTACTTAACAGCGGTTATTCTTTGAAAACACTTATCCAAAACAATGACAAATTCAATGACCAGTGGCATGTGTTGAGTGTGCTATCACAGGTGAGTTGCAGCAGCTCATTTTCTAGCCCAGGCATCAAGTTTAGCTCCATTATTGATTCAAGATTTTCAAAAGCTAAAGGAGCTTTCATCCAATGCTTTTCCTTCAAATTTTCAAACCTCTTTGCAGGGAAGTAGCGACTAAAATTATCAGACAGAGCAGTGAGATATAACTGTATGATACTCCTCATTTCATTCCCTTTTTTTTTCACTGATGCTGTTCTCAGTGTGTTGTAACAATGTTGGAAACACGTAGTCGCTCGGAAGATTACTTTTCAGTTGTGCTTGCCACAGTGCTAATGACTTTTGGAATGCTTGTATCTGTTCACAGCGTCGAAACAAATCATTGCCTCTTCCTTACAACTTCATATTCGTTTAAAATTGAGAAAATGTCAGCTAGATCTGACAACTTTATTAATCAACTGTCATCATCAAACAAGTTAGACTGTTTCTCTACCAGAAATATGTGCATCTTGTTCCTTGTACACCCTTGTAAGCACCCTGCCCTGTGACATTAAATGAGTATACTCAAAATGCTTGCATTTCTGAGCATAACACTTCAAAAAGCCTGCTGTTCAGTGACCTTCCATTAATGAAATTAACAATTTTCACCACTTCCTTCAGTACTGCCATAAGATCTGGGGAAATACCCCAGAGCTTCAAGGTGTTTGGAATCACTGTTTCATTCAACACCATTACTAGCTGCCTCAGATATTTTTTTCACAACTCCGCTATTCCTAGCTCTCATATTTGCTGCACCATCACTTGTAATTCCTTTGCAATTAGCCCAATCCAATTTGTATTTTCCAACCACGCAGTCATGTAGTGCTTCGAATATCTGGGCTCCTGTTGTATTGGTTGGTAAAGTCAGACAGGACAGCAAATCTTCCATAAAGTCAACTTGCGAAACATACCTCACAGAAACTAACAGTGTTGTACAATTTGAAATAACAGTACTCTCGTCAAGACGGATAGCAAAATCCCCGGCTGACTGTAACTGAATAATAATCTGGGCTTCCAAATGCTCTGCAATATTACATATTTGCCAAGACATTGTGTTATCACTGAGAGGAATATTTCTCCATTTTCCAGCAGACTTCTCATCGAAAATTGTACGCATCATATCCAGAGATGCTGGAAGAATACGTTTTTTGGCAACCATATGGGCCTTTTTCTCTTTTGCCATATGGTATGCAACCAAATATGATGCCAGTTGTGCTTTACCATTCAAAGTAGCTGACCGACTAAGAACTTGCGCTGATAACTAATTCCTGTTGCTTCCTTTGAAAATATGCAAGAGGCTTATCAGTGAGTTCGCTGTCTAAACGTCTTTCTAAATGTCTTTTTCACTTTGATGGTTTTAAACTCTCATTTGCAAACACCTCACTGCAAATAACACCCTGCAGTTTTAGAGCTCGGTTTGCATTAGCACAAATCGATGAAACCTTATTTCAAAAGAGCATCACTATGCTACTTTGTTCACAATTTGGTTTTCTTTTTAGTAGGTGGTTCAAATGAGGTCGACATGGCAGAAGTCTGTCCATTATTACTAGAACTTTCTGTTGCAGACGACGTACTTACACTTTTCATTTTCAGATGAAGATGGATTTGATGATGACTGTTTCTGAACTTTTTTCTTATTGCAAAACGATCCATTTTTCAGGATGAAGGTTTGTTGGTTAAGCCTCGCAATTCGAGTCTCCACAGCATTAACAAAACTGACAGTGTGCGGAAAGCAGTCTCATTAGTTGATTACAATCAAAACGACTGTTCTGTGTACGCGTGTAGTGCACAGTGCATAAGAAACTCTCTGCAAACAAATAAGTCTGACCAGAAAAAAAAAAAGTTTGACATTTAAATGATTATGTTATTTTAAAACTGTAATGAAAGACATTTTAAGAGACCATGACATTTTAAATTTGCAGGTGACCAAGTGCTTAATATTCTGCAATCCAGTACTCGGTCGCGACCCATACTTTGAAAACCACTGCTGTAGCAGACAGCTTGTGAGTGTGCCCACAACTACCTTCTGCAGTAATGGAATATTTCATATGCTTGTGTACTGTCTGTGTGCTCCTTTGCTGGCTCACTGAGGCCGGGTCTACACTTAAAACTTAGTTCGACACAGCAGTGGCACTCAGGGATGCGAAAAATCCACCCCTCTGAGCACGATAGCTACGCTGAGCTAGCCCCCAGTGGGGACGCAGCTATAGTGATGGAAGAATGCTTCCATCAGTCTAGCTACTGTTGCTCAAGGAGGTGGAGTTTCTACAGCAATGGAAAAACCTCTCTGTTGCTGTCGTCTGCGCCTACACTACAGGGTCACAGTTGTATGGCTACAGCACCCAAAGTGTAGACGTGGGCTTAGTCACGCATTTGGTTAGTTCAGTAGCATTCTGTGCCTTATTGGAACAGAAGGTTATAACTATAGCTGGGTGAAATTCTTCAACTGAAACTTCTTCTGTAAAAAATGTAGATTCAGTGGCACCAAACGAGTCTGAATTCCTGTCAATTTCACCACATCATTTTGGTGGTGGTGGCGGTGGAACAACATTTTTTTTTTTTTTAAATAATTTGAAATGTTTCATTTCGACTTTTTAACTTTTGGATTCAAAACGCTTGTTTTGCATAGACATTTCCTTTAATTTTATTTAAGCAATGTTCAGAAGGTTAAAAAATGCTCAAAAATTAAATGTTTTGTTTTGGGTCAAATGAAACATTTTGTTCAACCTCAAACTTTGAATTTTCAATTCACCAACAATTTGAGAAAAATTTGTTTTCAGTTCAACTTGAAACAATTTCCCCCCTGATTTTCTGTGAACCAAAAAAATCTTCTATTCACCCAGCTGTAGCCAAGAGTTCTCTCCCCTCAGAGTAGAGGAATTAATCCTTGTGGGTACGTCCAGACTACCTGCAGAATTGGCGGATAGTAATCGATCTATCAGGGATCGATATATTGCGTCTCATCTAGACGCGATATATCGATCCCCGAATGCGCTCACCGTCGATTCCGGAACTCCACCAGGGCGAGCGGCGGTAGCGGAGTCGACAGGGGAGCCGCGGCCATCGATCCCGTGCCGTGAGGACCCGAGGTAAGTCGAAATAAGATACATCAACTTCAGCTACGCTATTCCCGTAGCTGAAGTTGCGTATCTTACATCGATCCCCCCCACCCCCCCAGTGTAGAGCAGCCCTGTGTCCTGAAGAGATTCCCATTCAGGTATATAAATTCTGCCTACTTAGATTCCTCTTTGCCATTTCAATTGCACGAGGGCTTCTTTGCTTCTTGTCCTAAACACCTCTACAATGTTGCTGTGCTCTATGAAACAGCTACATTGTTTCACCTCACTGTTTGTAGGAGTGATGGGTGAAGTTTGTGCTACATAAATGAAAGTTTTTTGTATGGGTCATAGGGATAAATGCTACTTTATGATGCAAATATAACATGATTTTAAAGTGAGTGTTGGGTCCCCCTCTAATGGCTGGCCACACAGAAGGTAATACTGCTACTGCCAGCTAATGGAGTTAGCACTTACAGTGGTAAGTCTGTGCCGAAAGTCAAGCATTCAGACCCTGGCGATGACTCATGGCACAAACCATTACAAAAATGCATTGTGGCCAATATATAACTGTAACTTTGTAACTGGGCCACAATATGGACCTGGCTCCTATGAGAGAATTCAGCACCTCCATTCCCACTTATTTCTTTGGGAGTTGAGGGAAATCTGCCCATCATCAGAGTGGGACCTCTATGAGCAATCTGTGGAAGTTTTTCTTTCTTACTCTCTTTACAATAGTTTGTGTAAGATTTAAATTTGTTCTGCCCAATAGTTGAGTTTAAAAAATTAAAATCAATAGCAAATATTAACATTTATATCTTTTAAAAATCTCATGTAAGTAGAGCTGTTTGGGAAAACAGAAAAAAATGTTTGCAAACATTTGTGTGAAAATATGCCATTTTTCACTGAAATTTAATTTCAATGGACATTTTCTAGCCATTTCACCTGCTTAAGTGTTGAATAAACTCTTCACCACTTGAACAGTGAAATTTGAACTATTCAGCACTATTCGAACATGGATTTCTGTCTGGGCAAAAATGCTGTAATAATAATCTCCCCAAATGCAATGCCTTGCATTTTTCTTTTCTGCTAGAAGTATCTGTATATTCAATCCAAATGAAATGGGTGAGATTCATGCTAATTTGGAATTTATAAAAATAAACTGGAATTAATAGAGTTACATCTACTTAAACCAGGTGTGAATTTGGCTACATTCTCTCCTCCGTTGCTCCCCTACAATCCCATTGAATTTGCACAGATTTAAGGGAAGATATAATTTGTCTACGCTTTATTAGACAGTGACCAAATTTTGCTGTCCAAAGCAATGCCATTTTTATAAGCTGTAACTGAGAACAGATTTTTTTGTAATTACTTCTAGAAGTAATGATTTTCACATCCCTGATGTGAATACCAACAGTAACCTATGCAACATTCATATTTATGTAGTAGTTTTAGGACTAAGGGTATGTCTTCACTACCCGCTGGATCGGCGGCGTGGATCGATTTATCACGTCTCATCTAGATGCGATAAATCGATCCCCGAACGCGCTCCCCGTCGACTCCGGAACGCCACCAGAGCGAGAGGCAGAAGCGGAGTCGACGGGGGAGCCGTGGCCGTCGATCCCGCGCCGTGAGGACGGGAGGTAAGTCGATCTAAGATACGTCGACTTCAGCTACGCTATTCTCGTAGCTGAAGTTGCGTATCTTAGATCGATCCCCCTCCCTTGTGTAGACCAGCCCTAAGTCTTTAGTAAACTACTGCAAGAGGGTTATGATATCCTGCCACTGAGCTGGTACTCGGTCTATAGGGGGCAGTAGTTACAAAAACACACTAAGTAAGAACGTCCATACTGGGTCAGACCAATGGTCCATCTAGCTCAGTATCCTGTCTTCCAACAGTGGCCAGTGCCAGGTGCTTCAGAGGGAATGTACAGAACAGGTAAGCATCAAGTGATCCATCCCCTGTCGCCCATTCCCAGCTTCTGGCAGTCAGAGGCTGAGGACATCCAGAGAACGGGGTTGCATTCCTGACCATCTTGGGAATAGTCATTGATGGACCTATCCTCCATGAGCGTATCTAATTTTTTTGAGTCCCATTATAGTTTTGCCCTCACAACATCCCTGGCAACACGTTCTACAGGTTGACTGTGTATTGTGTTAAGAAATACTTCCTTTTGTTTGTTTTAAACCTGCTGCCCATTAATATCATTGGATGATCCCTGATCTTTTGTTATGTGAAGGAGTAAATAACATTTCCTTATTCACTTTCTCCAGACCACTCATGATTTTATAGACCTCTATCATATACTCCCTTAGCAGTCTCTTTTCCAACCTGAAAAGTCCCAGTCTTTTTAATCTCTCCTCATATGGAAGCTGCTTCATAACCTTAATAATTTTTGTTGCCCTTCTCTGTACCTTTTCCAATTCTAATATATCTTTTTTGAGATGGAACGACCAGAACTACATGCAGTTTTCAAGGTGTGGGCATACCATAGATTTATATAGTGATTATATTATTATTTATTATTATGATATTTTCTGTCTTATTATCTATCCCTTTCCTAATGGCTCCTAACATTTGGTTGCTTTTTTGATTGCTGCTGCACATTGAGCAGATGTTTTTGGAGAACTATCTACAATGAATCCAAGGTCTTGAGTGGTAACAGCTAATTTAGATCCCATCATTTTGTAGGGATAATTGGGATTATGTTTTCCAATGTGCATTACTTTGCATTTATCAACATTGAATTTCATTTGCCATTTTTGTGCCCCATCAACCAGTTTTGAGATCCCTTTGTAACTCTTCACAGTCTACTTTGGGCGTAACTATCTTGAGTAATTTTGTATTGTCTGCAAACTTTGCCACTTCACTGTTTACCCCTTTTTCCAGATAATTTATGACTATGTTGAACAGCACTGTCCCCAGTACAGATCCTTGGAAGAATGCACTATTTACCTCTCTCCACTGTGAAAACGGACCATTTATTCCTACCCTTTGTTTCTCATCTCTTAACCAGTTACTGATTCATGAGAGGACCTTCCCTCTTATCCCATGACTGCCTACTTGCTTAAGAACTTCTGGTGACGGACCTTGTCACAGGCTTGTTGCAAGTCCAAGTACACTGTATCCACTGGATCACTCTTGTCAAATGTTTGTTGACCCCTTAAAGAATTCTAATAGATTGGTGAGGCACGATTTCCCTTTACAAAAGTCTTGTTGAATCTTCCCAGCATATCGTGTTAATCTATGTGTCTATAATTCTGTTCTTTACTATAGTTTCAACCTATTTACCTGGTGCTGAAGTTAGGATTACCGGCCTGTAATTGCCAGGATCACCTCTGGAGCTTTCTTAAAAATTGGTGTCACATAAGTTATCATTCAGTCATCTGGAACAGAGGTTGGTTTAAGCGATAGGTTACAAACCACAGTTAGTAGTTCTGCAGTTTCATATTTGAGTTCCTTCAGAACTCTTGGGTGAATACCATCTGGTCCTGGTGATTTATTACTGTTTAATGTATCAGTTTATTCCAAAATCTTCTCTACTGACACCTCAGTCTGGAACAGTTCCTCAGATTTGTCACCTAAAAAGAATGGCTTGGGTGTAGGAATCTTCCTCACATCCTCTGCAGTGAAGACTGATGCAAAGAATTCAATGAACTTTTCCGCAATGGCCTTATATTTCTTGAGAGCTCCTTTAGCACCTCAATCATCAGTGACCCCACTGATTGTTTCGCAGGCTTCCTGCTTCTCATGTACTTAAAAAAATTTTGCTGTTAATTTTTGTCTTTTGCTAGTTGCTCTTCAAATTCTTTTTTTGGCCTGCCTAATTATACTTTAACACTTGACTTGCCAGAGTTTATGTTCCTTTCTGTTTTCCTCAGTAGGATTTGACTTCCAATTTTTAAAGGATGCTTTTTGCCTCTAACTGCTTCTTTTACTTTATTGTTTAGCCATGGTGGCACTTTTAAATGTTCTTTTACTATGTGTTTTTATTTGGGGGTATATATTTAATTTGAGCTTCTATGATGGTGTTTTTAAAAAGTTACCATGCACTTTTGTGACTGTATCTTTTAATTTCCATTTAACTATCTTCCTCATTTTTGTGTAGTTCCTCTTTCTGAAGTTAAATGCTACGGTGGTGGGACCTAGTTCATAAACTTGGCAGGCACTCTGTCCTGGCAACTCTGGGGGACCCTAAATGACCTTGTACATTCCTTGATGTTGAACTATTTGACATGTGAGACTTCAAGCTCCACTAACTGGAGTGTTCTGAAATAGGGTAACCTCAACCCAATCATCATTAATATGCATTTGAGAAGGAGAAGAAGAAAAAAGGTAGAAAAGTTGGAATGTGCAAAAGTGGCAGCTGTAAATGTTCACACAGAAGAATGATCTCGTAGTTAAGGAATTGGACGGGGACTTTGGAGAGCTGGGTTTAATTCCCAGCTCTGCACAGGTTTCCTTTATGACTGTGGGCAACTTACTGGGGGTATGTCTACACTGCACACTAAGTCGATATATGTGGGATTTGGTCTTGTGAAATCAGTGTTTCCAAGTCCATGCTTGAGCCTCCACACTGCATTGTAAACCTGGACACGGGTCTCACCGCCAGGCTAACACATCCATACTGCCCTTCTGATCTGACTGGGGTCTGTGACTTGAGCTGCGACCACACTGCAAAATGACAGGGCTTGGACCCGCGACACAGTGGCTCTGACCCACCTACTAGCAGGGTTCTAGGACCCAGGTCCCCAGAGCTTGCTGACCCCAGTCAGACTGATTTGGGTGTGGATGGAAGATGGGCTTGGGGTCAAACCTCAGTCAGAGCCCAAGCTTAGTGTACAGTGTAGGTACACCCTTAATCACTCTGTGCTTTGATTCCCCATCTATAAACTGGGGACAATATTTCTTGGCTCCCACCCTTTGGCTTGCCTGTTTAGATAGTATGCCATGCAGGGACCTCGCACAACAGGACCTTTGCCTGTAGATACCATTGTCTTGCAAATATATAACAATGGTGACTTTAATAACATTGAATGGATTTTCTTCAATCTTGGTTTCCTTTACAATACTCGAGAAGCTCCACAAACTAAGCCCAGTTTCTGGATGTAAAACTCCATGGACTAGAACCTGGGTCTGCAGGGCTGGGAAGAGTTGATGGTCCCACAGTACTACTGGGAAGCAATGCAGAGCCCTACCTAGCAGGGAGCCCTGTGGAGAATGAGCGTCACTGGACGTGCCACCCAAGGCAGCCAGAGTGACAGTACCCCGCGGCCCTCTGATTGGCCAAGCACCCCATTTAACCCCAGTGAGTGGCCCAGGAAGTTGTCTGGGCAACCACGCCGACTTTGATCTGCTGTGGCTCCAGACTTTACCTTGTCTTCTGGTCTCAGCCTGACTCTTGCCTCCTGATTCCTGCCTGGAACTATCTCTGATCGCTGGTCTCTGACCCTGATTCCTGCCTCCTGATTCCACCCTGGTACTGCCTCTGATCTTCACTCTCTGACCCCAGCTTGACTCTGACTCCGAAGCTTGCTTACTGAATCTGGCTTTTGTGATTCCTGCGACTACCGTCCCTGATGTGCAGATCCCAGCTCAGCTATGACCACTAGGCCAGACAGCCTACACCCTCGGGCCATACACTGGCTTTACCAGAGCACACAGTTTCTGACTGGAACATTTGGAGAGATTATGTTTTACCTCCCCATGCCACCAACTCCTACATGGCTCAACAGATGTCACTCAGACGTTGGGAGAAAGAACTGAAATTTATGAGCAACTGATTCCCAATGGAAGGGGGGAAATGAGGAGTTGGAATGGGAGGTGAAATTCAGCCAGGACTACAGTGGGTGCCAGGTTCTGTAACAGACGTTGCCTACAGCAGTTTCTCCGTGTACTGAGGATGGTGTGAATCTTGTACGAACAGCTGATCGCATGCTATTTCTGGCATTTCGGGTTGCAGATTTATGTCAGTGCTTAGAATTGCAATATCATTTAATCTGGCCCCAAACGCTGAAACTCTAGTCTAAATCTAATCCAGATCCAAACATAGCCTCTGGAATCTACCACTGCTTAAATAAGCGATTGTTACTAATAAAGCATTGAGCACCATTTCCCACCCCACATCCCTTTGTAACAATGGTCAATGATGGGATATTAAAAGTTACTACAGAGAACATTTTCCGGAGGGTCTGGCTGGAGAATCTTGCCCGCATGCTCGGGGTTCAGCTGATCGCCATATTTGGGGTCGGGAAGGAATTTTCCTCCAGGGTAGATTGGCAGAGGCCCTGGAGGTTTTTCGCCTTCCTCCGCAGCATGGGGCAGGGGTCGCTGGCTGGAGGATTCTCTACGACTTGAAGTCTTTAAATCATGATTTGGGGACTTCAACAGCTGAGTCAAGGGAGAGAATTATTCCAGGAGTGGGTGGGTCAGCTTTTGTGGCCTGCATCATGCGGGAGGTCAGACTAGATGATCATAATGGTCCCTTCTGACCTTAAAGTCTATGAGTCTATGAGTAACTGATTCCAACAGTGGGATTTGAACCTGGCCTTACACAGCTGCAAGTATGAACAATTAGGTGCAAATACACCTGTGAGGATCTGGACCGAAGCTCCCTAGCTGGCAACTGTAGTAGACTCATTCACCTCTTATGTGGATCAGCCCCACTAGGGGAGACAAAGGTCCATCCATCCCCACTTTCATACAGCACTGTCATTATGTAGCAAAAAAAAGCCCCTTCCCCCAATCCCCCCCCCCCCAGATTTAGCAGCTATGGAAGTTGGTCATTTCTTGGTCTTTGGGCTATGATCAGTTTCAGGCCTATAGCCTGCCCTGGCAGGAAGGGATTTCTGATTTACATGATTTGCGGCACTTTGTTCTACTCTATCCATGTTTTCCAGGCTTCGCTTCAGCCGTATGTGCCTCTTCTACCTCAATATTTGCTCAAGGAAACCAGCCCCATTGGTTTGGTTCCCTGACTCAGTTCACTCAGCAAACATTTGGCAGACACTGACAGGCATCTGCGTGGCAAAGCGTGGGTGAGAAAGGTCTGTCCCACCTCCGGCTTGAGCAGTAAACACAACGCTTCCTGAATGTCTCAGAAGATTGTGACTGTTTGTCACGTCAGTAGTAGAAAAACAGTGGAGATGACGTTAAAGGAAATAGTGTGGCTAGCCCAGCAGGAACAGTTCTGCCTAGTTGTGTCATGGTCCCTCTGCTTCCTTGTCCTTAGCTCACTTGGCACGATCTGTGCAAGAGGAGCCGGCAGATGTGAGTGCTAGCCCTGTCATTGTGCTGACGGGCTGAGTGCCATCGTGTGCAGCATAAAGACAACCCTGAAGACCAAGCTAGTCAAGTATTTGTTACACTGTGACTAAAAGCACTATCCCCCATGACAAAGGTGAAGGCTTTGTCTGGCTTTACAAACATCTTTCCTACCATAAAACAAAGCATGGAGTAAAGGAAAAAGCCTCTTGGTCAATGACTGGGCACCATAAATGGGCTGTATCACCTCAGGACTTAATTTAAAACTAGGATGAACTTGACTCCAGCGTGCTGTTCAGATGTGGGGGAGAGAACCTCTGAAACAGCCATTTGGCCGCTTTGGGAAGTTACGCAGCAGAAATTCAACTCAGGTAATGACATGCTGCCTACTTACAGTAGATACTCTCTACCATCCCATATAAAATTCTTCTTCCCTTTCCCTCCTTCCAAACATGCAGCACTTAAAGCACTTTGAAACCATAAAGTGCTCTATTGATGCTGACTCATTTCTCCTTACGGCACCCCGCAGGAGGCAGCGGGGAAGGTATTATTATTGAAAATGCTGTTGTTGGCATGATGGACTATTATGTTTATTCATTTGGTGGCAGTCTTCTCTGAGTCAGTCCTGGACTGATACCACAGGGTTGCTGAGCGTCAGATGGGACCTAACAGCCTTGTAGCCATTTCTTAAGAAAATTCCAACCAAGGTAATTGCATTCTACCGGCGTATGTTCCACCTGCAGGTTCAAGTGGATATTTTGTATCACTTCTTGCCCTAAAAGGTTGTATAATGTTGTGAGGTTAGCTGCTGCCTTTTCACCCCAGAGGTGTCTGAATTTCAGCAGTGGGTGAAGTAATCCCTATATACAATATGTAGAGCATTTAAATTGAAGTGTTTTGAGATAACAAGTGTTATATTCTATATACGTTATTATGTTCCACATTAAAGGCTGCTATATCTTGATGGAGGGTGAATATATTATAAATGGGGTATGGTTTTGTGCACTTTGAGATCCTATTTATCTTGGCCTCAGAGACACTGTGTATAGTACATTTAAGGCACTTTTCCTAGGATAATGCAATTACTATTTATACAACAGCGACCTGGGCGAGGGAAGTGATTATTCCCCTCTATTCGGCACTGGTGAGGCCACATCTGGAATATTGCGTCCAGTTTTGGGCCCCCCATTACAGAAAGGATGTGGACAAATTGGAGAGAGTCCAGCGGAGGGCAATGAAAATGATTAGGGGGGTGAGGCACATAATTTACGAGGAGAGGCTGAGGGAACTGGGATTATTTAGTCTGCAGAAGAGAAGAGAGAGAGGGGATTTGATAGCAACCTTCAACTACCTGAAGGAGGGTTCCAAAGAGCATGGAGCTCGGCTGTTCTCAGTGGGGCAGATGACAGAACAAGGAGCAATGGTCTCAAGTTGCAGTGGGGGAGGTCTAGGCTGGTGTGGTGGGACGACGACTCACTGGCGCCTCCTGCTGGATGTCCAGGGAATCAGCTCTTTTCCAGCTCCGGAGTGCTCTCTGCCAGCTGATATCTCGCCTGCTGCTGGCCCCCGTGTCCCTCCCGGACCCCGGTGCCCTTTGCCCAGGGGTTCTGCCCACCACAGCACCCTCTCTGTCTGGGTCTCCCCTCCTAGGGGAACCCCTAACCCCACCTTGCCTCAGTGGCTAATGCCAGTCTCCATTTAGCCCCCGCTCACTGGGGCAGACTGCAGTTTGTAAACCACTCATCATCGGCAAGGGGGATTGGACTAGCTGCCTCTGCCTATTCCTGGGCTGCCCCTCTGCAGCCCTAGTACCCTTTTGTGGGCCCTTTACTCGACCTGCAGCCTGGGGCTTTGCTAGGCTGGAGCTCCCCAGCTCCCTCTGCCCTTTCCCAGCCCTGCTCCACCCTAGGTACCCTCCTCAGCTTCCCAAGCAGCCAGGTCCTTCCTTCTCTAGGAAGCTAGAGAGAGAGTGTCTGTGTCTGTCTCTGGCCCTCAGCCCTCTTATAGGACCAGCCGTGTCCTGATTGGGGTGTGGCCTCATCTGTGGCTGCTTCCCCAATCAGCCTAGCTTTTCCCCCACCTCAGACCTCTCCAGGGCTGTTTTAACCCCTCCGGGCAGGAGTAGGGTGACCACCCTGCTACAGCTGAATATTAGGAAAAACTATTTCACTAGGAGGGTAGTGAAGCACTGGAATGGGTTACCTAGGGAGGTGGTGGAATCTCCATCCTTAGAGGTTTTTAAGGCCCAGCTTGACAAAGCCCTGGCTGGGATGATTTAGCTGGGGTTGGTCCTGCTTTGAGCAGGGGGTTGGACTAGATGACCTCCTGAGGTCTCTTCTAACCCTGATATTCTATGATTCTATGACCTTAAATATCTGAAACTGAGATGTTTTACAATTGAATTTGCCTATTTCTGTTTATGTAGCATGCAGCTTTATGGTCTGCTAGCAAGGCTTTAAAAAAACAAATCTAATTTCCACTCGCTTTGGCACTGCAGGGGTTCTCATTCAAAACTTCTTCCCCAATCTCAGATGGTTTAACCCCAGGTAAGAGCTCATCAACGCTTCCCTCACAGATGAAGTGGAGAGAAAAAAGAGCCTACAAAACCCAGGAGCCTTGTGTTCACACAGTGTTTTAATCCAGCAACTAAAGGGTTAATTATTTTAGCACGTGTGCGTTAAGCAAAAAGGGAATGCCATGTCAGGAGCTCTCTTTCTATTGGCTAGATGCGTATGGGTCCAGACAAAATGGCACACTGTTGTGACTAGTGTTCTAGCCTGCCGCTGTGTTTAATTAATCTGAGGAAATGGCTGTGCATAGTAGCAGCTTCAATAATAAATGTGCTGGCTTCTAAGACCATTCTAGTGATCTCTGAGTGCTGCGGAAGCTTCTTCCGGTGTTTTTAAATAAGAATTAAGCATCGATTCAGGAAATCCAAATGGGTGGTTGGTGAATCTTTATGGCGCTGCGGTCAGTGATTGAACCATTATAGGGCATGGGAGAGAGTTGTGCAAATAATGGATTTTTTGGTTAGCTGGCAATTCCTAAAAAAAAGTTTTATGTTGAACAAAACAGTTCATTTGACCTGAATTGAAATGTGTCGTTTCAATTTTGAATGTTTTTGGAGTCATTTTAAATTAAAAAGTATCAACTTAAAGGAAGTTTAGCATTGAAAAATCAAAACACATTTCATTTTGAAAATGCCAAAATGAAGCATTATGATTTTTTTCAGGATGCTTATTGATTTATTTAGCTGAAATCGACAGGAATTCACAAAATATTTCTGTCAACCCGAACCTGCATTTTTCACCCCCCCCCCAAAAAAGTGTCAGTTAAAATCTTTCATCCAGTTTCACACAGTGGCAGTTAAAAACTTTCACTGTGCAATCCTACACACAGTGCTTAACTAAACAGCACAAAGATGTGTCACTTGACACAGGCATCTCTCCAGTATCCAGCTGTCCCTCACTTGTTAAGGGCCAAGAACAAAGGCTAACCTGATTTATTTTGCTTGAGGCAAAGAGAAGCAGATCGTGCAAGCATTGACTTCAAGCTCGGTAAGGACACTTTGTACACATAATGCCAGGAACGAAGCCACGTGCGTCTTGTTCCTTAATGCTATTTTCACTTTGGTATAAAAATGTTGCTCTCAATATTTAGCTGCTGCAGTGAGAGAAGATGTACTGTTCTCTGGTAGAGATGGGGCCAAACCAAAACCCCAGAGCCAGGGACCCAGTAGATTCGCAGAGAGGGGGGGGGGGGGGGTTGTAATCCAGATCTCAGTGTTGAAGCCTGATCTAATTCCTATTGTGTGACATCAGTGATGTTCTCATGCGCTGGTCTCAGTACTTGAATATTTCTCCTTGTGCTAAGTCTAAAATGAATGGTTGTTGTTGTCTTGTCCCTTGATCATATTAGGCCATGAAGTTTGAGAATGAATTTGGCAACTCGTACAGGGTCCTTTGTAAGGGCTCGAGGCAAGGTATTCAATCCAAAAAGTTTCACTTTTCCTTACAATATTACATTCAAAAGCATGAGCAGGTGTAAAAGCCTTCTCCTGCCACATCTTGCCAAGTGGATATATCTTGGTCCCATCTCTACTGATTTTCATTTCTGCAGCGTGCCCCATCCACAGTCTCACAATAGTGGATATTATTTTCTGAGTTGCTTTGATGTCAATCAGAGAATCTTTCATCTTTTAACCATTTATTTCTGCTAATATTTCCCTTGAAAGGGTATGACTATCCTCAACAGCTGTCATTCCAACCTGAGTTTTCGATCTTCCAGTTTTGGCCTGGTCCTTAGCTAGCTCACTTCCATGCACATGGGATGGAAGGTGGAATGCACTGAAAAGTCAATTTATTGGCTCCCTTTCCAGTCATCCGAGCCTCCTTGTGAATTGCGTTGTTGCTAATGTTCTGATTTCTTTGAAAGGAACAGAGGATCGCCGACTGTAAGTCAACAAACATCACAACATCCGCCTCTATTTTTGACCTGTTTATTTCTTGCAATGCAGTGAAAATAGCTTTCAGTTCGGCCGTATAGTTCGAGCTAATGTATCCTGAACTAGCATTCTTTATTGTACTCTCTCTATGAGGCCACTAGATGAAGACACTACAACTACCATTCTTGAAGGATTTGTCTGATGAACTATCAGTGTACACATGAATCTGTTTGACTCGTGACTGATACCATTGGGTAGTCTTAGCTACAATTTTCCCTAGTGTGGCCAAATCCATGTGTTCCTTTGAGCAAGGTTCCAAAAGGGAGAGACATTTACTAAAGCAAATAGGGTCATGCGGAGGAATTACTGGGCATACAAACTTCTTCATGTGCTCTAGTTGTCTAACATCATCAAATGCTTCCATTTCTTTAGTAGTCTTTACATACCTTTTGAAACAAGATGATCATTTCAGCTTAATTTGGCTTTCCAATTTCTGAACAGACCTGAGTGGTGATGACATTCAGGTAGGGAATGAAGACAGTTTCTATACTGAATTTGCTGTTCTTTTCTACAATTGAACATCAGACTCTTGTTCACAGATTGCTTTTGGAGTGTCTCTTACTGCTCCAATTATCATGAGAACGGCAGACAACAGCACAACATCAGTCTTAGCAAGATTACCGGGAGCAGTACATGACCAGACAGGTAATGGATATTCAAGTTTTGGGCGAATTATTAAGCAGTGTGTTGTTTTCAGTGTCTTAACATGTGAACCCCAGTTGGTACTGGCAATACATCATAGAAGATTATAGCCTATAGAGCTAGCTTAAGCTATTTTATGTAGCAGCTACGCAAGAAACCTATAGGCCTACATCCTGTAAGATATTTAGCTTAAGTAGTTAGCTTAAGGCTTTGAGGCCTATCTTCTTAGCATATGTGCAACGTGCCTCAGGTGGCATGTGACCAGGATTCATCTCCGAATTTGGTCCCCTGGTTGGATCATTAGCTTCCCCGGCCCAGGCCGGGTACTGATGGGGAGCACAACATGAACGCTGATCCATGCCCTCCCTTTGAGGCCTATGAGCCTTAGTGTAAGTGAGTTACCCAACAGTGGCAGGCATCTTTCCGACTTGTGGTCCAAATCTTAGTTCTGTGTCCAAGGTCACTCCAAAGTATACCAGGTTCCTCTTAATGGCAATACCTTCTCCAGCTAGTGTCAATTTTGGCCTGTAGTTGAACCTCCTACAAGTTGTGGTAAAGTAGGTGGACTATATTTTTGCTGGATTCAGCTGGAATTGATGTTCCTTTGCCCATCTAGTTATAATGTCCAAGTCTTCATTCAATTCATTCTCCAGAACATCTATTTCATGATCCATGATACGAAGCATAATATTGTCTGCATATGGACGTACAGATGATTTCAAGCAGTCTGACTGTTCACAGGAGTACAGCAGGAAAAAGAAGGGGATTTAAAACTGAGCTCTGAGGAACTCCTACCCTGACTGGCCTTGTCTTCAAAAAAGTAGCATTTAGTCTTACTGTTATTTTCCTATACTATAGGAAATCTGACTTTCCCACCGATTTCCATCTCACTGAATTTCACTAAGAGCTTATGCCAAACTCTATCAAATGCCGCACGGAGATCCAATAAGCCTAAGTGAACAGCATGAAAGATTGAGTTGGGCACTGTTATGTAACCTAGGGAAATGTATTCTAACAGCTCTTATAGACGCTTTTCAACTTCAGAGCACTTTATGCCCATAATAAGTATAGGAATATAAATGTTATTGTCTGTCTTTATGTTCTCTCTTCAATTAGATTTAGAGATCAGTTTAGATCAGATTATGCTCTCTCTCTCTCTCTCTCTCTCTCTCTCTCTCTCTCATACAAGCAAATGGGGCACAACCTTGCTTCCACCCCATCCCATCCCAAATATAATAGTACAGCCAAATCACTACCATTACTTATCCACTAGACCAGTGGTTTTCACTGTGGACCCCAAAGGTCCACAGACTATGTCTAAGATTTCCAAAGGGCTCCACACCTCCATTTGAAATTTTTTAGGAGTCCGCAAATGAAAAAAGGTTGAAAACCACTGCACTAGACCATCCCTCCTACCAGCGCTATCTCACAGTGACACCTTTGTAGTTGTGCACGTATAGGCTCATTAACACAGTCATGTTTGGCCTCCTTCCGCAAACCCACCGTGCACAGAGCACCCTCTGACTTCAGTGGGCATTCCGTGCGCAGAACGGGCCCTATTTTATACCTTGAGCATGGGGTCAACTCAGGAGCCCAGCAATGGGTTTTTTTCACACTTTAAAAAACATACAGCCCAAGGTGACTGTTAAAAAGCAAGACATGTGAGGAGGAGGGAGATCAGGAATCAGATTTGAGTGGTTTTTAAGGCACTTCAAATTAGTGATCTTTAAAGGACTAGCTGTGTTCCTTTGGCTATCACTGGCTGATCTATAAAAGCACAGAAAGAGCTTCAACAAAATACTTCTGCCTGAAAACCACCAGGCTCTGAGTTATGAAGGTGGGCCTGGCCTGTGTCCCGTTTTCTGTAGATCACGAGGCAGAGAAGTCACGTTACTGGCTGGGATCGAGTGGTTTTGTTGTCTATGGCCCTTTGCCTTACCACAGAGCGTCAGCCTGAGACGAGTCTGATCAGATCTGCTTTTCACAGGATTATGCAAGGCACCGTGTGAGGCGCAACGTGAGGAACTACAAGTAAATGCGAACCAAACCCACTTGTATAACACCAATGGGATTGCAACATCCGTGTGACAAAACCCAGCATGATTCATCACTAAAGTGGAAACTTTTCCTTTAGTTACAGTGGCTGACAGTTGGGGCTTCTAAGGGCTATTGCAATACAAATTATTATGAACTCACAGCTTGTGGAAAGACAAGGCACCATGCTGAGATAAGGACAGATACAGGAGATAGCCTTAGATTTAAATGTGAAAAAAATATGTGTGGCCCTGGTCCACTATGTTCCCACCACAGAAACCATCCCTACAGCTGCCCCAAGGCTGGCAGCCTCATTAGAAAGGCCAGAATTGATTGAGCATGGAGACGGAGACATCTCATGTTTAGAGGCTGGTCCCTCGCACTATCTATGATTTACCTGCCCTGGATAAATAGAGGACCTTGGTCACCCAGGGGGCTATCAATCCAGCAGTTCACTTACAAACAACCACCATATTTACTTCCAGAGACCTTGAATGGTACTTCTGCCCATAAGTAATAAGAATAATAATAAGTAGGAGATTTCTTCCTCACTGACTGAGGGCTGGTCTACACTGGGGGTGGGGGGGATCAATCTAAGATACGCAACTTCAGCTATGTGAATAACGTAGCTGAAGTCGAAGTATCTCAAATCGAATTACCTGGGGTCCACACGGCGCGGGATCGACGGCCGCGGCTCCCCCATCGACTCCGTTACCGCCGCTCGCTCCGGTGGAGTTCTGGAGTCGACGGGGAGCGCGTTCGGGGATCGATATATCGCGTCTTAATGAGACGCGATGTATCGATCCCCGATAAATCGATCGCTACCCGCCGATACGGCGGGTAGTGAAGACGTACCCTGAGTTCTAATCCCTGTGGAATCTCCAGCAGATTGACCTGCAGTGGCTGGGTGAGAACGGTCTGTCACAAATGCAACATTGATTAGCTCTAGTTAAATGCTAAATTATGTTATTGGAATTCAGAGGTTTGCAGCTTACTTGGCAAATAGCAAGCATCTTAAGAGCAGCAGCTGGGACTGTTTTCTTAATATCTACAGACTGCAAGAGGGTGCTGGCTGGGATGTAGTTTAACGACTATCAGGAGTTTAGATATGATCATGGCTGACACAGTGCAGAGATCTAGGCCAAACAATTTCTATATACTGTTTTAATTGCCGAAGTACATGATCTGCAGGCTTCAAGAGAATGCTTCGGGATCAGAGTCCTAGCTGCGGTTTCATGGCTTGAGCAGGGGACTAGGATCCAGGGCTCCTGGTTCTGCCTAGATTTAATTCATCACTTATAAAATGCCCATCGCTGTTGTATCTAGGCTGACTCACTGTGTGATCTTGAGCAAGTTACACAGGATCAAAGGCTCAAAAGCCGCCACTCACTTGGGCAGTGCCCAGCTTAAGCTATTTTTGGCCATGTGTCCTAAAGGGCTAAGCACCCCTGCAGAGGGCCAGGTTTTCAAAGGTGCTTGGCTTCCATTTAGGCAACCCAAATGAGCAGCCAGCTTTCCAACAGAGGCCAGCGTGCTGGGTGCTGAAGGGTTGTGGCCAAAGCTGCACAGTACATCGCTGCGGGTTGCGCAGCAGTTCTGAAAATCTGGCTTGATTTTGTGCCTAAATGCGAGGCGAGCTCTTTTGAAAACATGGGCCCAATGGTGCGCTTGAAGGGCCCGATTTGCAAAAATGGTGGGCAGCCAGAAGTACGGCTGAAGCCCATTGAAGCTGAGTATTCAACACCCCCGAAACATTACCTCATTAACCCCTTCCCTCCCATTTCTGTACAATGGAGTTCTCCTATTAGTATGTGTAATTCCCGCCAAGATCCTTGGCTGGAAGATGCCACCTGCAGCTAATTGAGTTGTTATTTCTTGTCCTGTTCTTCCAAAGGAACAAAGGAGGGAGTTGAACCAGCTCCTTGGCTGGAGCCAGGCCTTCCCCCAATTCTGCTCCTGTTCATGACCTAGGTTTCAAAGGGTGGACCCTAGGGCTGTCGATTTAACTGTCACAGTTAATTCATGCGATTAACTAAAAAAAAAAGTAATCGCGATTTAAAAAATTAACCGTGATTAATTGCAGTTTTAATCATACTGTTAAATAATAGAATACCAATTGAAATTTATTAAATATTTTTGGATGTTTTTCTACATTTCCAAATATATTGATTTCAATTACAACACGGAATACAAAGTGTACAGTGCTTTATATTTTTATTTTTATATTATTTTTACTTTATATTATTATTTTTGTTTTGTACTATTTAGTTGCTCATTGGACACTCTCAGAAATTGTTAAGTTCGCTGCCTCCAAAGAGACAGTGTGCTTGTCAGCCTGTTAGGTTAGCTGAAAACTCACTCTATGCTTCAGTATAACAGCACTGAGATTGTTTATAGTAAAACTAAGAATAAGTTTGTTAATAAAGAACGGAGATTGAAGTGCTACTAAGCAAGAGTAAGGGTCCACGTCTCGCACGCATACAGAAAAATGGAGATGACCAGTGCGTACTGCAGTTTCAGTTTGGATTCCACGGAGATGTTCTTGTTCCTCCAGACTGGCTTTAGCTTTGCCACTGCTGCTGTTGTTTGCGCAGTTCTTGCCAGAATTTCTGTCTTTGATCCTTCATCAGTGATGATTGCCCCCAAATACTTGAACTGTTTCACTGTCTCCAGCTCTTGTCCACTGACAGTGATTTGTGAGCTGATGCCGTCATGTTTGTTTGTCATCAGCTTGGTTTTCTCTGCACTGATTTCCATACCGTATTTTGCGACAGTTTCATCCAATCGTTTCACAAGGTTGGCAAGTTCATCTTCACTTCCTGCCAGGCCGTCAATGTCAGCAGCAAACTGAAGATTTGAGATTGTTCGCCCCTCAATGCTGACTGTGCATATGTGATCTTTTATGCACTCCAAGTAGATGTTGAACAGTGTGGGTGAAAGAAGGCAGCCTTGCCAGACTCCAACAGTGGTACAAAATCACTCTCCTGTTGTGCCATTGATGAGAACTGCACTGCTGGCCTTGGCATACAGTTGTTTAATGGTAAGAATAAGGTTATGACCAACTTCTTCATGGTTGCCCAGAGAGCTTCGTACCATACTCTGTCAAATGCTTTCTTGAAGTCAACAAAGACGTGGTAGATGTCCTGCTGGTGTTGTAAGTACTTCTCACATAGAACAAGAAGGTTGAAAATCTGTTCTGTGGTACTTCTTCCAGCACGAAAGTCAGCCTGTTCTTCAGCGATGATATTCTCCACTTGTGACTTCAATCTGTTCAATATGACTTTCAGCATCACTTTGCTAGGATGGTTAATTAGGCTTTTGGTCCGGTAATTTGACACAATTGCAGGTTGCCTTTCTTTGGCAAAGTGATGATTAGTGATTGTGTCCACATGGAGGGCCACTCACTGATCTGTCAGATCTTGTTGCAGATCTTGGTGAGTACATCAGTTCATCAGTTTGGCTGGGATGTTGTCAATACCTGTAGCCTTTCCGTTCTTGAGTGATTTCACAGCTGCCTCCACCTCTTCATGCAGTACTGGGAAGTCATCCTCCTCTGTTGAATCTGGGTTGTCTAGGACACTAGGATCTCCATTTGTCTGGTGATTATATAGATCAGAGCAGTAATTTGTCCACCTATTGATGATGTCCTTTTCTTCTGTAAAACTATTCCCTTCTTTGTCTTGAATTGAGTTAGCTTTGGTCCATCTTTCCTTCGTCAGATCTTTGACAATCTGGAAGGCTCATTTGCCATTTTTATTATTGATACACTCTTCAATTTTAGAGCGTTGTTTTTCGATCCATATCTCCTTGGCCACCTTCATTCCTTTCTTGATCTTTCTGCCAATTGCTCTGTATTTATCAGCTCCCTCAGTGCTGTTCTTGTCTCGCTTGAGTTCTCTCCTAATGTCACATGTTTGTAGTATTTCATTTGTGTCCCAAGGTTTTGTCTTCTTACGGTATTTCCCAAGGATGTCCATTGCTGCCTCATTCATTACAGTGTTGAAATTGTTGGTCATTGTTTCTATGTCTTCCTCTAGAGCAAGCAGCAGAGCAAATTTTCTGCTGATCATTGCTTGGAATGACTCTTAAATGCTTCAGTCTCTACGTCTTTCTAAGTCAAACTTGATTCTGGTGAACTATGGCCTAATGATTTTCCTTAGCCGCAGCCAAAAGTTTAGCATCACAAGGTCGTGATCACTTCCAATATCAGCACCAGGGAAGCTCCCTGTTTTAGCACTGTTGATCCCAGAATGAAATCGGTTTTGCACCATGATGTAGTCGATTTGGCTGTGATGTAAACCATCAGGTGCATGCCATGTTGATTGTCTGGATGCTTTATGTGCTCCTAATGTGTTTGCAAGACCCAGATTGTTACAGCTGGCAAACTCCAAAAGTCTCAGTCCTCTCTCATTGGTTACTGCATTATAGAAAGGGCCACAATTATCTTGCCAATCTGCCTGGGCGTCAGTACCAAGTACAATCAGGATATCTTTCTTCTGTACCTTATCGATGATGTCTTGGAGCTGATTGTAAAAATCTTCAATTTGCTCGTTGTCATGGTCTGTTGTAGGGGAGCAGGTAAGTGTCGAGAGAGGCCATTGACTTGTACCACTGTGATATTGAACGGTACTGCCTTTAGACGGATGGAAATAAACCTGCTGGATATTGGATGGCATCCTAGTACTGAATTCTTGATATCTTTATGCACAAGAAATCCTACACCATTGACATGTTTGTCCTCTCCACTGTAATAGAGTACATGGCCTTCTTCCGTTAGTGCCTCTCCAAAGTTCTTCCATCTGACCTCAGAGATTCCTAGGAGGTGCCAGGTGTATTGTTCCATTTCGTACATGAGTTCTTTCAACCTCCCTATTTGTCTCAATGTCCTGTGGCTATGGTGATGTTATCTCTTCCACGGATCCTATTTGTTGGGGTTATACCAGTAGTATACTTGTTGTGTCCGCCTTGGTGGGAGATGGTTGCCGCTGTCATTATTAACCTGAGACATGGACCCTTACAGCAGAACTTGAATGGAAAATACAGGTAGTAGAGATGAGATACTTCCATAAAATCCTGGGCATCTCCTACTTCAACCACGTCACCAATGAAGAGGTCCGCAACATCATCACCCAACGCGCTGGGTCATATGAAGACTTCCTGACGAGCGTGAAGAAGCGCAAGCTGAAGTGGTACGGCGATGTAGCACGATCATCTGGCCTATCCAAGACCATCCTCCAAGGGACAGTACAGGGGAAGAGAAGAAGGGGAGACAGAAGAAGAGATGGATTGACAACATAAAAGAGTGGACCGGAACGGACTTTGCGGAGACTCAAGCACTGACACACAAATCAGGAGGGATGGAGACAATTGGTTGATTGCTTATCAATGATGGTGCCCCAATGACCAATGCAGTTATGGGAGTGCTGCTGCTGCTGATGATGAAGCAAGGGTAATAGAGTCAGTTTTCCAAACAAAACAAAAAACGTAGAGCTGCCCCTGGCAGTGCTGCTGCCAAGCCAGTTTCCCCCCATTCTGTATTTGTGCATTTGGTTTTTCCCTAAGTGTAGCACCTCACATTTGTCTTTGTTTAATTTCATTTTGTTGACAATAGTCCAGTTCTCCAAGTTATCAAGATCCCTCTGAATTTTAGCTCTGTCCTCCAAAGTGTTGGCAACCCCCCCTTAGCTTTGTTTCATCTGCAAATTTGATCACTATGCTGTGGCTATTCCTACATCCAGGTTCTTAATAAAGATGTTAAACAACACCGGCCCAGAACAGATCCCCATGGAACCCCACTTGAAACCTCCCTCCAATCTGACATCATTCCATTAATAGTTGCTCTTTGTTTGCCGTTGTTTAACCAATTATGTATCCACTTAATGGTAGTTCTGCTGAGCCTGCATTTCTCCACTTTACTTATCAGAATATCATGTGGTTCTGTGCCAAAAGCCTTGTTAATGTCCAGGTATATCATGTCCACCACATTTCTTGCTATCCACCAAACCAGTTACCCTATTAAAGAAGGAAATCAAGCTGGTTTGGCATGATTTTTTCTTAGTAAATCCATGCTGGCTGCTAGTGATCACCCCTTCATCCTCCAGGTATTTGCAAATTGAATGTTTTATACATTGCTCTAGTAGTTTCCCAGTTATCAAAGTCAGGCTGACTAGTCTATAGTTCCCTGGCTCCTCCTTTTCCCATTTTTAAAGATGGTTACTATGTTAGCCCTTCTCCAGTCTTCTGGGACCTCCTCTGTTATCCATGAGTTTGCCAGTGGCTCCGAGATTTCTTCAGCTAATTCCTTCAATACTCTCGGGTGAATTGTATCAGGCCCCACTGATTGGATTCATTCAAATTGGTCAGAAGATCTGACATGTTCTTTACTTATCCCGATCTCCATCCCTTCCCCCTTATTGTCTAGGGTAACTTCACTAGTTGTCTGGTCATGTTATTTTTTGTGAGAAGATTGAAGCAAAGGAGGCATTGAGCAGCTCTGCCTTCCTATCATCTTCCATTACCACTCACCTTCTCCGTTGAGCAGTGGGCCCGCACCATCCCTGATCTTTCTTTTTTGTCTGACATAGTCTTTTGTCTCTAACATTTCTTGCCAGCTGTAACTCATTCTTTGCCTTTGCTTTCCTGATTTTTGTCCCTACACGCTGGCACTATTCCCATGTATACTTCCTTGGTGACGTGTCCCTTCTTCCATTTTCTGAATGTATCCCTTTTGGCTTTTTAGGTCACTAAAAAGCTCCTTGTGCAGCCACATTGGCCTCCTGTGGCTTTTCTTATCTTTCCTCTATATCAGAATAGCTTGATATTGAGCCTCTAATGTTACATCTTTTAGGAACTACCAGCCCCTTTACACTCCTTTTCTTCCTAATTGGTCTTTCCATGGGACCTTGCCTACTGTTTCTCTGAGTCGGGTGAAATCCACCCGTCTGAAGTCCATTGTCCTTGTTTTGCTGCTCTCATGTTCTCCTTTCCATAGGATTTTGAATTCTATCAGATCATGATCACTTCCTCGCTTGAACCTCCAAAGTTTTGAATTTTCCTCTCTGTTTAGAACCTATGATCTGTGAACAGGTTCTAAATGTGGCAAAACGACTTCTCCTTGCTTGGACACACACACTTTTAAAAATATTTTAAAGATTGGGATAACACACAACAGTGAGAACCCAATGACATCTGCCCCTGCATAGGGGTGTCAGAAGGAGCTCAGAGAGTCCCTTCCACCTCATCCAGTCTGGCACAGAAGGCAGATGTAATTTGGCTAGAGGCTGTGTGTGTGTGTGTGTGTGTGTGGGATACAATGCTCCAGAAGGGGTGTGGGTGTCTAGGTGGGATCATGGCCCTGCCACCAACCGCTTCCCTAGCTGCTTGCCAGGAGACAACTAGCAGGCTGCAATGGAGTAGAAAGTCCCATTGCTCCCCAAGGGGAGGGATAGTGTCTTTCGAAAGCATAATGCAGCCTGACACTGACATTCCAGCTGTGCGCCTGCTCCTACTCTCCAGAACAGCTTTGCTGCTGAAGAAGCATAATTTAGCCCTTGGTGATGGAGGTTTTTTATTTGGGGCTATGGGCATGATGACCAGGATAAGCAGGTATTTATTGCCTCTAAGGGTACGTCTATACTTACCCGCTGGTTCGGCGGCAAGCAATCGATCTTCTGGGATCGATTTATCGCGTCTTGTCTAGACGCGATAAATCGATCCCGGAAGTGCTCGCCGTCGACGCCGGTAATCCTGCTCCGTGAGAGGAGTAGGCGGAGTCAACAGGGGAGCCTGCCTGCCGCCTGTGGACCCGCGGTAAGTACCTTTAAGTTCGAACTAAGATACTTCGACTTCAGCTACGTTATTCACGTAGCTGAAGTTGCGTATCTTAGTTCGAACTGGGGGCTTAGTGTGGACCAGCCCTAACTTTTTCCCACTGGCTATGTAGTGACTCTGCTCTTCCCCCTTCTCCCTTTAGGGAGTTCCCTCCCCACCCATCTAACAGTGTCAAACTACACTTTCCTGTTAACGGAGGAGGCTTTCCCAACCCCTTGTACGGCAGCATTTGACATGTGGAAAGGACAATGATGTCAAGAATGGTTGCCGAGGCAACAGAACGTCCGAGTGCATGCACCCTGTAAAGCAATGCAGTAGTGGCTCAGGCCTGGTCTCTGGCTTAGTTTTGCATGAGCATGAATTTCTCCTGAGGAGCTAAATGGGATCCAGACCGTGGGTGAGATGTCTGGAGGCAGGCGTCAGCCAACTCTAAAGGGAGAACCGCTCCAAAAACTATACTGGACACAGGAAAATGATTTTCAGACAGATAAGTGACTTCTGTATACAGGAGTAATTGGATCTCTACAATGGTGGGACCTCATCTTGGAAAAATGCAGTGACTGACAGCGTCTGCATCTCAATAGAACCAGAGCAGAAAGAGAAAAGGTGCAGAGAACAACAACAAAATGATTGCAGGCGGGGGGAGGTTCTGTAAGAGTTTTTAAACGGAGCTGTTCAGGAGCTGATCCTGTGAATGCACAGCCCCTCAAGAGAATAGCTGAGTGCCCTCAGCTCCCATAGACAGCAGTGGCCCTCAGCATCTCTCCAAAAAATGCTTAGTTTCTTGGAGATTTGGTTCCATTAAACAGGAATACCCAATGGTATAGGAGAGACTAACTGGCTGTTCCTGAAGTCCCCATCACATTATGTAAGATTAAGAGACCACTTAATAAAATTAAAAGGTCAACTAATTTCAAAAGGGTAAACGAGAAACATTTTTCCTAAGTACGTTGTAAGGAATTGGCTACAGTTTGTACCACTGCTCTCTCTGCAGGAGAGAGAGAGAGTCGAGCTGCTCAGCTGTGCGACATCAGCCTTATGTGGCTAATAACTACCGGAAATTCTTTGTTAGGCAGGAGCTTGTGCTTTTGCAGTAAGAAGGATCTGAGTTCTCTCCCTGCTGTAGCCTTGAAGTTCCACGTGGCCATGATGGTGTACAGAATGCTGTTAACTGGGGAGGCTGTCAGATGGCCATAGATTTATTAATGCATAACCTGTGGAACTCCCTGAAAGCTACATTGATGCAAATACTGAAGTATCATAAGTTTCCAAAAAAGATCCACCATCTATGAATAAGAATAGTGTCCTTCAGTTGCGTTAGCTAACCAACAAATGATGAGGGCTATCGATATTCCTCCTTTGAACTGTCAACTACTATCAGCTGGAATCACCGAGGAACCCCCATGGCCCAGTACATAATGTTGCTAATATGCTGTACTACATGCTCAGTACTGTTTGTTTTTTACACATTTTCCACAGACGCATTTGATATTGGCCCCTGCTGAAGGCAATATGCAGGCCTTGCTGGAGCACTGTCCTGCAGCAGCATGACCTAAGAAAATAACTCATGATCGCTTTTTAGTCTGAGTTCTCTGGCTACTTCTCAGGACAATGTTTTACAACTGTGACTGTAATTCGCCCCCATGCAGAGGGCCAGCAAAGTCATAGTACTGCTTAGGTCCCAATTTACTAGGCGCCTACATCCAAATCCACAAAGGGACTTAGGTGTGGTGACATTCAACTGCTATACAACGAATGGGGGGGAGAGAGGTGCTTAAGAATGTCAGCATGCTAAATGGGGAGCTGCCTAGAGTAGCCAATGGGAAATGCCAGCAAGAGAGGTGTGTCCTAAGTCCCACCCCTCTCTCAAAGTTAGGCATCTAAGTCCAGGGTAGAAGGGGGGTGCCTCACTTTGCTTGTGATTCACAACCTGGACCCCCTCTTCTGGAGTCAGGCAGTGTAGGTGCCTATAGTGTTTCTTGTGAGAATGACTTAGGCACCTGCCTCACTCCACCAAAACAGTAACAATGCCCATCCTGTCACTGTTAGCCCTGTGGTTAGAGCAGTCACCTGGTATGGTGGAGACCTAGGTTCTATTCCCCCTCCCCTACAGAAGACTTAGTAGAGCATGTGCTTAACTTCAGGCCCATGACCCATTTTAGTCAATGGGACTTAAAAGTTAAGCATGTGGTTCAGTGTACTGCTAAAGTCAGGCCTCAAAGGGCACCCAGAGCAGGGAGGGGCAAAGGGCAGCTACAAATCTGCTGTGTGTTCTTTACCCAAAAGACAAGAGAAGCTCCACTCTAAATAGTACAAAAAATTAGAGTCCTCTCAGCCCACCCCTCAAAATACCCCTCACTTTAATACATTGATGCAGTGAAGGGTGAGGGCATCCTGTCTGACAAATGCAAGACAGCTTTTTTTAATGGAAAACACACGTGTTATGGATGCAATTGATCTGATTGTTATAGCACAGCGAAGCTGATTAGATCATTGTAACTATATGCAGTGAAGTGTCATTCTTGCTTTTATAAATAAAGGTCAAGCGCAAGGCACTTCCTGTTACTCTTGCTGACATGTGGCTGCCCTTTAATGATTCAGAGGCTCTACACACTGCTTGGCAAACAGATGGGTTTGGGTTTGTTTTGTTTTTGAAACAGTTGTTGACGTATACAAGCACAAGGCAGGATCTTAAAGGGACATGGTTAGAGCCATGCAAAGTGCAAAATGTATTCCAAAAAAACTGTTCACAAAAATCGAACCTCAGTAGAAATGAATCCGTACAATTGTTTACACTTCTATGGAGATTTACTACTTTTAAAAGAATAACTTTTCCCTGCAGAGTTTGCAACACAAGCATTACATCAGCAAAAATGCTGTGTGAGAACCAGCGCCCGAAACTGATTAGAAACAGACAGCATCAAAATATTAATATCTTGCATTTTACATAATGTTTTCATTTATATATCTTAGGGCTGACAAATGATTAAAAATTAATTGTGATTAATCGCGTGATTAAAACAATCGTGATTAATCGCACTGTTAAACAATAATAGAATACCATTTATTTAAATATTTTGGATGTTTTCTACATTTTCAAATATATTGATTTCAATTACAACACAGAATATAAAGTATACAGTGCTCATTTTATATTTATTTTTATTACAAATATTTGCACTGTAAAAAACAAAAGAAATAGTATTTTTCCATTCACCTAATACAAGTACTGTAGTGCAACCTCTTTATCATGAAAGTTGACCTTACAAATGTAGAATCATGTACAAAAAATAACTGCATTCAAAAATAAAACAATGTAAAACTTTAGAGCCTACAAGTCCACTCAGTCCTATTTCTTGTTCAACCAGTCGCTCAGACAAACAAGTTTGTTTACATTTGAAGGAGATAATGCTGTCTGCTGCTTGTTCACAATGTCACCTGAAAGTGAGAACAGGCGTTCACATGGCACAGTTGCAGCCAGCGTCGCAAGATATTTACATGCCAGATGTGCTAAAGATTCATATGTCCCTTCATACTTTAACCACCATTCCAGAGGACATGCGTCCATGCTGATGATGGGTTCTGCTCGATAACAATCCAAAGCAGTGCGGACCGACACATGTACATTTTCATTATCTGAGTCAGATGCCACCAGCAGAAGGTTGATTTTCTTTTTTGGTGGTTTGGGTTCTGTAGTTTCTGCATCAGAGTGTTGTCCTTTTAAGACTTCTGAAAGCCTGCTCCACACCTCATCCCTCTCAGATTTTGGAAGGCACTTCAGATTCTTAAACCTTGGGTCGAGTGCTGTAGCTATCTTTGGAAATCTCACATTGGTACCTTCTTTGCGTTTTGTCAAATCTGCAGTGAAAGTGTTCTTGAAATGAACAACATGTTCTGAGTCATCATCTTAGACTGCTATAACATGAACTATATGGCAGAATGCGGGTAAAACAGAGCAGGAGACATACAATTCTCCCCCAAGGAGTTCAGTAAAAATTTAATTAACACATTTTTTTTAACGACTGTCATCAGCATGGAAGCACGTCCTCTGGAATGATGGCTGAAGCATGAAGGGGCATACAAATATTTAGCATATCTGGCATGTAAATATCTTGCAATGCCGGCTACAAAAGTGCCATGCAAATGCCTGTTCTCACTTTCTGGTCACATTGTAAATAAGAAGTGGGCAACATTATCTCCCGTAAATGTAAACAAACTTGTTTGTCTTAGCAATTGGCTGAACAAGAAGTAGGACTGAGTGGCCTTGTAGACTCTACAGTTTTACATTGTTTTGTTTTTGAGTGCAATTATGTAATAAAAAAAATCTACATGTATAAGTTGCATTTTCATGATAAAGAGATTGCACTAGAGTACTTGTATGAGGTGAACTGAAAAATACTATTTCTTTTGTTTATCATTTTTACAGTGCAAATATTTGTAATAAAAATCATATAAAGTGAGCACTGTACACTTTGTATTCTGTGTTGTAATTGAAATCAATATACTTGAAAATTTCAAAAAACATCCAGAAATATTAAATAGATTTCAATTGGTATTCTATTGTTTAACAGTGCAATTAAAACTGCAATTAATTGTGATTAATTTTTTAAATCACGATTAATTTTTTTGAGCTAATCATGTAAGTTAACTGCAATTAATTGACAGCCCTAATATATCTTAATGCTTAACAAAAGTTTATAAGCATTGCTATTTCTAACATGCAGATGACAAAAACGGAGGCACAGAGAGGTAAGAATGACTTGCCAAAGTTCATCTAGTGTGTCAACAGACTCAGGTTTCCTTATTCCCAGCCTGGGCCTTTGCCACAAAGGTAAAATTCACAAGATTGATTTCATTATCCAGGCAGAAGTGGGAAAAGCTTGAATGCAGATTTTAAGCTTCTTAAGGGTGGGACCATCATTTTGTTCTATGTTTGTACAGCACCTAGCACAATAGAGTCCTGATCCATGACTGGGGCTCCTGCAATATACATAATAAAAAGCAAGCAAATGACATGAATAGTGAAGAGTGCATTTGATTTTAAAAAAAGTCTACTGGATTTAATATCTGGCAATACTACTAGTGACGTAAGTAATGAAATCTTTTATTTTAAAAAGTTGATATTTGACCCCAATAGTAGCGATAGTGCAAAACTGTGGGCAAAAAGTCTAATGCAATCCTTGGATGCGTAAATAGAGAAATCTTGAATAGGAGTAGAGAGATTATTTTACCTCTGTATTTGGCACTGATGTGACTGCTTCTGGACTGTTGTGTCCGGTTCTGGTGCCCAGCATTCAGGAAGGATGTTGATACATTGGAGAGGGTTCAGAGAAGAGCCACGAGAATGATTAAAGGATTAGAAAAGCTGCCTTATAGTGATAGACTCAAGGAGCTCAATCTATTTATTTTAACAAAGAAAAGGTTGAGTGACTTGATTACAGATTCCTGGGGAAGAAATATTGAATGCTCTTTGACCTAGCAGAGAAAGGAACCGCGGCCAATGGGAGCTGCGGAGATGGCACTTGCGGGCGAAGGCAGCGCACAGAGCCGCCTAGCCACGCCTCCGCCTAGGAGCAGCAGGGAGAGGTCGCTGCTTCCAGGAGCCACGTGGAGCCAGGTAGGGAGTCTGCTGGCCCCGCGCCAACCGGACTATAAACGGGACTTTCAATGAAGATCAGAAATGCCGGTTTATCGATCTTTCCCGGTGGTAAAGTGCTGGATAACACAGCTTTTACTGTATATAGCAGTGACACAAGCCGATTATGATTTAAAGCTAACTGAATTAGGAAGGGTGTTCTCCTCTAAAATAAATAGAAAAGCAATGGCCCCAAACACTGCAGTAAACAGTCCCTTGAACCATTAGCATTTTGGATCGTGACTGAATGCAGAAGACGATAGTAGCTCTTTTTATACAGCATCAACATTTTCATTATACCCTGATAGAGCTTTGCTAGATCTCTTATTCTAATTAAAAAAAACAAATGAGTTGATCCTAAACTTTCTTGCTAAGGGAGAGGTGCTAATTAGAACTGGGCTCAGATGCAGGAGTTGAGAACCATATGTGTGAACAGTAATTCACATACCAACCATAATTTCTCTTTGACGATTTTAATTAATTTTTTGTAAACAATTTTATTGTATTTTATTTTCTGTCTGTTCACTAGAAAGTTCAGGGAAGCAGAGAGAGCCATGATTTCTCATGCAAATGCTTTCGGGTGAATGTTCACAGCACTTTTATTTTATTATTACAGACAAGGGCCCCATTGTGCTGGGTACTATATAGACACATAATGAGAAACAGTCCCTGCTATAAAGAGCTCACACTCTAAATAGAACAGGACAGAAAAAGAGTGGGAGGGGAAATAGAGGCATGAAGAGCTGAAGTAACTTGCCCAAGGTCATACAACAGGTCAGTGGCAGAGCTGGGCACTATGGCCCTATCCACTAGATCATGCCACTTCAAGTAACTTATTCAAGGCTGCTTCCTGGTTAGGGAGCAGAATCAAATACCATGTGATTAGGTCACAGAACACAAACATCACACTAGAAATAGCAAATCATTGCAGCAATACGAATAGTCCATAGGCTGAAACTTAGTCACCTGAAACATGTCCAGCATGGCTTTGAAAATACTAACAAATCTGTAGAAATCCAAGTCTATGTTGGCAACCTTTGTGAACAGAAGTTATTCCCTAGGCATAGTTTTCCCAGCTCTAGTATTTATCTGAGGTCCCCAATTTATGATGGTGTTTGCTGAGATCACATCACAATTCTTGCTGACCTGAGGTTCTTTTTGCTGTTGGCAGAACAAAGCCGTGGGATAGTGTTTACGTACTGTTTGTCTAATGTCACGGTAACAGGATGCTCAGCACCTAAACACCATGTTTCATCAGCCTTTTCTTTTACTTTGAAACTTAAAGCCAAAAAAAAAAAGGTTAAACCAAAACGTTAAAAAAAAAAAGCAGATTACGGGTTTGTCTACACTGGGATTAAAAAACCCACGACACTGAGTCTGAGTCAACTGATTTGGGCTGGTGGGGCTCGGGTGCAGGGCTAAAAATAGCACCCTGGCTGTTCAGGCTCGGGCTGGAGCCTGGGCTCTGAGATCCTCCCCCCTCACAGGGTCTCGTATGCTCAAGCCCAGCCATCGACACTGTTATTTTTAGCCGTCAGATCTGAGCCCCACGAACCGCAGTCAGCTGACCCAGGCCAGACGCAGCTGTGGTGTGGGTCTTTTATTGCAGTGGAGATGTACCTTTAGAGAGATATGAAACGTAGACCCTTGGTCAAATTCTAATCCAGCATAAATCCGGATTTAAACAGGTGTAACAGAAAACAGAATTTGGCCCCTAGTAATAATGATACTTTCTAGTAGGCTTCAAAGTTTATATTCCTTGTTACCCTTTTATCTACCTCAGGATATACTGAAGGATGTGTTCAGCTGAGGACTAGCTGGTCTTTGGGCCCAATCCAAATTAAGTCAGTGTCAGAAGTTCCACTGACTCCGGTGAAATCAAGACTGTGGTGGTCCAGTCTAAGGTCTGAAAAAAAAAAGAATAGAATTGGCCAAACTCATCTCTCCCCAGCATGGAGTCAGTACTTAATGAATGCCCTAGCACAGTGTGAGGGGCAAAGAAACAGATACCAAATTGAGATCATGACTACAAGAGTAGGGTTGCCCTGATGTCCTAGCCAAAGTCCAATCTGGGTAATTACATCCTATCTACCTAGAAATCCCTCTTTTGTTTCGTTTGCACACAATATTCTTCCCTTCTTGACCTAATCTGCAGTGTGATGCTGCTTTCTGTGTCCCACTCCACCTGGCAATAGAAGCAGAGCACCAAAGTTCCAGTGTCCTGGTCTAACCGCTAGGCATCACTGCCTCCTTTTTGCACCTTCCCGGGAAAACATAACCCATGTAAAAAAATTCTAGCAAATTTGTCATTCTTCTTTTACCAGTACTGCTGCTTTTTCCTTTCTTATTCTACATGCTGGACACACATCAACACAGTCTGCAGCTTCTGAATTATGTTATAGAGATTTTAACGTCACAGCAGGCTAAATAGTTTAACAAAGGAAAATTGTGTGCCTACTTTAAAGAGAAATAGCTTGTTAATGTTCCCTTGGGAACCAGCCATCAGTCTAGCTTGCTGGATTCCTTACTGAAGTGTGTGTGGGAGGGGAAATTCTACTTAGAAACAGTTCTGGTCCATAGGAGGGATGGAAGGTTCTTCACCCTTCCCTGGTTTTTAAGCTGGTTGATATGGACTGGTTTTTGACCCTTGAAGTGCCCCTCTTTAACAAGTGGGAGGGTGATGCTCTGACATCTACTTATGTGGCTTTCAGCTGTGTTGCTGCCAGCGCCTAACCAGTGTGTGTGATGGAAGAGCAGACTTCTATAAATAATTCCTCTTTTTGGGGATTTTAGCTCCAGCTGCCAGTCTGAGGAAATACTGGAAATCCATTGGTACCTGCTTTTCGGTGCTATAAACGGACTTCTGCCCTGGAGGTCAAGCGTAGTCCCTTCCTAGCTGCCCTGAGGGTCATGTTGCAATGACTGTATTTCCACATTTAAGACCACCTCCTGTTGCTTCTGTATTTGCTGTCTTTTTGTTTCCTCCATGCACCTGGCCCCTTTATACAAGGGGTGGCCTGTCTGGATGCTAGTGCCTTTCTCCTATGTTGAATTTGGCTGGCTGGTTCTATTTTTCTGCCTCTCTTTTAAAATTCAGGATTGTTTTTATTGGGTCAGGTTCATGGTGCATGGATCTGCCACTTTCCAGTTAGGGGTGCTGCTTCTACACCTCTGTGTCCCTTCCCATTGCCCCCACACGGATGTATGATTGGCTAGGATGCAGCATCCCAAATCTCCTCCCAATGGAGGGAGGAAAATGCTGCAAAGGGAATTTCAAGAGATTTCCTCCTCCCTTGTTTGTTTTAACCACGGGGTGACTTGAGCCATTGTTTAGTATTGCGATGATTTATCGTTGTTAGATTTATTTACAATGCACTTATCCATCACTCTAGACATCTTGCAAAATGGTTATTGAATAGTAGTAGGGATTACCCTTCCTTAATATAGCTGAATTATTGTAGTTGTGTATGAAACTGCAGATAGTGTAGACGGCCTTTGAACAAAGGACAGTCAGTCTCTGTGAACAAGGTTTTTGGAACCAATCATAGCTTATTTTGGGATATCCTTCACATATGATTTGAATGAAAAAAACTTTCAAAGAGACTGTCAGGTTTTTTCTGGTCCCAAATATAGGTGTTGTAAACCTTTGGTAGAAATATTGTCATGACATTGCAGGAGGAGGTGGGGAAAGTCAATGAGAACTGGGTTTTTGGGGTTTTTTTTGATTGTCCACATTCCACGGTTGTGTTTGTGACCCACATTCTGTAGCACTGTGCTAAGTATTCGTCCATTAGCACTGCCTCAGAAAAAAAAAACATAGTAGTAGAATTTTATATCTATTTTAGAATATTTCTCTCTAGCACACATTTTGTGATGTAGCACTCTGCACTACTTTTAGGTTTTGTCTTATAAGTGCTGTGACACGGGTAAGCGAAGTGCTCTGGCTCTTGCCAAGGTCGTAGGCGTTCGCTAAGAACTGACAAACTCATAGCTGGAGACCAAACCAGCTCACCTGTATGTTAGTTTTGTTCAAAATAGATATTAGTCTTATAAGAATGTATTTAGTGTTTAGATTCTATGAAATGCTTGTAAGTTGCTGCGTGCATGAATCTCACTTGTAATGTCTGTATTGCATGCTACAAGGTAAAATATAAGGCCAGGTTTACATTACAAATTTACATCAGTATAACTATGTCACTCTGGGGTGTGAAAAATCCATACGCCTGAGCAACGGTTATATTGACCTAACCCCTGGTGCAGACAGTCCTATGTCAATAGGAAGGCATCTCCCGTCAAGGTAGCTACCGCCTCTCACAGAGGTGGATTAACTACGCCAATGGGAGCTCTCTTGTCAGTGTATTAGCGTCTTCACTGATGTGCAACAGTTGTGCAGCTGCAGCGTTTTACATGTAGATCTGTCCTTAGTTTGTTTTATAACTGTAAAAATGCCTGCTCTGAACTTCTGAACTCAGGGCAGGTCTACACTTAAAACGCTGCATCATCCAGCTGCAGTTTAATGAAGATGCTCTAAGCAGTGGTTCTCAAACTTCTTTTTTTGTGTGGACCACTTGAAAATTGCTGAGGGTCTCGGCGGACCACTTAATGATCTTTCCAAATGTTGTTTGTAACGTTAGCTAACTATTGTAAAGCACTTTGGATAAAAGCGCTGTAAAAAAACCCCTTAATAATTAACATTTTTTTGTTCTACAAATAAAAGCACACAACTCATATTTTAATATCAGTAGTCTTACCTTTTTAATGTGATGGATGTGCCCTCTCTCCCCCCACTGCGGCAGCCCCCGGGCTGGGGCTGGGAAGGGGGTGTGTGTCTCTCCCTCTCTCCCCTGCTGCGGCAGTCCCCAAGCTGGGGCTGGGAAGGAGGGGGGTCTTTCCCTGGCAGCCGCAGCCCTGGAGCTATGGAAAGTCGCCTCTTTCTCTGGCCACCGCAGCCCTGCATATCCCAAATTCCCCCCCCCTCCCACCTACTCCCTAATTCCCCCAAGGCCACCACCTCACCTTACATGTGCGTCTTCTCCAGGGTCCAGGCACCTAATTAGTGAAGCCACGTCTGCACGGCTCCACTAATTAGGTGGGTGGCCCTTCATTCTCTCATGTGTGGCTGCCCAGGCGCGCACCTTAGAGGGAACTATCTGTGGACCACCTGAATGGAGCTCAGTCTGCGGACCATAGTTTGAGAACCTCTGCTCTAAGCCAATGGGGAGAGAGCTCTCCCATTGGTTTAGTTAATCCACCTCTGCGAGAGGCAGTAGATACATAGCACTGTCTACCCCAGTGCTTAGGTTGGTATTACTACGTTGCTCAGGGGTGTGGCTTATTCACACTGCTGAATGATGTAGTTATACAGAAGTAATTCTGTAGGGTAGACCAGGGCTCAGATGGGAAGAGGGGCTCCCTCAGCCCATCCAGGAGGACTATCAAAAATTAAGTGGGCCATCATAGGACAAAAGCTTTGTTAATTGCCCCCTCTACCCATTGGGAAGTATGTGCAGAAGGCCTCATCCCATCAGTTTGAACGCTGGAAGAGGGAAATAAAAATAGTTGACATGAAAATGTTTCATCTCTTTGCTGTTTGAACTCTCAGAGGGACAGACACACTAAACTAAGGCAGAGATCCCTAGGAGTTACCCCTGGGTCCACCCTGAAAGACATTTTGAATTGACAGATTACTACCTCTCTGTTATCTTAAGGAACCGCAGATGGTAACTCATTTGTGTGCGTATGCTTGCTTGCTTTAACCTGTAAGCAACTCTTGTTTCTTTTTCCTAGTTAATAAGCTGTTAGTTAATTACAGGACTGGCTACAAGCACTGTTGTTGGTGTGTGATCTGAGATACAAATTAATTTGTGGTATTTGACTGGTCCCTTGGGACTGGAAGTAATCTGAATATTTTGTGATCTTTTGTCTGGGAGACCAGTTATCATGTCCAGCTTGCCTGGGTAGCAGGATAGACTGGAGACCCTAAGGAGACTGCCTGTGACTCCATGGTAAGACTGTTATAGTGATCCAGGAGTTTACATTTGTTACTGGGTTGGTGAAATCTAATTATAGGACATACCATGAATTTGGGGTGCCTGCATTTTTGACAGTCTGTCCCGAGGTTGGCACCCACAGTCATGAGCCACTCCAGACATTGTGAGAGTGGTGTACATTTTTGCTTGATTAGTCAAATGTCACTAAAGTGGGGACTCAATCAGAGAAATGCTGTGGATTGAAAGCATAATAAAATACTGTATCTGAGATTTATAACTACATTTGCTATGTCTGCTTGATCTTTGCTTTTTTTATATTTTAATGTTTAATTAAAATCTTTTTTTTTAAAGATTGCAGAAAGCAGAATGGGTTGGTCTTTTCAAAATAAACAAAACAGCATAAGTGGTCAAAAAGTAAATTGGACAGTTCTGGATTATTCTTAAATTATCTAAGGTATAACACAGTTTATTTTTTAAAAAGTTATTATTTTAATCTGACAATGTCCTGTTTGAGTAAAAATTATGGCCTGATTCTACAATGACTTAAGGACGTGCTAAGCTTTAAGCATGGTAGTAAGTCCCTTGACTTCAGTGGGCCTGCTGGAGTGGTTAAAGATAATAATGTGCATAAATCTTTGCATGATTGGAGCCTTAATCTATAAAGCCTGGTGTGGCCCAGTGGATTGGGCCCTGCAGTTGGAACATCAGTATTATTAAACTGTTAATTTGTAAACCTAGAAGATAATAAGGTGATAAGCAACAGCCACCATGGATTTGTCAAGAACAAAGCATGCCAAATCAACCTAGTTTCCTTCTTTGACAAGGTAACCAATCTAGTGGATAGAAGGGAAGCAGAAGACGTGATATATCTGGACTTTATTAATGCTTTTGACACAGTCCCTCATGACATTTTCATGAGCAAACTAGGGAAATATGGTCTAGAGAAAATTACTATAAGGTGGTTGAAAGACGACGCTCAAGGAGTAATTATCAATGGTTCACTGTCAAATGAGAGGACGGATCAAGTGGGGTCCTGCAAGAGTCCATCCTGGGCCCAATACTGTTCAGTATTTTCAATGACTTGGATGATGGAGTGGAGAGTATGCTTATAAAATATGCAGAGGACATCAAGCAAATGGGAGATAACCGGCAAGGCAGCAGTGCTGCATAAGAGGATGTGGGTCCTAATTGTCCACATCGTTCATTGGACACAATATTCCAGCTGAGGTCCCCTCAGCACTGAGTAGAGCAGAACAGCTGCCTCCCATCTTGTATATATGACAGTCCTGTAAATGTATCCCAGAATATTAGCCTTTTGCAGCTGTATCGCATTGTTGGTTCAGATTCCATTTGTGATCCATTATAACCCCCAGATCCTCTTCTGCAGTACTAACTGCCAAGCTCTTGTTCCCTATTTTGTATTTGTGCATTTGATTTTTCCTTCCCACATGTAGTACTTTCCACTTTTTATTGAATTCCATGTTGCTGGTTTCAGAGCAATTCTCTAATTTGTCAAGCTCATTTTGAATTCTAATCTTGTCCTCCAAACTGCTTGCAACCTCTCCCAGCTCGGTGTCATCCATAAATTTTATAAGCATACTCTCCACAGTGTTATCCAAGTCATTAATGAAAATATTGACTAGGACCAGACCCAGGACTGACCTCTGCACATCACTAGATACGCCCTCCCAGCTTGACAGTGACCCATTGATAACTACTCTGAGTATGGTCTTTCAAACAGTTATACACCCACCTTAATAGTAATTTTCATCAAGACCAGATTTCCCTAGCTTGCTTATAAGAATGTCATGTGGGACAGTGTAAAACACCACACTAAAATCAAGATATACCACCACTACTGCTTCCCCCATCACTAGGCTAGTACTGTTAAAGAAGGTAATTAGGTTGGTCCATGGGACGGGGGGGTAGGATGAGGTATTTGGGGGATGGTGGTTTAGGATCCATTGGGTATTGGTTGGATGGTGATATAGGGACTATGGAGGGCTGGACTCGGAGGGTGTATTTGGGGGATGGTGGTATAGGGGACTTGGAGAATGGGGATGGTAGCATAGGGCAGTGGTTCTCACCCGGGGGTCCGTGAGCCCTTTCAGGGGGGCTGCGGGGCCCTGCGGCTGAAACCCGGTGCACCGAGCCCCAGCCCTGAAGCTGGGAGCAGTGCGGGGCTGAAGCCGACGCCCTCTCCATCCCAAGCTGGGAGCGGTGCGGCACACGGGGCTGAAGCTGGTGCCACCCCCCACCCCAGACAGGAGCTGAAGGCGCCATCTCCCCTGAAGCCGGGAACGGCACCCTCCCAAAGCCAGCACCTCCCGCCGAAGCCGGGAGCGGTGGGGGGCTGAAGCTGGCAATCCCCCCCTCCGAAGCTGGGAGTGGCCTGGGGCTGAAGCTGGCAAATCTCCCTCACCCCAAGCCAGGAGCAGTGGGGGGCTGAAGCCAGGAGCCCCCCTATCCATACACAGCCCCTAGATACCCCCTGCCTGCATCCTGAGCGGTTTTCAAACTTTTTGAACTGAGTTCCCGCTTTGAGTTATATTTTTTGGTTGCGTCCCCCCCACAGCCCAGACATGCTCAGTGGCCTCCTGATTGAGTCAGGGGTGGAGGTGGCGCTCCCTCCCTGGATCCCGCAGTGCAGAACGGGTTCGAGCCCTGCCAGCCCTTGCTCCCCGAAGTAAAACTATGCCTAAGGGATCCCCCCTCCACTCCCATGGCCCCTAAACAAGGGGTTCTCAACCTTTGTCTTGCTGAGGCCCCCCCTCATGCTATAAAAACTCCAGGGCCCAGCAGAGGGCGGGGGCTGGGCTATGGTACTGGTGGTGTAGGGGCCACGGGGAGGCAGGGACTGGGTATGGGGGGGGACCAGGCACTGGGGGGCTGGTGGTGTAGGGGTCCAGGGGTTGTACCAGGGTATCGGGGGACTGAGGTACGGGGGGCTGGGCCGCAGGGGGCAGGAACAGGGTATAGGGGGCAGGGTACCAGGGGAATGGTGGTGTAGAGCAGGGGTTCTCAACACTTTTCTTTCTGAGGTCCCCACAACATGCTATATAAACTCCACGGCCCACCTGTGCCACAATAACTGGTTTTCCACATATAAAAGCCAGGGCCAGTGTCAGGGGGCAGGAAACAGGGCAATTGCCTGGGGTCCCCTGCCACAGGGCCGCCCACGAAGCTACATTGTTCAGGCTTCGGCTTCAGCCCCAGCTCATGGTCCAGGGATTCAGACTCATGTGGTGGGGCTTTGGCTTTCTGCCCTGGGCCCCAGCAAGTCCAACACTGGCCCTGCTTGGCAGACCCCCTGAAACTTGCTTGCAGCCACCCAGGGGGCCCCGGACCTCTGGTTGAGAACCATTGAGGCGAGGGGGCTAGGCCGGGGTATTGGGGAACTGAGGTATGGGAGGGCTGGGCCTGGGTACTGGTTTTGTAGGGGCTGTGGAGGGCCAGGGGTATGGTGGGGATGCTGGTGTAGGGGCCGTGGGGAGATGGTGATGTAGGGGCTGGGGAAGGGGGCTGGGCTGGGTATTGGGGGACTGAGATACGGGGGGGTCTGGGCCAGGGTATCAGTGGTGTAGGGGCTGTGTGGGGGCAGGGGTACCGAGGGGATGGTGTCATAGGGTCTGGGAGATTTGGGGACCTAGGTATGGGGGGGCTGGCCAGGGTACCAGTGGTGTAGGGGTTGCGGGGTATTGGGGGGGGGCTGGCCGGGGGTGCCAGTGGTGTAGGGGTTGCGGGGGTATTGGAGGGAGCTGGCCAGGGTAGCAGTGGTGTAGGGGCTGCGGGGTATTGGGGGGGGGTGGCTGGCCGGGGTGCCAGTGGTGTAGGGTCTGCGGGGTATTGGGGGGGGCTGGCCGGGGGGATGGTGGCGGAAGGGCCGGGGTGGGGCGTGGACAGGGTATGGGGGGTAGGGACCGGGAGGATGGGTGGCAGAAGGGCTGAGGGGGGAGGGAGGGCAGGGACCGGGGGGATGGTGGCGGAAGGACTGGGGGGGGGGGCGGGGACAGGGTATAGGGGGATAGGGACCGGGGTGCCAGTGGTGTAGGGGCCGCGGGGGGGGGGCGGGGACAGGGACGGGGGGATGGTGGCGGAAGGGCCGAAGGGGGTGGGGGGGTAGGGTATGGGGGGATGGTGGCGGAAGGACGGGGGGGGGGACAGGGTATGGGGGGGTAGGGACTGGGGGGATGGTGGCGGAAGGGCCGGGGGGGGGACAGGGTATGGGGGGTAGGGGCCGGGGGGATGGTGGCGGAAGGGCCGGGGGGGGGGGACAGGGTATGGGGGGTAGGGGCCGGGGGGCTGGTGGCGGAAGGGCCGGGGGGGGGTAGGGATCGGGGGGCTGGTGGCGGAAGGGGGGGGGCTGGTGGCGGGACCGGCGTGGCCGGGGTGCTCGGTCCGTGCTCCGGGGGATGTTTCCCACTCGCTGCGAGGCGTGGCGGCTCCGGGCCCCCCCGCGCGGCGCTGCGGCCCCCGAGGCAGGGCCCGGGCCTCGGGCCAGGCTGCCCGGCCGGCCGGCCGGGAGCGGGGGGCGGGCGGAGGGCCCGAGGCGGAGCCGGGGCGGGCCGAGCGGGGAGGAGGCTGCGGAACAGGCCGCCGCTGGTTGTCGCCTCTCAGCGCAGCAGCCGGGCGAGCCGAGCGGCAGAGCGCCGAGCGCCGAGCCGAGCTGGACAGGCTGCAGGAGCCCTTCGCCGCCGGCCCCCGCACAGCCAGGTACCCCCCGGCCCAGCGCTGCTCCGCCGCCAGCCTCCGCGCTTCTCGGGGGCGCAGCCTCGGAGCCCCCCTCTTCCCAGGAGCAACTCAGACCCCGGGGCCCCCGGTTCTGCTTGGGAGGGGGGAATTGGTGTGCTCTGTCCTGTAACCCCCCAGTCCTCCCCTTTAGGACCACAGACCCCTTCCTCCCAGTACCCCCCAGTTCTGCTTGGGAGGGGGAAAACTGTGGTGACCTGTCCTGTGAACCTCCACCCCTCCACCCCCCCAGTCTCCCCTAGAGGACCACAGACCCCTTCCCCCAGTTCTACTTGGGAGGGGGAATTGGGGTGATCCATCCTGTAACCCCCTATTCTTCCCTAGATAATTCTCTTCCCCCCCCCCCTTTCCCTAGAGGAGCATATACCCTGTCCCCACTGGGCACTGATGTTCTGTCATAGCTTCAGCTGCCCCAGGATTTGGGGAGAGGGGGGGCTTTCACACTGGGGACCTACATACGAAACAGCCTGTGTGGATAAGGTGACCAGATAGCAAGTGTGAAAAAGCGGGTGGGGGGTAATAGGTGTCTATGTAAGACAAAGCCCTGAATATTGGGACTGTCCCTATAAAATCAGGACATCTGGTCACCCTACTGGTAGATGTTATTCCTCCCCCCCCCCCCCTACCCACTTTTCAGAACCCTGCTTTGGTGTGTTTGTTTCAGATTCTTCTTGTGTCAGAGTCAGACTCCTGCCATGCAAACGCTGTGCAGTTAGTGCTCATTGAGGCTCCTTTCTTGACCTCTTTATGGGCTTCTGTTGTTGATGTTGCAAATTGATGGATGGAAAAGCAGTGAATCCTGAAACAAAGCCGGTTCCTTTTCCCCAGTCACGTTACTACACAGGGTTTCGACACTGACTACCGCTGCGTCTCGCTGCAGTTTGAGATGTGCTCCACTTAGATAATGCACAGGGAACTGTTTGTTTGTGCATGCACACTCCAAAGCATAGAGTATATAATAACCATAATAACAATGGGGGTGTGTATTTTTTGATGGGTTCATGTTTCACTATATAGAAGTAGTGAGAAATCTGTGTAATATCCAATGTAGCTCAAGGCCAGACTTACAAAATTGTCTTAGAAATGTACCAGGCACCCTCCAAAATTTCCCAACTCTTCTGTGCTTAACCTTGATAATATTAAGGAAACAGCTAATTATATTTTGACTCATACGTTTTTGAAAAAAATTGCTCCAGGCAAGTAGAATTGTGCAAGGTGGGAGTGAGACAATTATTAATGGCTTCAACCTTATCTTTATGTCAGATCATAAAGTAGTTGTGTGGGGTTGGTAATATATGTGTGTGAGTATATTTATATTAAGGAGTTTTTCTGCTAATAGCATGACAGTAAAGCTCCAGTAATAAATGTCCTCAAAACTTCAAGATTATTGATGTAAATTATGATCTGCAAATGTTTCAAGTGTGCATTAGGTGTTTCTTGTTTGTCCATGGGCTTAATAATGCTGTGGTTTTGGCACTAGTTTCTGATCTCATGTACTCAAGTAATTTAATTGACGGCAGTGGAAGGACTCCAGATTTACATTGGTGTAACTGAGATCAGAATTTAGCTCCAAAGCTGTAATATTATAATACCTTGGTAGCATTATAATGCCAGAGTCATCGTAAAACACCATATATAAATTACTGGCTACGAAAGCTTTGTATTTACATCAATAATCTCAGGATTATGGTGACATCATGAGAATAAAGCTCAAGTAGTATCAGCAGAAACATCCTAATAAGTGTGTGTATTCGATATATAAAAATAATAATACCCCACCTCCAAATCCACTTTGTAATCTAACCAAGATAAAGTTGATGCTTATCAATAATTGTCCTCCTGTATATGATACAATTACACACACATATTAAAATCCATTTTGCGTATTTATGTATAAAATTACACACACCCACTTTCTGATCTGACTTAGACAAGGTTGAGGCCAAAACTCTTGTCCTTACCTCACCCTGGTGTGATGCAAGCTTTACTTAATATGCACAATATAGTATGCTGTTCTGAGAGTAACCAGGCTGGTTGATTTAAGGACATGGTGTCAGCCTAGAGTCATCGCAGTGTATTGTGTAAGAACGGTGTGTGTTTTGAGTCTAACAAACTCAGTGTATTGACATACTGATAATACTTAGCATTTATATAGCCCCTTTCCTGCTTTTAGTGTTAACCAAACATTCATTAATTCCTTACAAAACCCTTAGGAGTTGGTGAACAGTTGTCACCATTTTATACTTGGGGATATTAAGACATGGAAAAGTCAGGTTCATAAATGGAGATTAGAGCCCTCTTTCAGTCATTGCCCCTCTGGACTATGCCTCTTTATTGAAAACAGTCTGATATTGCCAGTCCTGGACAGGCCGGCTCACTGTTAAACTTGTATCTTAGCTGCTGCTGCTTCTTCTTCTTCTTCTTTTTTTTTTTTTTAAATATCTGTAGTGCTGAAGGTTGGCAAAGTACTTTAACAAGTTAATTACATTACCACTGAAATGCAGCCACCTCTGGGGTGGAGGATAGCAACCAGCTTGCACATAATGTTGTCTGGGGTGTGGAAATTGTGGATGAACTAATTTGAAAAATGCCATGGGATCTCTAATGTCCACACTGAGCAGACAGAACATCTGCTTTTTATGGGTCCATTTGCAGGACCCTCTGCTTCAAAGTACATGCATGGAGCAAACGTATCCACCTCAGCCAGAACCAGCCTTAATGTTTTGGGTTTGGCCTCTGAGACAACTTTTTGTGAGTCCCCACTCCTAAAATATACCGGGATGGCCTAAGAAGGTTGGAGAGGGTTAGTAGGGTGACTCCTTGGGTACGTGTACTCTTGAGCTGGGGGCATAACTTTCAGCATGGGAATATGTGTATACTTTAGCTTTGATAGAGCTAGTGTGCTAAAAAATAGAAGTGGTGCAGGCAGCAAGGTAGGGTAGCTGCCTGAGAAAGTACCTAGGGCAGGGGTGGCCAACCTGTGGCTCTTGAGCCACGTGTGGCTCTTCAGAAGTTAATAGGCGGCTCCTTATATAGGCACCGACTCTGGGGCTGGAGCTACAGACGCCAACTTTCCAGTGTGCCGGGGGGTGCTCACTGCTCAACCCCTGGCTCTGCCACAGGCCCTGCCCCCACGCCACCCCTTTCCGGCCCCTCCCCCTGAACCTGCAGTGCCCTTGCTTCTCCCCCAGCCTCCTGCATGCCACAAAACAGCTGATCGGGAGGGAGGGGAGGCGCTGATTGGTGGGGCTGCCACTGGGCAGGAGGCACTGGGAGCAGGGGCGGGGAGGGAAGCTGATGGGGGGCTGCTGACGTATTACTGTAGCTCTTTGGCAATGTACATTGGTAAATTCTGGCTCCTTCTCAGACTCAGGTTGGTCACCCCTGACCTAGGGTCTTGGGGTGAGGGTGGGGGGGGTTGTATTCAGGCAGCTAGCCCACGTTGCTGCCTGCACTGTAGCAATCACTTCCATTTTTAGCACATTTTTAGCTTGATCAAATGTAGTGCACATACGTCTACTTGAGCTGTAAGATACACCTTCAGCTCAAGTGTAGATGTACTCTTTGGCATACCTAACTGGCTCATTTCTGCAGCGGGGTGGTTTGGCCACCCCGCTGCAGAAAACTGTCTTTCCAGGGAAAATGACTAGAATTTTTTTTAAATGAAAGCTGAGATTCTTTTTTTAATTTCAAATCAGAGTGGGAAGGACAAAAGCTTTGACCTCTGAAGGTTGAAGCAGTGAGTCAACCCTGCAGGGTCTTAATTTATATGAGTATGTATTATATATCAAAAGAAATATAAATAAAAATGCATATCCCATGCACTGGGTGCCTTTGACAAAATACTAAAGATAGATTCTACCACATTCACAGATCTAGCAGCCTCTATGACCACCATTAACCAACCAGAAAACTAATAAATGTAGAAATATCCTCACCCATGGCCATAGCCACCACTCCTTTTCATGCTTTCTCTCCCAAAAAGGAATGAAAATATATTGAAATATTGGGTTTCACAGAGTCCAGGTGTTCCACACCTTAGAGTAGGGGGTGTGTTTGGCTATGAATAGTAATAGTTGTACTCTCACAGTGGTCACCATGGTAAGTCTTTGCAATTGCCACTTGCAAGTAGCTAACATTATTACTATGGTATTTCCTGTAACTAATTCCAGGAATAGTGTGGGTGGTAATGTGAACTATTTACAACAGAAGATTTTGATGGCAACCACTACTAGAGCCAAAGCCCCATGCGCTACACAATAAACTAGGCTTAAATGATGTCGCAAGATCTTTGGCTTCTGTATTACAGCAGCTTCATTTAAAGTGAGGTTCTACTCTGAAAAATGCCCTTGTAAAAATATTATTGTGGGGTTCTTTATATCTCGGAACTTCTTTTTCAGCAGTGCTCTGTATACATGTAAAAATATTTTGAGATGTGTGGTTCTCTTCCCTCCTCCCTCCCCCCCCTGCTAGCTTTGCAAACTCAGCCTGAGCTCTGTTTGCACATCATACCTATAATAAAAGTTCTGCAGCTTAAATTAGCTCCCCATTGACACAAGTGCAACCCCATTGTCTTCAACTGGAATTGGCACCAATACCTTTTTGAATAAACTGGTGTCTTTTTGTTTTAACTACAACATTTTTAAATAAAAAGGAGGGTCTTTAATGAATTTAGTATAAAGGCCTCTATTGTCTGGATATATTTATTTTGCTTTTCCCCAACACTTTCAGTTCTTGATGTGCTGCAGATTTTTGTCTTGACAAGCTATAACTGCATCACAGAAGTTGTCAAGGGAGATGCTGCGGGGAGTGGTTTGGCAGCTGGGTAGAAGACGTTTGGGGGTTTTGGCACCTGGGAAGGCATGGGATGCAGTTTGGATTGTGAGATAAGAACATTAAATGGATACCTCCGATAAAATGATCAGAAGCAAAATACTTAATGTTGACTTTAAATTGTTATCTTCTGGTTTCATCACTGAGCTGAATGGGATAGTAGACTGCTCTCTAGAGCCACTGTTTAAGGTTTTCTGCATATCTCAGGAAGACAACACTGTTTATTCTGTATTTATGTTTTCAAGGTTACCTTCAAAACCCTGAAGACTAGAAACTTATGCTTAGATTCTGAAGCACTGCATCACAGGAAGAGAGATTTGTAGCCACAGAACTGAGGCATACTCAGGGCCTTGGTCATAGAACGTTCCCTCTTCAAAGATAGTTTCCACATCATCCCTCTGAGATAAATATTATCTCCATTTTGCAGCTAGGGACACAGGCGCCAACTTTCCTTGGTGCCGGTGGGTGCTCGTGCCCCACCGCCCCTGCCCTGACTCCGCCCCCTCCCTGCCCCTATTGGACCCCTTCCCAAATCCCCGCCCCATCCCCGCCTCTTCCCCGAGTGCACCGCGTTCCTCCTCCTCCCCCTTCCCTCCCAGAGCTTGCTGCGCGAAACAAGGGGGAGGGGGGAGAAGCAGGACGTGGCGGCGTGCTCAGGGGAGGAGGCAGAGTGGAGGTGATCTGGGGCAGGGGGGGGCGGGTCGGGGAGCTGCCGGTGGGTCCAGAGCACCCACCAATTTTTCCCTGTGGGTGCTCCAGCCCCGGAGCACCACGGAGTTGGTGCCTATGGCTAGGGAAACTAAGGCAGGGAGGTGAAGGCTACATAGAAAATCTGTAGTAGAACTGGGATTAGAGTTTATGGGCCAAATCCTCAGCTACTGTAAGTCAGTATAACTGCATTGACTTCAAAAGAGCTACACCAGTGATCTCCAACCTTTTTAAGCACAAGATCACTTTTTGAATTTAAGTGCAACCCAGGATCTACCTCAAAGAAAATATGAAATAACAGTAATCACACAAACCCAAACACCCTTTCCCTGTCCCTACTCCTCCCCGTCTTCAAGGCCCCATCCCGCTCACTCCACCCCCCCCTCCGTTGCTCGCTGTCCCCCACCCTCATTCACTTTCATCAGGCTGGGACAGGGGATTGGGGTGCGGGATGGAGTGCGGGCTCTGGGCTGGGGCCGAGGGGTTTGGAGTGTAGGAGGGGGTTCAGGGCTGGGAGAGGGGGTTGGGTTGTGGGAGGTGGTGTGGGGTGCTGGCTCTGAGAGGGGGCTCAGGGCTCAGGCTGCAGGAGGGAGTGTGGGGTACTGGAGGGGCTCAGGGCTGAGGCAGGGGGTGGGGTGTGGGATGCGGGCTCTGGGAGGGTGTTTGGGTGCAGGAGGGGTTCAGGGCTGGGGCAGGGAGCTGGGGTGTGGAAGGGGTTCGGTGTTTGGGCTCTGGCTGGGCGCCACTTACCTCAGACGGCTCCCGGGCAGGTGGGCCCCCCCCTCCACAGGCACTGCCTCTGCAACTCCCATTGGCCGCGATTCCCCGTTCCTGGCCAATGGGAGCTGCAGGGGCGGTGCCTGCAGACAAGGGCAGCGCGCAAGACCCCCTGCCTCTTCCCCCCAGGAGCTGCTGCCGGACATGCCGTCCGCTTCCGGGAGCGGCGCGGGGCCAGGGCAGGTAGGGAGCCTGCCTTAGTCCCTCTGTGCCACCGGACTGTTAGCGGCCGATCTCCCTGTTTGGCTGCAGGAGGGTTGGCAACCTTATTGTGATCACTGGTGGATCTTGGAGCCTGTGACGATCTCAGTCTCAGTGACGGAGACTGAGATCGACTGTCAGAGGCTCCACGAACGTGATCTATCGGTTGGTGACCACTGAGCTATACTGATTAGGGGGATTTGGTCTCATGAATTCATAGTTCAGCTGTGTTAAATTTCTGATTACAGTTTTTTTTTAAAGTGCTATATCGACTTTGTTGACATCCTGTACCAATTTAATTTAAATCTGCCTTTCCTTTTCAAAATTAACAAGGTAAAGGTGTGTGAAAGGAGAGGAACCACCTGAAACAGAAAAATCGTCATATGCTCACAGTTGATATAACTGCAGAACTGACAGACAGTGGTAGATCTCTTCCAAAGAACTGATAATTGTGTGTTCTGTTCTTCATGGTTCATTATTTTGCTGGGTAATGACAGATTTGTTTAAGATGTTTCTCCATAATTAGCTAAATTTAATTCACCGAAGTATATTATTGGCCTGTTTAGAATTACATGTTTTCATGCCATGAAGAAAAGAATAGGTTTTATTTTTAGGTTTGGTTCAACACTGAAGGGAAATAAACACGTAGTTCACTAATGCAGAAATAGTCAGTGGCAGCTACCTTGTAGCTGAGGTGTCAAGAGAATAACCTATGTTGTCTCAGCAGAGAGAGCTGAAAGCAGTACAGTCTTACACTACCCCTAATCCAACTCTCCTGTACCTAGGGAGTACTTCTCTCCCATCCCCGAGAACTTAGGATCTGTAATGTAGATGTGGCCTATAGCAGCATAATCAGCTAGTGTAGACAGCATATGTCAACAAGAGGAGTTCTGACGGCATAGTACCGCCACCTATAGGCGGCGACTTCCTCTGTTCCTGTGGGGTGCTTGACCTCCGCTCTGTCCCAGGCCCTGCCCCCACTCCACCCCTTCCCCCAAGCCCCCAACCTGCTTCTTCCCGCCCCCGCCTCGCCTCTTCCTTCCCTCTTCCCCCACTTCTTCCTGCCCCCACTCTTCCCCCTCCGCTCCAGCACCTCCTGCACGCCGCTGAACAGCTGATTCGCGGTGCTCAGGAGATGTAGAGAGGGAGGGAGAGGAGCTGATTAGGAGGGGGAATGGGCGGCGCTGATCCGCGGGGCTGTCGGTGGGTGCTGAGCACTATTTTTTTTCCCCTGGGTGCTCCAGCCCCGGACCACTCATGGAGTCGGCACCTATGCCACCACCTCCCCGAATGACGTTAGCAAAGCCTCGTAGAAGTTGTATGATAAGACTTTGTGCCTCTGTCATTTCTAGTTTATTTGGCCCTTCAAAAAGCATTTGACAAAGTTGCTTATAAGAGACAATTAAGAAAACTAAGTCATGGAGTGAGAGGCAAAGTACTATCCTGGAGAAAAAACAGGCTAAGGCAGAACACAAATGATGGCTAAATGGTAAGCTTTCAATATGGCAGAATGTTAACAAGATGCCCCAAGGTGCTGTTAGAACAAATGTTAAATATAACAAAGATCTGGAGGAAAGCGATCGTAATAAGCTATACCTCTAACACCCACTTGGGGAGTGGGTTGAGCACTGTTCCTGTCTTGGAGTCCAGGGCACATGTCGACTTAACCCCTTAGTGTAGACCTGCCCCCCAAAGCAACCAAAATGGTGTGCTGCTTAAGGAATAGCATAGAAAATAACACTGAAAATACAAATGTTGTTGTAGTTGTGTTGGTCTGAGGATATTAGCCCTGGTCTACACTACAGAATTACTTTGGTATAACTACGTCGCACAGGGGTGTGGATTATTGAGCGACATAGTTATACTGATCTAAGTGCTGGTGTAGACAGCGCTATGTCGGCAGGAGAGCTTCTCCGCCGACATAGCTACCGCCTCTCGTGGAGGTGGAATTATTAAGCTGATGGGAGAGCTCTCTTCCATTGGCTTAGAGCAGGTGTAGTCAAATTTTTTTTTTTCAAGGTCCAAATTTCTTGGTCAAGGTATAGTCAAGATCCAGCCTCCAGAGAAATATTTTTCACACTGCAAGTGCCCCTGTTCAATGAATGCATACATTGCTGTGTAATATACCCAGGGCCTATTGCTTATTTTTGAGTGTGTTAAATGAAAAATAAAATCAAACCACTGTATAACCTGAAAATAACTTCCAAGAAATATGTAATAAATTACATCTGAGACTTTGAGAAAGTACGTAGATAAGATGCAAATATTAGCATTAAAATACTTTCAGACAACTGTTTTAAGTTTTGAATGTGTTTTCTCAAATAAAATTATTGTATCCATATGTGTATATAGAGAGATAGATAAACATATTCAAAACTTTCAAGACTTTTGTGGTTTATTTAATATAAGTATCAGGGTTTGAAAGAAAATAACCCCTAGTACACGTGAACTCTTTATCTTTTATGATTCGGGTCTTTCCAATAACAAATACACACCCATCTACATGTGTATTAAGCAAAAGAATCATGAATAATTACTGTGAAATACCTGTTAAAACTGTAGTATCACTACTGAAAATGTAATTTTATACAGCAATAGAAATTTAAAATAAAATATGTGTGAATAATGTATAATTATACGACTTGCCATCAGTGGGAAAAGTGACAGGTCCTCTACCAGACAAGGGCCTAGAAGTTTGGCGTGAGTTCAGTCAAGACAAGATGGAGGCAATTGCACAGACGATTATCAGTCAGAATGGAGTGTAGGAAAGGTCGGAAGTATGGCAAGAGACCACCCTGGCTTAACCAGGAGACCTTCAATGATCTGAAACCCAAAAAGGAGTCCTACAAAAAGTGGAAATGAGGTCAAATTACAAAGGATGAATATAAATAAATAGCCCAAGTATGTAGGGACAAAATTAGAAAGGCCAAGGCACAAAACGAGATTAAACTAGCTAGAGACATAAAGGGTAACAGAAAAAGCTTCTACAAATACATTAGAAGCAAGAGGAAGACCAAGGACAGGATATGCCTTTTACTCAATGGGGGGAGAAACAATAACAGAAAATGTAGAAATGGCAGAAGTACTACATGACTTTTTTGTTTCAGTTTTCACCGAAAAGGTTAATAGGGATTGGAAATCTTACATAGTGAATGCCAGTGAAAATGAGGTAGAAGCAGAGAATAAAATAGGGAAAGAACAAGTTAAAAATTACTTAGACAAATTAGGAGTCTTTGTGGCACCTTACAGACTAACAAATTTATTTGGGCATAAGTTTTCGTGGGCTATAACCCACTTCATCAGATGCATGGAGTAAAAAATACAGTAGGCAGGTATAAATATACAGCACATGAAAAGATGGGCGTTGCCTTACCAAGTGGGGGGGTCAGTGCTAATGAGGCCAATCCAGGGAGATTGAAGTGTTCTCCTACTGGTTTTTGAATGTTATAGTTCTTGATGTCTGATTTGTGTCCATTTATTCTTTTGCGTAGAGACTGTCCAGTTTGGCCAATGTACATGGCAGAGGGGCATTGCTGGCATATGATGGCATATATCACATTGGTAGATGTGCAGGTGAACGAGCCCCTGATGGTGTGGCTGATGTGGTTAGGTCCTACGATGGTGTCCCTTGAATAGATATGTGGACAGAGTTGGCAACGGGGTTTGTTGCAGGGATTGGTTCCTGGGTTAGTGTTTCTGTTGTGTGGTGTGTAGTTGCTGGTGAGTATTTGCTTCAGGTTGGGGGGCTGTCTGTAAGCGAGAACTGGCCTGTCTCCCAAGGTCTGTGAGAGTGAGGGATCGTCTTTCAGGATAGGTTGTAGATCCTTGGTGATGCGCTGGAGAGGTTTTAGTTGGGGGCTGTAGGTGACGGCTAGTGGCGTTCTGTTACTTTCTTTGTTGGGCTTGTCCTGTAGTAGGTGACTTCTGGGTACCCTTCTGGCTCTGTCAGTCTGTTTCTTCACTTCCCAGGTGGGTATTGTAGTTTTAAGAGTGTTTGATAGAGATCCTGTAGGTGTTTGTCTCTCTCTGAGGGATTGGAGCAAATGCAGTTGTATCTCAGGGCTTGGCTGTAGACAATGGATTGTGTGATGTGGTCTGGATGAAAGCTGGAGGCATGTAGGTAAGTATAGCGGTCAGTAAGTTTCTGGTATAGGGTAGTGTTTATGTGACCATCACTTATTAGCACTGTAGTGACCAGAAAGTGGATCACTTGTGTAGCCTGTCCAGGTTGAGGTTGATGGTGGGGTGGAAATTGTTGAAATCCTGGTGGAATTCCTCAAGGGCCTCCTTCCCATGGGTCCAGATGTTGAAGATGTCATCAGTGTAGCAAAAGTAGAGTAGGGGCGCTAGGGGATGAGAGGTGAGGAAGCGTTGTTCTAAGTCAGCCATAAAAATGTTGGCATACTGTGGGGCCATGCGAGTACCCATAGCAGTGCCGCTGACTTGAAGGTATAAATCGTCCCCAAATCTGAAATAGTTGTGGGTGAGGACAAAGTCACAAAGCTCAGCCACCAGGTTCGCCATTACATTATTGGGGATACTGTTCCTGATGGCTTGTAGTCCATCTTTGTGTGGAATGTTGGTGTAGAGAGCTTCTACATCCATAGTGGCTAGGATGGTGTTTTCTGGAAGATCACCAATGGATTGTAGTTTCCTCAGGAAGTCAGTGGTGTCTCGAAGATAGCTGGGAGTGAAAGAATTGTAATTCAAAAACCAGTAGGAGAGCACTTCAATCTCCCTGGACACTCAATAACAGACTTAAAAGTGGCCATTCTTCAACAAAAAAACTTCAAAAACAGACTTCAACGAGAAACTGCAGAACTGGAATTAATTTGCAAACTTGACACCATCAGATTAGGCCTGAATAAAGACTGGGAGTGGCTGGGTCACTACAAAAAGTAATTTTCCCTGTGTTGATTTTCACCCCTTCTTGTCAACTGTTGGGGATGGGCCACATCCACCCTAATTGAATTGGCCTCATTAGCACTGATACCCCACTTGGTAAGGCAGCTCTCATCTTTTCATGTGCTGTATATTTATACCTGCCTACTGTATTTTTCACACCATACATCTGATGAAGTGGGTTATAGCCCACAAAAACTTATACCCAAATAAATTGGTTAGTCTCTAAGGTGCCACAAGGACTCCTTCTTGTTTTTGCTGATATAGACTAACACAGCTACCCCTCTGAAATTTGACAAATTAGATTTCTTCAAGTCACCAGGGCCTGATGAAATACATCTAGAATGCTCAAGGAGCTGACTGAGGAGATATCTGAGCCATTAGCGATTATCTTTGAAAAAACATGGAAGATGGGAGAGATTCCAGAGGACTGGAAAAGGGCAAATATAGTGCCCATCTATAAAGAGGGAAATAAAGACAACACGTGGAATTACAGACCAGTCAGCTTAACTTCAGTACCTAGAAAGATAATGGAGCAAATAATTAAGCAATCAGTTTTCAGACACCTAGAAGATAATAAGGTGGTAAGTAACAGTCAGCATGGATATGTCAAGAACAAATCCTGTCAAACCAATCTAATAGCTTTCTTTGACAGGGAAGCAGTATATTTGGTATATCTTGACTTTGGTAAAGCTTTTGATATTGTCTTGCATAACCTTCTCATAAACAAACTAGGGAAATACAACCTAGATGGAGCTACTATAAATTGGGTGCATAACTGGTTGGAAAACCATCCCCAGAGAGTAGTTAGTGGTTCACAGTCAAGCTGGAAGGGCATATCAAGTGGGGTCCCGCAGGGATCAGTTCTGGGTCCAATTCTGTTCAATATTTTCATCAGTGATTTAGATAATGTCATAGAGAGTACACTTATAAAGTTCGTGGACAATACCAAGCTGTGAGGGGTTGGAAGTACTTTGTAGAACAGGATTATAATTCAAGATGATCTGGACAAACTGGAGAAATGGTCTGAAGCAAATAGGATGAAATTGAATAAGGACAAATGCAAAGTACTCCACTTAGGAAGGAATAATCAGCTGCACACATACAAAATGGGAAGTGACCCTAGGAAGGAGTACTGCAGAAAGGGATCTGGGGGTCATAGTGGATCACAAATTAAATGTGAGTCAACAGTGTAACACTGTTGCAAAAAAAGTAAACATCATTTTGTGATGTATTAGCAGGAGTGTTGTAAGCAAGACACGAGAAGTAATTCTTCTGCTCTACTCTGCGCTGATTAGGCCTCAGCTGGAGTATTGTATCCAGTTCTGGGCACCGCTTTTAAGGAAAGATGTGGACAAATTGGAGAAAATCCAGAGACGAGCAACAAAAAATACAAAAGGTCTAGAAAACATGACCTATGAGGGAAGTTTGAAAAAATTGGGTTTGTTTAGTTTGGAGAAGAGAAGACTGAGGTGGGACATGATAGTTTTCAAGGACATAAAAGGTTACAAGGAAGAGGGAGAAAAATTGTTCTCCTTAACCTCTGAGGATAGGACAAGAAGCAGTGGGCTTAAATTGTAGCAAGGACAGTTTAGATTGGACATTGGGAAACACTTCCTAACTGTCAGGGTAGTTAAGCACGGGAATAAATTGCTTAGGGAGGTTGTGGAATCTCCATCACTGGAGATTTTTAAGAGCAGGTTAGACAAACAGCTGTCAGGGATGGTCCAGATAATTCTTAGTCCTGCCATGAGTGCAGGGGATTGGACTAGATTACTTCTCGAGGTTCCTTCAAATCCTATGATTCTATGATTACGTGATTTAATGTTATTCATTGTTGAGAATGCTGACTCACACATGTACGTTGAACCAAGCATAGTCAAAATGTTAAATGCCATCTTCCTTAAATGTGTATAATTGCAATCCAGCACAAGAGTTGTCCAGAAAGTTTCAGATGTGCACCTTACACACTTCATCCGCTTGTAAATCAGTACGCTCTGGCTGTGGTTTTGCTTTTTTCAACATCTGGAAAGGATGCTTTTGCTTGATCACTCCAAGTGCCATTTGCTTGTACCATGAATGGGTTCCTTACAAACAGGAAGATGATACACCGCTTAATAATGTCCGCATCTGGAAAAGGTTTCCTGTGTTTGCCATTACCCCCACACACCTCAGTGAATCTTCAGTAGCCTTTTCCTAAGCACGAGTAGCCTTTGAAATAATATTTGTGCTCTGAAAATATGCATCCTTTAATGAAGTGATCTTGTCTGATCTTAAATGGGAGCCCAGTGGATGTTTGTAGTCAAAATCCATGTGCTTCATTTCGTAGTGCCTTTTGATGTTGCCGCTTTTAACGATAACCACGGTCTCTGTACAAATTAAACATACTAGTCGACCATTTGGATGTTGTGGCAAAATAAAATAGTAAGCGTCAGTCCACTCTTCTTTTTTTGGATGCCGTGTTTAAACACGGTGCCATTAAACATTGAAAGCACCAGAGGTGGGACTACTTTGGTTCACCTTTGCTCCTCCTGCTGTTCCTCCGGCTCTTCACCCCCCTCCCCAGAGTCCAGGGAGGGGGGGTGCAGGGAGGGAGAGAAGAAGAGGGAGAGGCACAAGCCCTTTCCTTGTCATAGGAGTAGAGGGAAGGGAAGAGCAGAGCTGCCGGAAGCCTCTGAACTTTGTCTTCTCCTTCCTGTCTCATGTAAGAATGGCGCCTGCTGAGGGACAGGGGCAGAGAGCACTGCCTACTTCCTGCAGCAGCCCTGATTGGCAGCAAGAGAAAAAGCAGCCAATCAGAGGAGGTTTCTCCAAGACAGACAGGAAATAGGCACCCCTCAGAAGCTTAGGTGGAATTGTGGACATTTTAATAGCAGGGTCCGTGACCCAGGGGCGCCATTTCAGATTTTGATTGGGGCGAAGGGCGGTGACTTTAACTGTGGTTCATAGAGTTGCCACCTTTCTAATTGCTGGTAACCGGACTCTCGAGGCCCCGCGCGTGCACCGCCTCTTCCCTCAAGGCCCCGCCCCTGCTCCTCCTCTTCCCCCAAGGTCCCACCCCCATCGTTCGCTCCTCTTCCTTCTCCCCCTTTCGCTTGCTGGATTGTCTCAAAGAATCTGCCCGCAGGTAGGAGACAGCCCCACGGTAATGGGATTTTTGGTTTGGGTGCCATTTAGGGTTGCCACATCCCCTTTTCGACCAGACTTCCTGGTCAAAAAACAGGAACTTGGCAACCCTAAATGGCACCCAGACACAGAAGCCAAAAACCGCATTGTCCGGGTAAAACCTGGATGGGTGGCAACTCTAGGTTACAGGAGCTACCAGGCTGTCAGCCCTGGGCAACGGGGCTCCTATGGTCAGCCCTACACGGGGTTTAAATTCAGCCAGAGCCCCAGTAAATATTTTCAAACCTGTGGGAACCCTGGTGCCTCCCACGGGCCGAAACTCTGAGCCCCGGTGTCTCCCGTGGAGCGGAAGCCCCGAGTCTCGTAGGGCTGAAGCCCAGAGTCACAGCGGGGATGCAGCCCTGAGTTCCGGCGCACCCTGTGGGGCTGAAGCCCCGAGTCTCGGCATGCCCTGTGGTCCGGGCAAAAGCCTCTGACAGTCCTGATTTTGCCCGGGGTGCACCTGTTGACTACCCCGGCTTAGAGCGTCTTCACCAGAAGCGCTGCAGCTGTGCCGCTGCAAGTTAGTAGCATAGATTTGCTCTTAGAGAGACAAGGTGGGTGTGGTAATATCTTTTGTTGGACCAAGTCTGTTGGTGAAGGAGACAAGCTTTGGAGCTCTTCTTCAGGTCATGTGGCGTAAGTAGTTAGCACATGTTGTAATAGACCATTCAAGGTGAAGTAGCCAGTTAACACCTGTGCAGTCAGAGGACAAAAAGGAGATGTTTGTGGATTACAGATTGTAGTAACAAGCGTGGGTGGCGGGTATAAGAGCCTCCCCAAACAGCTGACCGGCCGCCTTTGAAGTGCACTGCCTCCGAAAGGGCACCAGGGCTGTGGCCCTGTCTGTGCTCATCCTCTTCCCCCCGAGGCCCCGCCCTCGCTCTGCCTCTTCCTGTCCCTGCTCTGCCCGCATGGGGCCTCAGGGGAGGGGGTGAAGAGGCACATGCAAGCGATGAGTGGCTGGCAGGTGGGTGGGGGGCTTAGAGGAGGGGGCGAAGAGGCACAAACGGGGCGGGTGAGGAGGCAGAAGCAGCTGGTGGGCGGGGGAGCCTTGTGGGAGGGGTCAAAGACATGTGAGCGGAGGGTGGGGGAGGCCTCGGGGGGAGAGGCAGACGGGGGGCCTTTGGGGGAAGGGCGGGGCCATGGGTGGAGTGTGGGCATGACTTTGGGAGAAGGAGGCCGAGTGGGGGCAGGCCTCAGGGCATGGCCACGGTCTGGGCATGTCCAGCCTCTCCAAATGGAAGAGCTACGCACCACCCATGGTAATAAACCATAAATCCAGTGTTTTTATTAAGTCTGTGATTTTAGTGTCCAGCAAGGTTATGAATTTAAATTCCCAAGCTCATCTTTTGAAGGTGCTGTGCAGGTTTTCTTTGAGAACAATACCAGAGAGGTCTGATGTGGCGTTATTGCTTTGTGAAAAGTGTTCGCCGATGGGTGATAGGGTGTTTTTATCTTTTATCTTTTTTCTGTGTGAGTTCATTCAAGAGTGTAGTGATTGTCCTATTTCACCCACATAGTTGTTATTGACGCATTTAGTGCAAATGTCCCTCAGAGATTCCCGCCACAGCTTCAACAACCACCACCCATCCATCAGTCTCTCTCTAGAACACTCCCACATCAGCATCACCTTCTTGGACACCACAAGCAGCATCAACAATGGATCCCTATTTACAGGAAACCCATGGATCACCACGCTTACATTCACAGATCCAGTAACCACCCCAAACACACAAAGAAATCTGTTAAACGCAGCCAGGCACTCAGATACCACAGAATATGCTTTGAGGAGAAAGTCTGGGATACGCACCTTAACACACTTAAAAACCACCTTCACCAAACAAGGAAACTCCATCAGAGAAGTAGATTGCATCATGGAATGGGCCACCCAAATACCCCAAGAGAACTTGCTTCAATACAGGAAAAAAAAAAACTCTGACCACACACCCTACTGGTCACCTATCGCCTTACACTGCAATTCATACTGGGTATCATTAAACAGTTAAAACCCATATTTGATGGGGACTACATCCTGAAAGAAATCGTTTCTGAACCTTCTCTTCTGGCCTTCAAACAACCAATCAACTATGTCAAGCTCATTATTAGATGCAAGCTCCCCACAGATCAGGACACACCAACTCAAAGCAGCACCAGACCCTACCATAATAACAGATGCAAAACCTGCAGATATATCTCCACTGTTGTGATGAACAGTACCCCCCACAATACACCTTTCATGATCCATAGGACCAACAATACCTTAAAAAGATGTTCCTGGGAGCTTAAATGCATAACTTTGCTAGACAGTAAAAATCATGGACTTAATAAAGACACTGGATTTATGGCTTATTAGAACAATCTATAACCCGCTAATTCCCCTTTTTGTCCTCTGACTGCAGAGATTTTAATTGGTCACTTCTTCTTGAATGGTCTCTCTTGCTAAGTGTTCCACCTTGTATTTAGCTGTGACACTCTGAGTACCTTTCCCAGACCTGAAGAAGAGCTCTGTGTAAGCTCGAAAGCTTGTCTCTTCCACCAACAGACATTGGTCCAATAAAAAATATTACCTCACCTGATACGCTCTCACCTGGAATACGGTGTTCATTTCAGGTCATCCCAAGACAAAAAATAAATAAAAAATGCAGAAACAGAAAGGCTTCAGAGATAGGTGACAAAAAGTATTAGAGACAGGAAGATATATTTTCATGGGTAGAGATTGAAAAGACTGGGGTTGCTTAGTTTAGAAATATGATGAATATCAGGGGACGTGAGCGATAAACAGGGCCCTCCTAGGACATTTTTTTAACAGTACAGGAACAAATGGACCTTCAATGAAATTGAGGGCCAGCAAACTTAAAGCTGACAAAAGGAAATAATTTTTAACACATAATTAACCTGTGGAGGTTATTGTTGAAATATCACTGAGGCCAAGAACACAGTAGGGTTTTTTAAATGATTAGACATTTCATATAGATATTGAGAACGTCCACAGTTACATTAGATAGGAAAGAACTTGTTAGAAGGGATGTTGAACACTCCATCAGACCCTAAGCCAAGTACTAACTGGCGGGGGTTAGGAAGAAAATTCCTCTGTGGGTAGATTGTTCAGCACATGCTCACTTTGGGTTTTGTTGCACCTTCCTCTGAGACATTATGGTGTTGGCCTACATCAGAGACAGGATACTGGGTGATTATTATTTGTAATAAACCAGGGTCCCATTGTGCTAAGACAAGAGGGTGATCTAGTATGGCATTTCCTGCTTTCCCAGAGCTACTCTTCCATCAGAGGCTCTCCAAGCGCATTGTAACAATCAATGAATTCAGCCTCACAGTAATTCTGCGCCGATGTAGCGCAGTAATGAAGACAAGCCCTCACATGGTGAAATGGAGTTGTGAAGAAGCTGAGTGATTTGCTCAAACTTCCAGAGGAGTCTTTGGGACAGCCAGGAATGAAATTATGGTGTCCATATACGCATTCATTTGTTCTAGTAAGCCCATGTATCCTGCATTTACAGGGGATGGATTTAATTACTATTATTATTTATAAAGCTCCATACCTATATATGGTGCTTTATTGTTTGGAAAGAAAATAAGGGCTCCACCGCCAAGAGTTTAGACAGATAGGATAGAAACACATAAGACTCTGGCACAAGTGAGGCTGCAGACATTGCTGGAGGGGAGGTCAGTGATGCAATGCTAAGCAAATGATCAGTTATGTGTTAAGCACAGACAACGTGCTCGGGGCTGTACAAGACACAAAGAAGGTCCCAGTCCCGTAGATCCTTGTATGCTGAAATATTTAAAGAAGGAGCAGAAAAGAGATTGCTTGGTGCATGGGAAAAGGGAAGTTGCTCCAAACACAGGGTGTAGTGTGGAAATAGGCTCCAGATCAAAGGTAGGAGAAGGAGAGAGAGGGAACAGTGGTGCAAGAGTGCCCTGACTACTATGGTCCTATGAAAATTGTTGTAATAAAAGGAGGGGGCACTCATGAGCTGCTGGTTTTCTAATTGAATAGTGGGAGCTGCATGCTAAATTTTGCTCCTGGTATTCAACTGCAGGATTTCACAAATTTAGGTCATTTGTATTGCAGAGGATATTTTTCCTGTATTCCTCTTTTGGGAAGCGGGGAAAGAGTAACTCCCAGTGTTTGGTCACACACAACAACTATTCCACACTTCTTTTCATATGGTGCATAGACGTTTGCATGAATTACTATAGAAATGTTGAGGAGAAACCTTTTATTCTGGTGTCACTGCTGCTGTGTTTGTGTGGGTGTATATATATATATCTTTCTTTTGACACATTATAAATCAATGCACGGAGTGGGTAGGGTTTTCACAATTCATGGGAGCCAGGTGCTGCAGGAAATAGTGTTGGTAACGCTCTTCTTTATGAACTGGTATTGAACCAACTCCTTAACGTGGTCCTCTTTTGCTTGAGGTGCTGTCACTTTTATGGGATGTAAAATGTAGGCCCTGACCAGCTGTGGCCAGTTAGGATCTCCTGGCACTCTTCAGACTGTGTGGTGGACCAAATTACACAGAGTTACGAACACCTTGGGAATGGAGGTGTTCGTAACTCTGAACAAAATGTGATGGTTCTTTCCGTAACATTTCCAAAATGTTAAGAGTTGACAGCTGATCATTGACTTAATACAGCTTTGAAACTTTACTATGCAAAAGAAAAAATTTGCTTTCCCTTGCTGCTATTAGTTTACGTTTAACACAGGACTGTACTGTGTTTGCTTTTTTTCTTCTTTTTTTTGGTCTCTGCTGCTGCCTGATTGTATACTTCAGGTTCCATATGAGATGTGTGGTTGACTGGTCAGTTCGTAACTTAGGTGTTCGTAACTCTGAGGTTCTATTGTAGTTTGGATACCTATGTTCTGCCCATCTAATCTCTCCCTTCAATTTTAGTTGGACAATGATATTCTGCTTCACTTCCTATCCTAAACTGTTATGAACCATAGTGTCACCAAGTGCTGTTAAACAGCTGATGCATTTCACCCCAGAAGTACATTTCAGTGGTGGGTAAAATTACTGCTTTGCATGTACAGTTGGTAATAGTTGGGCATTTGGGGATGAAAGATGCTATTTAAACAGAAGGCATTATTACATAGAAAATGTACGGGGACAAATGTTAGAAACGTTATTTATGAAGATAAGCTACTAAACTAAGGCATGTATGAAATCTGTAACATATAATTGCAGTTAAACTACATTTAAGCACATCATTTGAAATCACAGCTGTCCTTTAAATATACATGATAACTTAAAATCTCAGCCAACCTCAATAGTAACATATTTAACTGGTGTTTGATAATTGTCATTGCTTGATTATTATGTCCTTAGTAACTTAAAATGTCAGCCAATCTCAATAGTAACATATTTAACTGGTGTTTTATAATTGTCATTGCTTGATTATTATGTCCTTAGTAAAATGATTCTGAGAAGCAATTGAGTAACAAAGGAAGCAATTGGATTGGCATTTGATGGCTGTTGGTGGTTCTATGTGAAATTAATTTGGTCTTTTCTGGTTCCAAACCGACACGTGTCCACATCACACAACACTTCAGTGGCACTAGTTGAAATCCATATGGGACATCTTGGATATTATGTTCATATCAATTATCATGGAGTTTTAAAAAGAATATTAATTATTCATGCACAAGGCAATAGCCCCACTGTAAACTGAAAAATTTAGATATATTCATTTGAAACTAAAGGGGAAAGTTTATATAACAGAATGTCGTTATCCCAGCTGAAATTTAGCTGCTCCCATTTACAAGATTAACCTTTAATTCAGATTAATTTTCCTATGTGTCCCTGTGTAGACAAGCCTCAACAGTGTACAAAGGGTGTTTTTATGGGGTTAACTGGGGGAGCTAACCCCATTGTAAAGGCTAGCCTGGATATTCCTGAAACATGCAAGTGACAAATGTTTGTGGTTTACCCTGGGGATTAGTTTATGTACATCACTTACTTCCACCCTTACCCCCTCCCCCCTTCTTGCTATCAGGGAGGACTGATTTAAATCAAAGCAATTTAAATCACCAATTTTAATTGTGATTTCCATCAGCAAGCAGGAAACCTTGATTTAAATAATTGATTTTAATTGTTTTGCATTTGTACTTTTAGCTATTTTCCTAAAGAAAGGTGGATTCTCATTGGTTGGTAGCTATTAAAAATATTGATTTGCAACTAAATATAGTCTTTACACTAAATTTGGTGCTTCTTTTTGCTAACCAGGAGAATATACACATTTATTTAAATAATTCTATAGCTTAACATATATTTATTCAAATTCTTAATTTTTACATTATTATTATGTTAGAAAATGGTGAATGATGCATTTCTTATTGACAAGATGATTAATTTTGTATTTGTGTCAAGCTCTATTTGGCTGGACATTCAAATTCCTTAAAAAATGCACAAAAACAGCATTTTAAAATGTTATTATTAAATAAAACTAAAAGTGCTGGATACATAAGAAAAAAAGTTTATCAAAGAGTTTATTAAAACAAGTTTTGCATTTAAAAGTAACTGATTTACTGAACAAAGGAAGTTATTGAATTGAACTGATTGTTTCTGGTCCCCATGTCCTTCAAGATTTTAGAAATAGAAGATGTCATAGTCTCTCACACCTAGTTTTTATTCATAGAAAGGAAGAGGAAAACAAGCTTTCCTGCTTTTTCAACTCCCAATTAGTCTCTTAACTGTGATTGAACTAGTCCTTGAATTGAACTAGTTGAATAAACTGAAATGAAGAAAATATTCTCTCTGCACCTGCAGAAGCGGCTACTGCTGTCAAAAGCTGGTTTAGCACTTCACTAAAATATGGTTGCAAGTACTTAGCCAGTGACTTCCACCAGGTCAGTGGCTTGAGTTTCTTTAAAGCTTCAACAGCAAACATGTACTGCTTAATATTTTTTGTATTTAATTTAAATGATTTTAATGGATTATAATAAGTTGAGATCTTATCATAGGTTGTCAATTTAAAATTAAATTTGAAATATGTGTATTTTAAAAAATAAACTTTTATTTAATTTAAATAAAAAAATCTGATTTAAAAGTTTTGAATTTTTTTTCCTTTTTGTTCTTTTATTTTTAATCCACCTTGCTTGCTGTTAGTTCTTATGGAGCTTTACCTGTCTTGTCTGAGCAGATGTAAGCTTTTCATATACATCTTTTATATGGTACCTTGTCCAATGTGTGTCTCCTGCTTTCCTTGGACTTTGAAACATCTGGCTGTGGTAGCCAACAAATACACTATATTTTCTCCTTACAAAAAAATTCTTTTAAGTGAACTTAATGCTGGCAAAAGTAATTTTATTGACGACTTTCGACACCAAAGTTCTCTTTTTCTCACTGAATAGGTACAGCACAAGCAGCCGCTGTGCAGAGTTCCTCACCAATGTGTCTTTACCCTGATCTGCTGGGAGAGGTTGGGTGGAGTATCTCTGACATTTTCAAACCGTATGCCTCTGGAGACTTGCTAACAAGGGTGTCCGTTAGGATATGTGACAGGAAAACAACTCCGGGCTTGTCTACACAGGGAATGTATTCTGGAATAAAATAGGATGTGAATTTAAAAAGCAATGGCTCCCGATGTGGATACTTAAAAAGAAGCATGCCTTTTACTGATTTAGCTTAATCCATAAAGTGGATTCTGGTCAATTTCCCTGTATAGACAAGCCTTAAGACCACAATTTCCCTGTATAGACAAGCCTTAAGACCACATATATACATTCTTATATATGCCACTGAACAGCTGTCAGATACATGAGACTGTGTTGCAGCTGACTTGGCCAGATTTGAATTTTTGACCTACAATACAAGTGAATTATAGCTGTTTGTTGTGCAGTGTGCAGGGCCGGCTCCAGGCACCAGCCCACCAAGCATGTGCTTGGGGCGGCGCCTGGAGGGGGGCGGCGCGGCGGGGCGCTCCGGCCTGAGAGCGGGGCCGCGACTGGGCTCGCCGCCCTCCCCCCGGCGCTCTGGCCACCGGGGAGAGCGGAGAGGCCCGGCCGGGCTCTCTGCCCTGCTCCCGGCGCTCTGGCTGCCGGGGAGAGCGGAGCCGCGGCGGGCTCGCCGCCCTCCCCCCGGCACTCTGGCTGCCGGGGAGAGCGGAGAGCCTGGGCCGGGCTCTCCGCCCTGCTCCCGGCGCTCTGGCCGCCGGGGAGAGCGGAGCCGTGGCGGGCTCGCCGCCCTCCCCCCGGCGCTCTGGCCGGTCGGGGATTGCGGGCCAGCGGCCGGGCTCGGCGCCCTTCCCTGCCGTGCAGGGGAGGAGGGGGGTGGGGGCGGCGAGTGGCTTTTTTGCCTAGGGCGGCAAAAAAGCCAGAGCCAGCCCTGGCAGTGTGAACTTGTCTGAATTGGGTTGAGCAGATGGTGGTTACACAATTTGCCATCATAATTTTGTCTGATCGTTTTCTCCCCTCTCTTTCCCAGCAGCCCCCCACCCAAGCCTGACTAATTGGCCTGCCTCGCTCAGCCCCCACGCCAACTCTCAGTAGTAATGTAGTACACTCTGAGCAGTTCGTCTACAGTGCTAGTAAGAGAAGAGAAGAAACGCTCTTTCCAGCTAGGCTAATGAAACTAGGTCATTTGGACAATTTAAAAATCAATTTCATTTATGCATTCCCTTATTGATTCTACATACTGGCAAAGAATTTCTCCTTCTGCCTGTGCTGTTGTCTGGACACATAACCTGTTTATAAATGTTTAAGGCCTTAAGGGACCATTATGATAATTTTATCTGGCCTCCTGCATAACACAGGCCAAAGAACTTGATCCAATCATTTCTACATCAAGCCAATAACTTCTGTTTGAGCTACAGCATCATTTTTAGAAAGATATCCCGTCTTGATTTAAAGGCTTCAAATAATGGAGAATCCACCAGATCCCTAAGTAAGTTTTTCAATGCTTAATTAATCTCACTATTAAAAATTTCCACCTTCTTTTTAGTCCAAATTTGTCTAGTTTAGGCTTCCAACCATTGGATTTAATTATACCTTTTTCTATTACATTAAAGAACTGTTTGTTATCAGAAATCTCTCCCTCATGTAGGTACTTGGAGACTGTGATCAAGTCACCTCTCTGAACCTTCTTTGGGGTAAGCTAGATGGATTGAGCTGCTTTAGTCTCTCATGGCTAGGCAAATTTCCCAGCCCTTCAATCATTCTTGTAGTTCTTTTCTCAACCCTTTCCTTCTTATTTTGTTGTCTCTTCTTTTTACCCATCTGTCCCATCCCACCAGGATCTTGTAGTTCTTATTTATGATCATATTTAGATTTCAAGCTGCATGGGAATGGAACCTTGTCTTACTTTTTAAACTCCATGCATACACCTATGGCCATATAATTCCAAGGGAAGAGATCATTGCAGTCATCTACTTTGACCTTCTGTACAAGCCATAGAATCATCCCCAAATAATTTCTAGAGCAGTTCTTATAGAAAAAAACATCCAGTCTCGACTGAAAAATAGTCATTGATGGAGAGTCCATCCTGACCCCTGGTAAATTGTTCCGGTGGTTAATTACACTCACTTAAAAAAATTATGCTTTATTTCCTGTCTGAATGTGTCTAGCGTCAGCTTCCAGCCATTGGATTGTGTTCTCAGATAGACTGACAAGTCCATTATTAAATATTTCTTCCCCGTGCAGATACTTACGGACTGTAATCAAGGCATCCCTTTACCTTCTCTTTGGCCTGGTCTACACTCGGGGGGGGGGGGGGGGAGGAGGGGGGAGAGGGATTGACCTAAGATATGCAACTTCAGCTACGAGAATAGCGTAGCTGAAGTCGACGTATCTTAGTTCGACTTACCTCACGTCATCACGGCACGGGATTGACTGCCGCCGCTCCCCCGTCGACTCCGCTTCCGCCTCTCACCGCGGTGGAGTTCCGGAGTCGACGGCAGAGCGATTGGGGATTGATTTATTGCGTCTACACTAGACGCGATAAATCGATCCCCAATAGATTGATCACTACCCGCCGATCCGGCGGGTAGTGAAGACGTACCCTTTGTTAAGCTTAATAGATACACTCAATGCAGGTTTTCTAATCCTTTCATCATTCTTGTAGCTCTTGTCTGAACCCTCTCCAATTTATCAACATCCTTTTTGTATTGTGGGCACCAGAAGTGGACACAGTGTTCCAGCAGTGGTCACACCAGTGCCAAATACAGAGGTAAAATAACCTCTTTACTTCTATGTGCGATTCCCCTGTTTATGCATCCCAGGATCACATTAGCTTGTTTGGCCACAGCATCACACTGGGAGATCATGTTTGCTCATTATCCACCACGACTCCCAAATCTTTTTCAGAGTTAGTGCTACCCAGGATAGAGTCCATTAACCTGTAAGTGTGACCTAAATTATTTGTTCTTAGATGTATACATTTACATTTAGCCATATTAAAATGCATATTGTTTGCTTGCGCTCAGTTTATCAAGTAATCCAGATTGCTCTGTTCAATGACCTTGCCTCTTCGTTATTTATTGCTCCCCCAATTTTTGTGTCATCTGAAAACTTGATCATTGACGATTTTATGTTTTGTTCTAGGTAATTGATGAAAATGTTAAATAGCGTAGGGCCAACAACCTTGTGAGACTCCACTGGAAATACACCATCTTGATGACGATTCCCCATTTACATTTACGCTTTGAGACCTGTCTGTTAACCGATCTGTAATCCATTTAATATGTGCCAATTTTATATCATGTTAGTTTTTTAATCAAAATGTCATGCTGTACCAAGTCAAACGCCCTACAGAAGTCTATTATATCAACACTATAGCCTTTATCAACCAAACTTGTGATCTCATTAAAAAAAAAAAATTAGTTTGACAGGATCTGTTTTTCATAAACCCATGTTGATTTGCATTAATTACATTACCCTCCTTTAATTCTTTATGAACTGAGTCCCATAGCAGCCACGCCATTATCTTGCCTGGGATCGATGTCAGACTGACAGGCCTATAATTACATAGGTCATGTGGTGGTAAGAACCATGTCTTTGCTACTTAAGGTTCCAGTCCTGCTTCTATTGAAGGGGGAGGGATAGCTCTGTGGTTTGAGCATTGGCCTGCTAAACCCAGGGTTGTGAGTTCAATGCTTGAAGAGGCCATTTAGGGAACTGGGGTAAAAAATCTGTCTGGGGATTGGTCCTGCTTTGAGCAGGGGGTTGAACTAGATGATCTCCTGAGGTCCCTTCCAATTCTGTGATCTATGAAGTCCATGACAAAACTCCCACTGGCTGGAGCGAGAGAAAGAATAACTTTATCTGCTTCTGTTGTGTAAACTTCACTTGAAGTCACTGGGTCAGGTTCTGTTCTCTGTTAGACCAATGTATGTCTGTCTGAAATGTCCACAACAATAGGCTGTTGGGGAAGTGTCCTAGAGTTAGTTGAAATGTTTTTGATGGAACAGATATCCATTGAAAAAGGCTGTGTCTTTGAAATTGAAATTTTTGCGGGAGAGTGTTGATTTCAATATAATTTTTGATGGTAAAATTTTTTAAATTATTTGAAATTGAAATGGGAGTATTTCATTTCAGCTTCCTTGTTTCAATTTATTTTTTAAAATGTAATTTTAATATTTCTGTATTTACATTTTGACATCAGAACAAAACATTTCTGTCAGGGTTTTTTTCATGTTTTCTAACTGAAATATTTTTGGAATTTTCATACTGCACATTTTGACTTTTCGTACCAATTCGGGTTGAAGTTTTTTCGAAATGTCAGAATTTCCCATGGGAAGGAATTTCTGTTTTCCCACCAGCTGTAATTTGTCCATAAATAACTATGATTTTCAATATGGGAATAAAAGGTAGGAGCAGTTGACTTCTTAAGCCACAGTGTGATGGGGTGTACAAACCCCACACTGAGCAACGAAGGCTTAAGGGCTCATTTTGGGCTCAGCTAGCTCCGCCCCGCCACACCTGCAGCAAATGCTCCATCTGCTGGAGGAATTAAAAGGCAGCGAATTAGATCAGTTGGCGAGCGGTGCTGAAGGTGAGCAGACCTGCAGCCCACAGCTCCAGCAGAGCAGAGTGAAACCTAAAGGCTCTGATGCAGTTGCCCAAAGGGGCCCTCCATGAGGGAAGGGAGGACCCTCCGCAGAGACAAGGAGAGAGGAAAGTATCCTGTGGCACTGGACAGTGGCGACTCCCTTTTTCTTGTCTTTGATTTGGATTTTCCCACCAGGTGAATGCCTTGGACTGAGGTGACCCCAGGTGGGGGAGACGAGAGGAAGAGGCCCAGGGAGGAAGGGTCTTGGTTGCCAGGTTACTGGTAGCCCAAAGGGCCCTGGGTCAGAGCCCGGTGGAGTGGGAGGGCCTGGGCTCCCCTCCCCACAACCCCCTTGGCAGTCTGGGGTTGTGGCCGTGACCACTAGGCCACGCTTCCCAACCAGACCCTGAGTGGACACAATTACACACAGGCAGTCGGAGCCCAATTCTCATCTCACCCTGGTGTGAACTGGGAGTAATTCCATTTTCTTCAATAGATCTACTCCCGATTTACAATGGTTTAAGTGAGATCAGAACCAGGCCTCCGTCTTTATAAAGAAACACTGATAATTAATCAACTTTTTTTACAGTTGTGCCCAAAGACCCCATTCAGGATTGGGGTCCCATTCTGCTGGGTGCTGTGCAAACAAAGGCATATAGTCCCTTCCCTAGGGAGTACACAGGAGAAGAAAGTGAAGTGGTGGAGGATGTGGGGCCATAACTTAGTACTCTGCTGCCTGGCTTGTCTGGTTTATTTGTTACCATTTGCATGCCCCTATTCCAAGGCAGATTGAATGTGATATAGTGATGCAGTTATGAAGTGTACTTTCTATTATCCAATTAAACAACTAGCTATATGTGAGTAGCAGCACGTAGGCACAGAGGACAGTAGGCTGGTCCAGACTAGACATGTTCCTTATTTCTCCTGCACTTGCAGAAAGTGGTTTAGGGTTAGTTCAAAGACTGCTTTGAAGACTGGTTTTTGTATAACAGTTTAATTTCATTTTAGGCCCATAAATGCATCACGTTTGTTTCCTTTCGAGTTGTCACATGGCAGCTGTTCTGTTATGAAAAAGTTCTGAAAAATCTGGTTTAGCTCACATTTACACTACCAGGATGGAAGGGCAGACCTCTCAAATAAGTCTCTCCAACGTTGGGACTGCCAATAATAATAGACCCTGTCTATGCTAGCAGCATAATTATGTTTAAAAGTGCTTACCTGTTGTAATCGTTAAACCCCATTTTAAAATCTTTTATTAAAAGATTAGCTATTTAAAATGGTTAAAACTCAGTTTAGACCCAAGGGCGTTTCAACCCTGGGAAACTACCATATAGTAACACGGAACTCTGACATGTAGCAGACAGGGGTGGCTCTATGTATTTTGCCGCCCCAAGCACGGCAGGCAGGCGGCTTTCGGCGGCATGCCTGCGGGAGGTCCGCCGGTCCCACGCCTTTGGCGTACCCGCCACCGAATTGCCGCCGAAGCCGCGGGACCGGTGGACCTCCTGCAGGCATGCCGCCAAAGGCAGCCTGACTGCCACCCTCACAGCGACTGGCAGGCTGTCCCCTGTGGCTTGCCGCCCCAGGCATGTGCTTGGTGCCTGGAGCCGCCCCTGGTAGCAGAAACATGATCTCAAAAAGCTATATCATAATATGGAAGAAAATGTAGTGTAAACAGGGTCAGGAATCTTGCAAAGACCAGAGTACAGTAATTGGAACAAACAATTCAGTACTCAGAAAAAGTAAACCTCATGAATGCTCCAGAAGTCTTGCTTTCCTTACTGAGAAGGAAAAAAAGGTGGTACAATAAAGTTGGCCCAGGAACAAATGGGTATAAACTGTCCATGAATAAATTTAGGCTGAAAATTAGAAGAAGGTTTCTAATCATTAGAGAAGAGAGGTTCTGGAACAGCTTTCTAATGGGAGTAATGGGGACAGACAACCTAACTAGTTTTCAGATAGAGCTTGACAAGATTTTGAACAGGATTTTGTGATGTGGTAGCAGGGGACTGGGCTTAGTGACTCAGGAGATCCCTGCCAGTTCCTATGTTTTACCTCTTTGAAAAGGTTTGTCAATGGATGACTTGTCATAAAATTTAAGAATCTCTATAGAATAGAAAGATATTGTAATATCCACTTCTTTCTTCGCATCAAGCTTTATTCTTTAGAGGTGCTTCCTTGGGGGTTAGAGCTTTAATCTTGGTAATAAATGTAATAAAGGTCATGATTTTCAAAAGTGACTAGTGATTTTTGAGAGTGTCTCTTTTTGGGTGTCCAGTCTAGCATCTTAAAAGGGACTGCGTGCTGAGCACCCACCCCTCTGAAAATCAAGTGCCGTCAAGATGTCTCAATGTGAGCATACAAAAATCACTAGTCTCTTTTTTTTTTAAATATTGACCTGTATTCCTGAAGATGACATTGTAAAGAGGAGGACAACTTGAAATAGTGTGTTCCCAACCAAGTACTTTCTATAGAAAGGCTTGGTTGATAATGTTAATCAGGACTTTTTATAAATTGAGGAGACTTTGCTTCCTCCCAAGTTTTCAAAACAAGCTTTCCAAAAACAGGGACTGTGCTTCATTCAAGTGTATTTTTTTTTCTTTTTAAACTCGAAGTTGGCCCAGGGGGAAAAACAAACAAACAAACAAAACCTCCCCAACCTTCTCTGTAGGACAAACCCTCATGGTTGCAATGGAAAAATGAGGTGGGTCAGACTGGCTAAACAGGAAGGGGAAATAAAAAGAACCTTACACAAGGGAAACTCTCTAATCTAAGTTTAAAAAAGAGTCCTCCTATGAAATAACTTTTCTTTAAGCATTATACTTTGGTTGACATTTACATCTGTCTAATCTTACTGTATTTCTTGTGGACATGTCATCTGATCTGTAGTAATGCATTCACCCTGTAGTTTCGGGCTTGATGTAAGAATTAGTAATTGAAATTATATGGTCCTGTGTTAAGGAGGTGAGTCTTAACATCTTAAATGTACACTTAAGGGTTTTGGAGCCCTTTACAAATATGAATGAAAACACCCTTTTGATGTAGCTAAATATTATCCCTTTATTACGCACGAGGAAACTAAAGTGTAGAAAGTATAAAGTGTGACATGCTGAATGCAATCAACTCTCCTCAAAATACATGGCAATTGAGGGTACTTACTAGTTCATGGTTAGAATTTTATGTTTATTATCCCCGATCACACAGGAAATCTGTGGCAGGGCCAGGACTAAAACACAAGTCATCTGATTCCAAGTCCTCTGTGTAAGCCATGTGACCATTCTCCCTGCCCCTAAAACTTCCCCTATTTCTAAAATGTCACTTTCCTTCTTAGCTTATGCTTAACTTTTCTCTTTCTGCATAATTAGTTACTTCTGGAAGGCAGTTTGGGATACAGTTTATTAAAGATGAGTAACACAAGATAAAGTTCCATTTGTTTAAAATGCAGTATATATTGGTAATCATTAAGAAATGTCACTCTGATTTAACCAATGTCACTCTAATTAAGCCATGGTGGGGGAAACTGAAAGCCGTATTGTACAGATAAATAATCCACGGTTTATGTACATCCTAGTGTACATAAGGCTGGGATCCAATGATCTCAATCCAAGAGCTCAGCTGGAGCAGTTTTACTGTCACCAGAGCCCCAAGATAGAATTTCAGCTGAATGCTCTGTTTTGGTGTAGGTAATAATATGGAAACAAAGAACTGTCTGTTGTTACCATGCATTACTAGTGCATTTCTATCTCTTCTACTCTTCTGCTCCCTCATTTCACCAGCTAGGTCTTCTCTTTGCTCTGGGTCCAGGCACTAGTAATCATGAGGGCAGTGGAGAATGGCTTCTGGAGTTACAGCGGGGATAAATTTGGCTCCTTCAGTATAAGATGATTTTTCTTCATGGTAACATAGTGATGATTTGTCTTATTTCCTACAGCTGTCACCAAACAGTTAAAAGTTAGACATCAGCTAGCTAAAAGCTTCTACGTGCCTTTGCCACAGAAACATCTGTAAGATAAAAGGATGTGCATTTCATATTAAAAAACACACCCTTTGATCAGCACCGGGGAAATGCCTTAATCTTCAATAAGAGGCTCCTCGATTGAAACTTCATGAAGAAATTGGGAAGGAATCTAGTCATGGGTGTATCATAAATCTCAGAAGCCCATCCATCAGTGTTACCAGAGAATTTAGGTCTGGTTTACACTAAAGTGTTAGGTTGACCCAGCAATGTCATTCAGAGGTGGGAAAAACCCATCCCCCTGAGTGATATAGTAAAGCCCACCTAACCCCGGGTGTAGACCGTGCTAGGTCAATGGAAGAATTCTTCTGTCAACTTAGCTACTGCCTCTTGGGGAGGTGGATGACCTATACTGACAGGAGGACCCCTCCCATTGATTTAGTTGGGTTTGGTCCTGCTTTGAGCAGGGGGTTGGACTAGATGACCTCCTGAGGTCTCTTCCAACCCTAATCTTCTATGATTCTATGGTGTTGGTAGTGTCTACACTGAAGCATTGCAGTGCTGCAGCTGTAGCGTTTCAAGTGTGGACAGGTCCTTTCAGGAAGTCTCTTCCCATCCCACCCCACCCTTCTTCAACAAATTGACCTTGTACTGTATGTTCTTCCTCTACACACTACCTTTGTGACACTCGCTGCAGCAAGAACTGCTTTGGATTAATGATAATTTTCCTCTGTAAGAAAATAACAGACTTTTGAAATAACATCTGCTTTGTGTCTGTTTCTAGTTAATTATATTTAGCAGGCCTCCCTTCCTGCCTTACACCTGGAATTTTAAAGCGAGGTGTGGAGTGTTAAGGTTTATGTTGTAGGTGTTGCATAATCCTTACGTTAGTCTCTTGCGTGGGGCTAGTGAGAATTTAGGATTCTGCTGCTTCCTCTCATGACAGTACTTGATGGGCAATTAGAATTCTAGAAGAAGTCAGGCAAGGGAGCCCTTCTCAATCCGTATCCACCCAAATGGGTCAAATTCTGCACTGATTGACTTCAGCAGAAATAGGCTAGGTGTGAATGATATTGCTGTGGGGGGTGAATCATTGTAGAATTTGGCCATGTATATCTTTGGTTAGAAGCCAGGGCTTCCATTACATTTAATTATTTTTTCCTGTGGTTTGCAAGGGAAAGGTGTGGTTACTGCTTAAGGGTGGTTTTCAATCAAAGACTCAGAATGTGTGCGGCTTTCAAATATAGCACACATGATGCTGTTTAGAGAACTGCTGCTACTTCATGGCAGTCTGTAATGTCTAGATTCTAAGGCCAGGTCTACACTACCGCGGTAGTTCGACGGCTGGCAATCGAAGTTCCGGGTTCGATTTATCGCGTCTGGTCTGGACGCGATATATCGATCCCGGAAGCGCTCGCCGTCGACTGCGGTACTCCAGCTCGGCGAGAGGAGTACCGCGGAGTCGACGGGGAGCCTGCCTGCCGCGTGTGGACTGCGTCTGAACCCGGTAAGTTCGAACTAAGGTATGTCGACTTCAGCTACGTTATTCACGTAGCTGAAGTTGCGTATCTTAGTTCGAATTTGGGGGTTAGTGTAGACCAGGCCTAAGAAGTGGTTCTTTTGATGTGGTGTCCTTAATGCAGCGTGTCCTGAATAGGTGGTCCTGCCTATGCTGTAGTAGACACAGTGAACATAGCTTCCTTAACTGACTCACCTCCCTTTACATTGGTGAGTTGTACTCAGAACTCAGGCATCGCTGCTTCGCTTACTGTAACTCGTTTACAAAACAGTCAAAATCCCAAAGCATTCAGAAGTGTAATGCGAATATGGGCATCGTCATTTATTTGATGCAGACCCCAGTTTGCTCAGCGCTGTATAAACATTATAACTGAGGTCAGGGATCTCATTTTAAGACTGATCTTATTGAGTTAACAGGAGAGAGAACAAGAGTAAGGGTAATACGATCATGTGGTTACGTGGGCGGGGTAGTGCACAGCTGTTCCCTGGCTGTGCTACTGATACAATCACCTAAGGGAACCTAGCTGCAGCACTGGTCCAGTTTATATCAAAACATGGTTCCAGTTTCTAGTGTAGACTGACCCTCCACCCACTCTCATATTCCCCACTTGGTTTATTCTCCAATTTACATAAGTTGTCTCATGGACCAAATCCCCTCCTGTTTGCAATTCCCAGGCGTTTTTCCCTTCTATTCATGATCTCATACCATCTCCATGACAACTACAGCACTTAGCTTATCTGCCTACTTTACTGTTCCAGGGATTTCCTGTATTCTTTTAACGTGTCTTAGGGCTGGTCTACACTGGGGGGGGGGGGGGGGGGGATCGATCTAAGATACGCAACTTCAGCTATGGTATTCGCGTAGCTGAAGTCGAAGTATCTTAGTTTGACTTACCTGGCCGTTGACTCCGCTTACTCCTCCTGCTGAGGTGGAGTACGGGCGTTGATTCGGGGATTGATTTATCGCGTCTAGACAAGATGTGATAAATCGATCCCCGATAGATCGATTACTACCCGCCGATCCGGCGGGTAGTGTAGACGTGGCCTTAGGCCTGGTCTATACTACAGAGTTAGGTTGGCACAAGGCAGCTTTTGTTGACCTAACTATGGAAGTGTCGATGCTTAAATTTGGCTCCCATTGACATAAGTGCTCTGCTACACTGGCTTAATAACTCTACCTCCACGAGAGGCGTAGGGGCAATGTCGATGTCATTAGGTCTACGCAGTATCAGCGTAGACACTATGTTGCTTATATCGACTGTTACTGGCTTTCAGAAGCCATCCTACAATGCCCCACACTGACAGTACAATCGATACAAACGTTCCTGTTGAGGATGCGCACTGCCGACACAAGGAGCCTAGTGTAGACATGCACAAGCGATGTAATTACTGCAGTATGCCAACATAAGTTAGGTTGACTTACACTTTTGTAGTGTAGACATGCGGCTAGAAATGAGGAGGAGAGTTAGCACCATGTGAGCTCACAGCAGACCCCTTGGGTCCATGGACTATAGTTTGAGGCATGCAGGCATGTAACATAGGCGTAGGAATCTGGGGCTATATCATCCTTTTCTTCTCCAGGGGTAGAGGGGGAAGCTCCCCATTCCCTGTGGCAATGGGGACACATTGGAACGGTCCAGGAGTTGGGAAGTGCCACTTCTATGGCATTGTTGCTGCTGCTTCTCCCATAGGAAACCACAGGTATTGGGCTGTAGTAGGAGATGATGTAGTGGGAATGGGGGATGGCTGCTCTGTGTGTTACTGTACCCTTCCCATCGCATAGGACTCTGACCCCTCAGCATTAACTTACTTGTGTTTTCCTGCTCCTTGTTGTGGAACTTTGGGGGTGAGGGGGAGCCGGGGAGATTCACTGGCAGCACTTGCTTTCCTTTCAAGAGACACGTCTATAGAAGGATGTGGGAGAAACATAATTAACAGTAAAGGCACTCAAACAATAAAGGCATTCAGAGTGAGTTGGGCTTTAAACTAGGCTTGATGGGGACAGGAGGCTAAAGCCCATGGGTAAGACCAAAACATGGAGACCTGGGGGAAGGGTCAGAATTTGGGGGGAACATGGGCAATCATAGTAGGGACAAAGGAGAGACAAAAGGGAATATAGAGGGGAAATCCAATGAACATCTTATGCATCCGAAGAAGTGGGCTGTAGCCCACGAAAGCTTATGCTCAAATAAATTTGTTAGTCTCTAAGGTGCCACAAGTACTCCTGTTCTTTTTGCGGATACAGACTAACACAGCTGCTACTCTAAAACCCATCTTAGATGTCTGTGTCCTAATGCAAGAAGTATGGGGAGTAAACAGGAAGAACTAGAAATACTAGGGAATAATCATAATTACAACATAATGGGCTTCACAGAAACTTGGTGGGATAATTCACCTGACTGGAATATTGGTATAGAAGGATACAGCTTGTTCAAGGAAGACAGGCAGGGGAAAAAAGGGAAGAGGTGTTGTCTTGTATGTCATAGATGTTTACACTTGCACTGAGGTTGAGACAGAAGTGGGAGGCAGACCTATTGACTGTCTCTGGGTAAGAATAAAAGGGGTAAAAAACAAGGGTGATGTCATGGTAGAACACCTAACCAGAAAGAAGAGCTGCAAGGGAGGTTTAGATTGGACATTAGGAAAAACTTCCTGACTGTAAGGGTATGCGCCGGGTAGTGATCAATCTATTGGGGATTGATTTATCGCGTCAAACGCGATAAATCAATCCCCGATCGCTCTGCTGTCGACTCCGGAACTCCACCACGGCGAGAGGCGGGAGCGGCGACCGTCAATCCCGCACCGCGAGGACGTGACGTTAGTGATTCTAAGTCGATCTAAGATACGTCGACTTCAGTTGCGCTATTCTTGTAGCTGAAGTTGCGTATCTTAGATCGACACCCCCCCCCCCCCAGTGTAGACCAGGCTAAGGGTAGTTAAGCATGGAAACAAATTGGCTAGGGAGGTGGTGGAATCTCCATCATTGAAGATTTTTAAGAGCAGGTTAGGCAAACACCTATCAGGGATGGTCTAGATAATACATAGTCCTGCCTCAGTGCAGGGGACTGGACAAGATGATCTATTGAGGACCCTTCCAGTCCTACATTTCTATGATTCGGTGAACTGTACCAGGGAAAGAACACAGTGAACCCAAAGTTATACCCTTGCTGCAATTGTAAAATTCTCTTTAACTGCATCCTGTTTAACACTGAATCCTCTGGCACATTATTCAATGAAGGACCACTGCATAAGTATGCAGACCTCATTAGCTGGGTGGACAGGGGAACATTTGTAACCCAGGCCACAGAGCATAGGAGAACTGTTGTCTCATTCCAAGACAAGCCAGCAACCTTTGGATGTTCAAAGAGCTAAAGGTTGCGTAAAATGGTATTGAAGGGTTGTGGAATTGAAGCTTCTGCCAGAGCTGGTTGACACCAGCTAGTCCATCCCCAGCCAGTGCAGGAGGCCTCTGCAGTATGTTCCTCAAACCCTATTAAGTTAATTCTTAGCTCATACCTCTGGGAATCATTGCAGGATGGTCACTGACATCTGGGCATATGGATCAAGACTTCCTATCGTGGAGGAAATCCTCTAGGATTTACCTCCTTGGTTTAACTTCATCCCCACTTATCCTCAAGCTCTGCATGAAGAAAGCAGCCCCTCTGACTGAGCTCCACTCCAGGAGCTAGTAAGAGGGATATTTAGAGAGCAGTGCAAGGTGCTCCGCTCACCCGCTGGAGCTGGCTGAGCAAGCTGTATCCGCAGCACTCCCTAGCCTCGGGAGCAAGTTGAAGAGCCAAATGTAGGCCACCCAATTACTTTTTTCTCTCTCTGAGATCAGAAGGGCTGAGAAAACACACACTGGCAGGTTTTATGAGTGTTCTAAACCGACATGAGTCACACTCCGAGCACCTGGCATGATGTTCTTCAACTTATTTTTTTGCTATTCTGCTAGTTCGGAGCACTATATGGAAGTGCCCTTTGGCAGACAACCTGCTCAGCCCATATGTTAGTTTTTTTAAAAAAACCAAACAAACGAACAGGAAAGTCTTTAGACTGCATGCCAAGATGCTTGGGAGCTTGTTAAATATCTTCAACTTAACAGAAACGGAATTTAACAAGTTGCTTTCATGTGAATCAGCTTCAGACGAGTTCATTTTACCCCAGCGATGTTTGAATACTGTAAAACAAGTCCAATCACACGTGGTAAAAATGTGCAGTGCTTTGATGATCAAAAGCTCCATCAAGTGGCCTTTGTTTAAAAAAAGAAAAACAGTCTGGGGCAGAGAGATTTTACATTTAGCAACTTTCTGGTGATGTTTGGGAGAGCGGGGAAAGTTTGTTGGGTCAAATGCTTCTTAGCAGACACTAGAAAATTATTAGAACCATATGCTTAGTATTGAATATTGTAGCTATCGTCACCTTTCTTCTAGAGGGATCCCAAAGCACATTACAGTCTCAATAAAGGCATTGCTTCACTCAGCAGTGACCTGTGGATTGCAACACAGTAGTTCTTTTGGATGGTCAGCAACATTACACAATGATATAAGGAAGCAAATGAGGAACCGTTTCTTATCCGACTGAAACTGCATGGCGTGCTCAAGTAGGGAAGAAGTAATTACCGTGACTGGGACTTGTGTAAGATGCCAGGGTTAGCCTTTCGCTTGCAAAAAGTGTCACAGAATCTGTAAAAAGCGTGAAGCAATGGCAAAGTCAGGAGCCCTGGTTGCTCTCTTGTGCTAAAGACAGCAAATCAGCAGCCCAGTACCCATTGCCATGCTGATTCGCAGGAAATGAATATAACTGTATCACCAGTATCCAGAGACTGCTTTGAGGTTTCTCCATGCGAGTATTAGCCATAGCCAACTCTGCTTATCTGAGAGCACCTACAGCCTTGTTAGCTGTGCGAGTGATCTCGCTCTGACGAAGTTTGCAAGCATTTGATAAGCCTGGGAAGTGAATCATTGCAATACAATCCCACCCTGTCCCGGGACATTTTGAAGACCATGTCATCACCCATGGGAATGTTGTTATATTTAGGTTTCACTTACTCTATGGATTGTTTTACTGATTAGTCAGATACTACACACTATCTCACTTCAACTCTAGTTGCGATGAGATTCTGCATAGCATCTGAGTAATCAGTGAAAGAATCCAAGAAAGGGTGAACTAGTGCTTACTGGCTAGTGGTAGGGCTTGCCTGAAGCCTTTTACATCTTGTTTGCATAGCTGGAGATACCTTTAAAAATGTAGGATTTGAGTATTTAGCTTTCTCTCCCTCACATTTTCCACTGATGATGATGTAGACAAGGGAAGATGATGTAGGGAAGACGATGAAGGGATGATGTAGGAAGAGACAAAGGGAATGGCTGTCTTGGATCACATTTACAAAAATATATCTTGGTTTTTTTGCCTAAGAACTTAAACATTTATGTTTATTTTTCTATGAAGTTTAAAGACTTTAAGTGCTACTCTTGATGTATTGTATTGAGGTCCTTTGTCTCTATAGTATCTAATGTTTATTAGTATAATACTTAAAACTAGAAAAGCACTTTACAAAGATGGGTCATTGTTATACCTATTTGGTGAGTGGGGGAAACTGAGGCACATAAGTGAAGTAGCTTGCCCAAGGTCACACAGTGTGTAAATGGCCAAACTGGGAATAGGAGCCCAGTCTAGTGCCCTATTCACTATGTTAATAGGAATTGTATGTATGCATTGAAGGAGCAGGTTCTCAGCCTGGGAGCTTCAAACACGTCAGGGGATTGCAGTGCCCCTGCCTTTCTGATAATGTTAAATGGGAGTGGAGGGTGGCTAGATGGAAGTAGGGGGACTTCAGGGGTAGGGAGGGTCCTGACATGGAAAAGGGGGTCCTGGTCTAGAGAAAATGGGCATTCACTGTAGGTTGCGCTAGACGGATGGCCTTGTGCTGCTCCCCCTTTGCAGACCCTGGCACAGGGGGGAGTGCCGAGGCAGGCCTGGAGCTAGGGAGGCAGGAGTGGTGGTATGCTTGTAGCTTCAGTGCTATGAGGATTCTGGGCTGCAGAGCAAGTGACATGCAGTCCTGGTAAGGCTGCCTTTTTAGGCCCTCAGGAGTCCAGAATCTGGGCAGGACAAAGGTGGCTTAAAGCTGTCCTTGTGCCACCCTCCTTCCCCCCTCCTTCTGGGCTGCATCGCTCAGGTGACACAGCCCAGAATCTAGCCTGAGGTCTCCATGCTGCCTCCAAATAGGCTGGTTTTGAGGTGATGTTGGGGCGAGCTGGGCTCAGGGCCAAAGGCTCTGCAAGTGTACAAATCCAGTGACCTGAAACCCATGCGCGGGGGACATGGGAGGGCAGCGGAAGCCGCTGTTCCAGCCAATAGGGGCATACGCTATGCTGTGCGCACAGCTAGTCAAAGTGAAAACATGTTCATATCATCATCCTCATTATCCTTCCTTGTCTGTTTGTTTCATCCGCCTATTGTGTCTTGTCATTAAACAAGACTGTAAGGTCTTCGTGACAAGGACTGTCTTTTTGCTGCAAACTTGTGCAGCACCTGGCATGAAGGGGCCATTTTGGGGTTAATGTAATACAAATACGATTGATTTGCATTCCCCTCTGTCCCCTCAACATCTGCTTAGCACCCCGCACAAAGCCTGATTGCTTGGCCATTGTGCGGGGAGGCTGACTTTCACCCCAGATTAAAATCTTAGGAAAGTCATCTTTTGGTTTAGAAATCAAGCCACCTTGTTTCTGCGTCTTGAGTCGTTGCTTTGGCATCTGTAATGGGAATCGAGCCAGTGATGAATGAGGCAGAACACGTCACGCAGTGCTATCAGGAGTAAAAACTTGTTTCTTTCACTTAAATAAGCGGATATGACTACAGAGAGGGAGCTGATGTGAGTAATAATACTTTGCACTTGTATGTATCACCTTTCATCTGAGGATCTCAAAGTACTTTACAAAGCGGTAAGAGTTATTAGAGTTTGGAGATGGGACACTAACCGGTGGTAAGATATTTGGTGGGAAAGGCGGGAATGAAAATCCTGGAACACATTCCCTTGCTTACATGTTAGCCAGTGCTGCTTTCAAGTAAGGAGGTGCTACTTTTTATTCTCCCTGCAGCATAACAGCATTTTAATGTTTAATTATCCTCATGAAACTATCTGCAGTGTATTTATTTATTGCCCACAATGAAATGCTAAGTACAGGGGTGTGAGTATTGACAATGGAGAGTAAAGAACCACATTTGAATAAACAGAGTCTGAGGTTAAGGATGAAGAGGGTGAAATGACACTCGGTGAGGTGGTGGTGGTGGTGGTGTTACAATTGGAATTCAACACAAATGTGCAAGGTTGCAATAGTTAGATATGTAGGAATTTCATAACAGCAGCAGACCCTTGTTTCAGATTGATGTGGCATACTTGAGTTTTTTGTAGTCCTTATTCTGCCTGCAGTGAAATGGTGCTGGTACTTAACCTGCGCTGGTGTAAACAGTAGTGCTGAAAAGCATCGTGAATGGTCTCAAGAATTTGGCTGCCAGCCTGGGAAAGGGGCAGGGGAGGGGGGGAATCAGGAAGTTATTTCAGTTGGGCAAGTTTAGTTTTGAGAGCACTGACATCATGTTTCAGAGCAACAGGCAGTGATGCTTAATGCACTTACTGTTAGAGGACTAATTAGAGCGTACAAGAGGGAGAAATTACAAAATGCTTGTTTATTGTTCCGGGAGACAGGATGACTGCAATTAAGATGCGGGAGGTACTGGCGATAGGCAGTGTTGCAGCAAACAGTACAATCCTCCTGCCACTCTGCCTGCTACTTCAGGCGTATTTTTTATCTGTTTAAAAGCACACACTGTTCTGTGCCAGGCAGTGTATACCCAACGGACAGCCTGAATTTCCAGAAAGGAGGGGGTATGCAAGGAAGTAACTCTTGGCAGCCTGAAGATGTTTATTATCCTTCCAAACACTTCCTTGCCCTTACTTGGTTAAAAAAAAAGAAAAGAAAAAAGAAAAGAAAAATGTACATTAGAGAAGATAATTGAATACTTTCTCACTGCAGTTAATTACATAAAGGTTTTTTTTTTATTATATATGGAGATATCCTATCTCCTAGAACTGGAAGGGACCCCAAAAGGTCATCGAGTCCAGCCCCCTGCCTTCACTAGCAGGACCAAGTACTGATTTTGCCCCAGATCCCTAAGTGGCCCCCTCAAGGATTGAACTCACAACCCTGGTTTTAGCAGGCCAATGCTCAAACCACTGACCTATCCCTCCCCCCTAAGATTACTCATTAGAGCCTGGCTTGTTATACGTTTGCTTGATTCGAGTAGCGCTAGGCTACTTAATGAGATAATGGCCACACTGTGCATAATCTTTACATCTGCTAAATATGTTGCCATTCCTGCTTCTGTTGTGTGAACCTTCTGTATATGGATTCCATTAGCTCTGCTTTCAGATAACAATCTGTTTTTTTGGCAGGGCGGGAGGAGAATAGCCTGTTGAAAAATGGATTTTCAATCCATTTATCTAAGATTGTTTTGGATTGTTTGGAGAGGACGAAGCATGCTTCTGGGTATTGTGTAATCCTTTTTTATTCTTTAAGGGACACCGAGAACAGCACACACTCCCATGTGTGTCGGTATATTATATGGACACAAATTATAGAATCATAGAATATCAGGGTTGGAAGGGACCTCAGGAGGTCATCTAGTCCAACCCCCTACTCAATACGTATATTATTATACATACATGCACGTTTGTGTGCGTAGTTATAGATTTCCTTGATTAAGGCCAGCAAGGGCCATTATGATTATCTAGGCTGACTTGCATAACACGGGCCAGAGAATTTCCCCCAATAATTCCTGCATCAAGACAATCACTTCTGGCTGAGCTAGAGCATATCTTTTTAGAACGACACCTTGCCGTGATTTAAAGACTTAAAATGATGGTGAATCCACTGCAGCCTCAGGGGAGTTGTTCCAATGGTCAGTTACCATTACTAGTTATTATTTAGCAACTTGGTGTCCTAATCATGGGCCAAGACCCCACTGTGCGAGGTGCTGTACAAACACAGAACAAAAACAAAGAAAGAAAGAATGGTCCCTGCCCCAAAGAACTTACAATCTAAATGTAAACCAAGAGACAGCAGATGAATACAGACCGGCCGGGGAGCACAAGTAAACAGTGATACAATACAGGTCATATTCCTAGTCTGAATTTGTCTAGTTTCAGCTTTCAGCCACTTGCTATGCCTCTGTCTGCTTGGTTAAAGAATCCTCTGCTATCAGAAATCTTCACACGATGTAGGTACACCTCTACCCCGATAAAACGCGACCCGATATAACACGAATTCGGATATAACGCGGTAAAGCAGTGCTCTGGGCGGGGGGGTGGGGCTGTGTGCTCTGGTGGATCAAAGCAAGTTCGATATAACGTGGTTTCACCTATAACGCAGGAAGATTTTTTTTGGCTCCCAAAGACAGCGTTATATCGGGGTAGAGGTGTATTTTTGGACCAAAGCATCTCTTATGCAGTATATAAAATGTATGTGTGTGTGGTGTCTTTACCAGTATTGATGATGTCTTAGATCATTAAAATTACTTAAATGTAAGGTCCTTCTTTTTGTCTTATGCGTACTGTGTTTATCTCTTGTTCTTCCGTTGGCCTGTGCAATGAAAACCGAGTTAGTCTGTTTCATTTTGCTGTTCCACACAAACCAGTGCTGGTGTCTAGGTTTCCAGGGCAGGATAACCTTTAAATCCTGTTTCCTTGGAATTAAAAAATATTCTGTGCAACTGACTGTGTTAAATTTGTCCTTTTGCGCTTGAGGGAGTCTGTGGGTCAGGAGGGATCTTTTCCCCTGCTGGCTGGATATAGCTTTTGTTAATTTTAGCACCTCAACAGGCACCTTTCATAAGCGCTAAAACGTTCATTGGAGAATAGTGTCTAAAAAACCTAACCCACACAAATGAGCCTGGGAATAGTATGTGGACACACAACTCAGAATGTGTCCCATTTGTCCATGATTACAGCACGGTAGTATGCAGGTACTTCAGCATGCAGCTCCTACCTGTGGCTAGTGCCTATTCTACAGTCTACTTTAGGTGAGTTAAGGACATTGTGCCAGCGTTGGCTCAGAATTGCCTTGTTTGCTTTTTTAATTTTGTTTGACCCTTGGCGATATTCCTGCCAAGTTTGCTTACTGTTTTACTATTCTCTCTGACGCCCGCTCCCCTCAGGGTCCTAGAGAAACAAGGCCTTATCAGGAGAGTGCCACATTCCAAGAAAACAGTGAGGAAGCAGCTATGGACTACCTTAATCCTCTGGGCTCAGTGCTGGAATATAATTGTCTCACTTGTGTACTGCAGGATTTTGCTGGCAGAAGTCTGATAAGATGAGAGGAAGTTTATAAAATGGATAAATCTGTAGGCTTGTTCTGGACTGTAGCTGTGGCTGCTGAATTTGGAGCACATGACTGCTGAACTTGGACCATCGTCTGTCTCCTCCATGTCTGATCCCTGCGTACTACACAGAGGTGGAGAAGTTCAGTTAATATGTGCAAAGTGCTTTGAGATCCTCAAATGAATGGTACCTCAGAAGTGAAAAGCAGTGTGGTTGTTTTGTGATCATTAGTGCATTTAGTCACATTTCTTAACAATGCAATAATCAAATAGCCCTCTAATGAGCAAACCCTAGATTCTCCTCCCCACCCCCACTTTTGGTTCAGCTATTGGTTTGATAGCCGGTCTTCCTGCTTTGAGCTAAGTCCCATTTACCTAGTATCGTATTTATATGATCTAAAGCTTATGCCTTGTGGTTGCCACAGAAGCAGAATAAAGTTACGTTACTTCTTTGAACAGCTAGTTGTCACAGGGTGTGTGTTTTTGCTCTACCACAAAATTGCCACATCAGTAGGTTATATAAAGAGACAGGAGGTCAGAAATCCTATGAATTTGCTGGAAATGGTTACGTAGTTACAATGTAGAGGGTGGAGACTGCAGTAGGCTCAACGATTGATGCTCCAGAGTCGAGACCAGAAACTCTTACATCCTTCTTTGCCCTTTCTGTGGTTCCCATTTGAAAGGACTTGTTCTAGTTCATAGGTTGACTTTCTTTTCTGCTAGTCATATATCTAGAGACTCCCCCAAATTTGCTTCTGTGCTGAGAGAAGGAATCCTCCTGAAGGGTGAAGAGTTGTTGGTTTAGTTCCTTGAACCTGTTTGTTTGCTTTTCCTTAGATTCCTTAGAAAGAGAGCTTGGACGGCATGCAAAGTTGTGAAACATCTTCAGACAGCACTGATGATCCTCTTAGTAGTGGCCTACGGAGAAAACGACAGCCTCGAATAGTAGTTATTGGTGCTGGCCTTGCGGGCCTGTCAGCTACAAAATCTCTCCTGGAAAACGGTTTCACGGATGTAACAATCCTTGAGGCGTCTGACCGAATTGGAGGCAGAGTGCAAAGCGTCAAACTTGGTAAGGAAAATGTTGTTGTACTGTTGTATCGGACTCTCTGATCTCGCGCTTCTGGCAAGGGTTCGTATTATTACGAGGGTTAATTTGTTAGATATCCTCTTAAAGCCATTTCCTGGCCATTTGCACCTGCAAATGGATATTTTAGCCTGCAATTACCAGGCTTCTGGGTGCAATGGGTTATTGTGCATGTGAGGGGCACAGAGCTTCCCAAGCACTCAGAGCTTTAGATGAAAGGCTCTGCAGAAGTGTAAAGTATTATTCTGAAGTGAAGGTGTTGGTGATCATTTGGCTTTATAAAGAGAGTTCAGCGTGGCTGAGGGTGGGGAAGCGTATTTTTCTCCAGTAACTTGAGTGTATGAACTAGGAAGATTTCTTCTGTGGCATCCAACCTTTGCTCTTGGCTAAGAACATTCAGTAATCTGCTGACCACAGAACGTAGGTATCTTGGAGTACATACACTGCAGCGGGGAATGAGTTTTCCAGGCCGAGTAGACAGACACGCTACCTCTGCTTGAGCTAGCACGCTAAAAATAGTGGTGTGGACATTGCGGCACGAGCTAGTCACCTGAGTGCAAGGCCACCTGACCCCCTGGCTCGGCACTCAGGTGGCTAGCCTGGACTGCTGCCCAAGCCACATCATCCATGCTGCTACTTTTAGCGTGCTAGCTGGAGTAGAGCTAGTGCATGTCTGTCTACCTGGGCTGGGATGAGATTAGATTAGAATTAGTATTCCCATCCCGTTAGCTAATACATGGTAAGTAATGTGAAGAAAATGCCTAGTGAAGACAAGGCAGTGTGTAGCATTAACGTTACTCCTGGGGGAATTCTGTGCCACTGGGCATGCGCAGAATGTATGTCCCCCGCAGATTTCTTTGCTTCCCCGCAGAAAAATGACTTTCTGACAGGGAAGCAAAGGGTAGCCACAAGAGCAGTCATGTGACCCTCCCCAGCAGTATGTTTTGGGTGCCCAGGGCAGCCGGCAAAGAGGTAAATCACTGTGGGGTAGGGGGCGGGACTGGGAAAGACCCAGTTCCCTACCCTGCTCCGAGCTCAGCAGCTAGTCCTGGCTCGTCTGGGGAGGACGGGACTTGCTCTTCCCCTGCACAGCATCTGGGGCGGGGTCAGACCCACCCCCAGATTTCTCCCCCAGCTGCAGGAAGCTTTGCAAACTTCCCCCGCTTCCTGCACCCATCGCTGTTCAGCTGCAGGGGGAGGGATCCCTGTACAGAGAGCTGCTCCCACATCCACCTAACCCCCATGCATCCAGACCCCTCATACTTAGACCCTCCCGTCGATCCTCACCCCCCGCATTCAGAACCCCCCCAGTACGCCCCACTCACCCTGCACCTGGACCACTCCAATGAGCCACCGCACCGGGATCCCCACCCCACCGAGCCCCACCCCCCAATACCTGGATCCCCCACTAAGTCCCCCACACTCCCCCGCCTAGCTCTATCCCCCCCACATACAGACCCCCCCAGCTGAGCCCCAACCACCTTCACCTGGACCCCCCTGCAAAGTCCCATTACCACTGCACCCAGAACCCCCCCAACAAGCCCCTGTGCATCCAGATCCCCCCTGCACCCAGATTACCCCACACAGAACCCTCTCAACCCACACCTGGATTCCCCCACACTAAGCCCCTCCATACTTGGATCCTGCCTGCCCACACCTGGTGCAACTGGCATGGAGGGGGGTGGTGTTTCCAGGGCAGGCCCAATCCTTGTGCTGTGTCAGGGTCAGGTGCAGCCTCACTGCTGAGTCCGTTTCCCAGGGGTGGGGGTGCTGCAGGATGATCTCCCACCTTCGTGCAGCCAGTGGCCTGTGCTTCCCCAATGCCATGCTGGAGCCTCCACATTTATTTGACAAATAAAATTTGCAGAATCTTAAAATATTATGCGCAGAATTTTTAATTTTTTGGCGCAAAATGCCCTCAGGAGTATAACGTGTATTAGTTGGTTGAGGTAAACCGTAGGCTCCAAATTTCCTGTCTTCACTAGGATTTTTCCTTGTGTTGGTTACCACGTGTTAGCTAACATGAGGTAATAACTCCCTTTTCTTCCTAGAGAAGGAAAGACCACAGAGTAACATAGTGAACAGGGAAGGCAAAATTAGGCCCTATATTAGTATTATACAAAATATTCCACAGGGAAAATATTGGCCCCTTAATATTCAAACCTTTAACACTTCCCTCCACTCACACGCATTATCAAGGATATTTTGGACACAGCCCATGGGGAGTAAATGACACATTTCCCATTCTAATCTCTGTGCCAAGTCTCGCCAGCGTTTGAAATGCCCTATTCAGACTCCAAAGTTTAGATTTGTCAAATAGCCTTTTCATTCATTTCCCTTCTGAAAGGTCACAGGCACTCATGTTTATTTACTGTGGTGAGTTTATAGAGTAAAATACAGTAAGTGACGTAAGGCCGGGCTAAATAAAGTGAAAGACGACCAGCTAGAGGCCCAAGTTAATGAATACAGAGAACATGGTCAAAAATTAAACTAGTTAGTTGGCATTAGGGAGGTGATTCCATAAGACTGATGAGGTTCATTTACCTACTGGTAGCACAGAATGTACCTTCTTATCTAATGTAGATGCACCTGTGAGTATCCCCTTTGCTTCTGTACAAGAGCAAGGCTGGCAGATTCTGGCTCAGAGGGCCTTTCATCTCCAGATCTCCAGTCTCTTTGAAAACATTCCTCATGTTTTAAATATTCAAAGCCACATCCTTAGCTGGTATAAATGGGTTTAGGTTTGACTTCATTGGAGTCACGCCTGTGTGTATTAGCTGGTGACCTGGCTCGCTGTATCTGAGGACATATTGTTCCTGGTGGAGGATTCTTGGTGTTGAATTCTTTGTTACTGGTCATCAGGAGGAGCCCAAGTTTTCCTCCTATTAGGACAGGTTACAAGGCCTTTATACGCAGCCCCTTCTCCTCAATGACAAAGCTAAGGAGTGGTCTAGTGATCTCTTCCTTGGGGTATATCTTCACTGCAGAGGTAACTCAGGGTTTTACTTTAGTGTTGCCCCAACCCCCTGTGTGTCCACACACAAAACCCTCTCATCTGAGGTTGGTAGTGCTTTAAACCTGGGCTAGCTGGCCTGACTGGAGGTGTAGGCTAGAACTTGAGTGCCACTTTCACTTGAGCGGGTAGCCCGTCCACTTGACAATGAGGATGCAAGCTAAACCATTCAATTGCTGATAGTCCTCCAGTGCCTTCCCACAATTCCCCTAATGTTCTCTGAAGGACAGACAAGTTTTTCCACAAGTCCACTGGGAAAGAATCAGAGCAGCTCAGCTTCCTGCAGCACAAAGATATGCCCCCTGAAGACCTAGTGACGCACACAGGGGAGCATAGCACCAGTTAAGACACAGGCTTTGCAGTGTGTTTGCTCACACCTGGGTGAGGTTAAGCTGTGTGCATAGATCTGGGTGCTGATTACCTGGGTTATCTGCAGTGAAGACATACCCTTGAAGATATTAACTTAAGGTCTAAATTCAGATACACTTACTTAGTATCTGCAGTTCCAATGAGACCTCTCATAGAGTTAGTTGTAACTCAACATAGACAAGTTTTTCAGAATTTCACTCAGGGCAATAACAAAGAAGAGATGGAGTGTTCTGCTTTAGTTATACACCTCTACCCCGATATAACGCAACCCGATATAACACGAATTCGGATATAACACGGTAAAGCAGCGCTCCGGGGGGGGGGTGGGGCTGCGCACTCCGGTGGATCAAAGCAAATTCGATATAACGCGGTTTCACCTATAACGCGGTAAGATTTTTTGGCTCCTGAGAACAGCGTTTTATTGAGGTAGAGGTGTGTATATATATATATATATATAATATATACGGCCTCTGCATTGGTCTGATATATGTATTGCAACAATCATTTGGTCTGATATATGTATTGCAACAATCATCATAACATCCAGGTGCTACATCACAGTGATGCATGAGAAATACATATTATAGCTAAATAACCATGTTAATGGGACCAGCAGACCCATTTTATGAGGACTGTATACTACTCTCTTACTAAGGGCTTGTTTACACTTACCGGGGGATCGACGCACAGCCATCGATGCATTGGTGGTCGATTTAGCGGGTCTAGTGAAGACCCGCTAAATCGACCGCAGATCGCTCTCCCGTCAACTCCTGTACTCCACCGGATCGAGAAGAGTAAGGGGAATCGACGGGAGACCGTCTCCCGTCGACATCCCATAGTGTGGACCCCGCAGTAAATAGATATAAGCTACGGCGACTTGAGTTATGCTATTTACATAACTCAAATTGCGTAGCTTAGATTGACTTTATCCTGTAGTGTAGACAAGGCCTTATTCAAATGAGATTGGTATTGGAACTACTTAATTTTTCAAGCCCTGAAGGGCCCTGGAACTAAATGGAGTATCTGTGTAAAAGAATGTGATTAACTTCACAACTTTAAAGAATTTATCATGCCACTTACTCCAGGAAATAACTGGCTTATCTGCTTTGAGTAATGTCAGTTAATGGGTTTCTAAATATACAGGTGAGCTAGACTATTTTTAGTTTCCCTGTACAGTATTTAATTACATTCCTCACAACGGCTCCTATAGAACACAGGAGAAAATGGCTTTTCCTTTTTTGTTTGTGCTGTGACAGTAAAGTAAATGCTATTGGGTAAAAATAAAGAAGAATATGCTAGTATTTTGTGTTACTTTAAAAAATGCTGATAATTGAAAGAAAAAGAGCCAGATTCTATTTGGAAGTCAGTATTAATGCCAATTCACACTAGTGTAACGGCGACCACAGACTGGCCTACATGTTTTATATACTACTCCTGCTAATAACCTTGTATGCTATGGATTGTATGAAGATCCCAGGTAATAAGATCACTGTCACTTTAAACCTGAAATATTTATGAGCACTATACCGTTGACTGCTGGACTGAATCATTTCCACCAGACTGCATGATCTATGGGTATGTTCAGAAGTTGCAATGCCTTAAATATTAACACATTTAGGCCCTGATTTTGCATAGACTTGAGCACATGCTTTATGTGCCCATGTAAGTCTTTGCACATTCAGGACCTTGACGGATAACTTCCACTGGCACTTTACTTCCTTTTGAAATTGTTCTTGGTTTGGAAACCCAAATGTCTTGGGATTTGCTTTGAAATAGTGACTCATTCGTACAACTTGACAGCATCACTTCTAACAGTGAACCCACTGTAAATGTTAGCATATTTGGATGGCATTGTGATTGTATTTACATGTTAAGCACTATGTGATGGTGTAATCCAGCGGTTCTCAAACTGTGGGTCGAGACCCCAAAGTGGGTCGCGACCCCATTTTAATGGGGTCACCAGGACTGGCATTAGACTTGCTGGGGCCTGGGACCAAAGCTGAAACCCAAGCCCCACCACCCGGGGCCAAAGCCCTAGCCCCACTGCCTGGGGCCAGGGCCGAAGCTGAAGCCCTACTCCCACTGCCTGGGTCCAGGGCCGAAGCCCGAGGGCTTAAGCCCTGGGTGGTGGGGCTCAGGTTACAGGCCCCTTGCACGGGGCTGAAGCCCTTGGGCTGCAGCTTTGGCCCCCCTACTCGGAGCAGTGGGGCTGGGCTTTGGCTTTGCCCTCCAACTCCACCTGGGACGGCCATGCTCGGGCGAGCTCAGGCTTCGGTCCCCCGTCCTGGGGTTGTGTAGTAATTTTTGTTGTCAGAAAGGGGTTGCGGTGCAGTGATGTTTGAGAACCCCTGGTGTAATCAATTACGTGATTCTTACCTTCTTCAGTAGGAAGTTATTAAGAGTGAAAACATCTAGGCTAGTAGCTAACCTGCTAATTCCTAATAAAATATCCACGTAAACTACAGGACATGCTGCATTGCATGGGGTTGACCATGATATTAAAGGGACATTGTTGGGTCAGATTTAGTCCAAATTTGGTTGTGTACAAATGAGCTTTTACAAAACCTAACTGTAATAAGAAATAGTCCCATAAGTTAAGTTAAAATCTGTTAGAAACAGTGTTTCTTTTTAACCTAATAAACATGCCCCTGTGTTATCAGCTTAAACTTTGCAGAATTGGGCTAATACGTGAGAGTCTGAGGGCAAAACTGATTAGACCTAGACTAAAGAGAACCATGTAACTGACTAATCAGTTTGCATTGTCCAAACTGAGAAATGCAAAAAGCAAACAAACAGCATAGGTAGTGAAAAATAAATGATTTTTTTTTAATGTGACAGTGCATCTTTTTAAAGAAATCTTTCAAAGGCACAAATAATAAAATATGATCTAATTCCACCTTATGGAAATGCAGGTAGCTTGAGTCCTTTTGGTAAACAACACACACGTTTAATTGCAGAAGGCGGCTTTCCTGCATGCTAAAGTAAGCAGCCTCAGGCTGCCATTACAGGACAGTCTCAGTCTTTCCTGCATTCCTCTGCTTTAGTGGAACAGATGCCTTTTTGCCCTGTACTTGAATAACAATCACCTTCCCTCCCCTTCCCTCAGACTAAATTTGATGTTTGAAGGCTTTGGGTGGCCTACCGATGCTCTTATTCTTTCCCTACCACTTCTTCAATATTTATGTAAGTATTCATTTATATTCTGTTTGCAGTAGTACAGTACAGAGAGCCAACTCCTCTTTTCCTCCCCTAACCCCTCACACTTTCTGAGCAAGAGAGATCAATATACTCTCTGGTGCACTAAATTCTAATGATGTTCGTAGGGTAGACACCATTGCATTCTGCTGTTACACTGCTCAGAATCTGATACCGGGATATAGAAAATACTCACATAGCTCTTTTGAAGATATAAAGCTCTGTGCAGAGGTCCTTCCAGCATCCTTGTGGTAGGTAAACGAATAGTATCCCTATTTTATAGGTGGGAAGGATGAAGTAGAGAGGCTAAGTGGCACCTGTTGAGCTAGTGACAATCATGGATTAGGACCTGGAGTCAGGGATTCTGCTTTGTTCTTGAACTATTAGACACCATTGCTGCTGCATACCTTGGAATCTCTTTAGGGAACACCCCTCTTGTGATTGTTCCCCTTTTGTAGCACTGTATGACACTGTTGTTCCGTAGAGACCTACGATGAACAAACATTAGTATGACACTTAAACTTGTCCTTAAGTGAAAGCACTTCTTCAGTGCTTCAGTGTTGTTTTTTTGGTAACGTGGCATCATTGGGCAAATGTCCTATTTGTGCTCTATTTACTGCTCTTCATTTGTAGACTGGGATGTGACATACAACATCTCTGTGTAAACGAGTTCATCGTACTGGTCTAATTGGATTGTTCCCCCCTAGAGAACGCCACTTTTGAACTGGGAGCTACGTGGATCCATGGTTCAAATGGAAACCCAGTCTACCATCTAGCAGAAGACAATGGCTTACTTGAAGAGACTACTGATGGTGAGAGAAGCATTGGCCGTATCAGTCTTTACTCCAAGAATGGGGTGGCTTATCACCTTACCAACAATGGGCAGAGGATTCCGAAAGATGTGGTTGAAGAATTCAGTGATTTATACAACGAGGTTGGTATTTAGCAGCCCCCTCCGGTTGCACATTGGTCTGAAAACCACTAGACACTTGTCAGTGCCGAGACAGTAGAAAAACTTTTAATGCCTTCAGTTTCTCTACTTAAAATAAGTTTTGGATTTTTTTAAAAACCAATATGGTTTAATTCAGTCACTGGTTAATGTGATCAGAGCTCCTGGAACCAAATCACACTCAAGGAGAATACCCCTTCCGTCCTGTCATATGATCAATTCTCATCACTTCCAGCAAATATTGTGGGATAATTTAATCAATAGCTGTAGACTTGCCATTTAACTAATAATAAGGAAGGGGCCCAAACGAGGTGGAACATAATAACTTAGAAAGATCCAACTAAAAGATGTGGCAGTGAGACATTGTTATTGACATTATAACTACTACATTGTGCTGTGTAAGCTATGACATTCATCCTAATATGAATTACAAGCTCGATTGCATCACAGGTGCTGTGACAAATGTTACAAGGGTTAAATATAATTTCTCTCCTGGAGAGAGCTTTCATTTTTATGATTTGGAAGCTACCTGTAATGTTCATTCCTCTATCTTAAGTGATTTTCTCCAAAGAGCTATGTAAAACAGTGTCTAAGCTCATGGTAGAGACTCCAGACGAACGAAAAATAGAAATGAAAGCACTAAAAAAATTAATAAATGGAAAATTGCAGAATAAAAGTGGAAATACAGGTTCAGTAATGAAACGTGTCCTAAGCAAATACCCAAGGAAAAAGCCATCTTCGGTTTCCTAGATAGGTAGGGTCAGTCTCACTTTGGTGTAAATGGGCACCATTCTACTGATTCTAGTGGAGTGATGCCTGCTTCTGCTCAGGGTGAATGTGGTCCCTGATAATTAATGGTTGAACAGATGTAAAATGGCATTACTTTTGTACTTTATAATACTAAGACTTAGGCTGTGTCTACACTACCGCGGTAAGTCGACCTACACTATGCAACTCCAGCTACGTACCTTAGATTGAGTTACTGCGGGGAATCGAGGGGAGAAAATTTCCTGTCAACTTACCTTACTCTTCTCGTCGGGGGTAGAGTACAGGGATCGACTGGAGAGCAATCTGCAGTCGATTTGGCGGGTCTTTACCAGACCCGCTAAATCGACCGCCGGTGGATTGATCTCAGAACATCGATCCCTGCCATAGTGTAGACCTGCCCTGGGACTTAAACAATGCTAAGACTGCTTGCCAGATTTCACTCTAATTATTCTCCTGATTGGTTTCCTCTATTTCTAATTATATTTGGGTGAGGGGCCAATATAAAATTTCCCCAATCAAAATGCTCTCCGAGTGGGTTAAATAAAATGGGGGTGGGGGTGGGGAACTATCCTTGCCAAGTTGTAGCCATTTGTAGAGCCCTCAAAGTTTGCAACTGGATCTGAACTTCACCAACACTTGTTTGGGTAAATCTTTTTTATAATGTCACACCCCTGGGATCAGCCGGACATCGTATAATATATATTTAAAAATATGTACATGGGTATTCAAACTGACATTGGTAAAATCCTTCACCGGAGGCCATTAAGGAAACAAAATAGTTATGGGGTGAGAGCTAAAGTGCTATCGTGGATCAGAGACAGAGTGGAAATGCTGATTTTCAACATAGAAAAACGTTGAGCATTGTGCCATGACTAGAGCTAATGAATACGTGGCCTATAAGTAATTGGGTTAATAGAGAGGATTGTGGGGAACATCCGAGGGGTCTAGTTAAGATAGGCAATTGGGCAACACAGTGGCAGATGAAATCCCACTTGGACAAGTGCAGGGTGATGCACTTTGGCAGGAATAGTTTGAGCTGCTTTTACTTATTACTAGGTTTTAAAATTAACAGTAGCCCCTCAGAAAAAAGAGCCGGGCATCACCATGATGATGGGAAAACCTCAGTTCAGAGTGCAGCAGTGATCAAAAAAGCAAATAAAATGTTGGGCCAGATCAAAAAAGAGAGAGGGAATAACACTGGAAATGCTGTAATGAATGACATTATATAAGAAAACGGCATGCCACTGCTCTGAATACTGTTTTCAGTTCTGATCATCCCATCTCAAAGATATAGAAATATAGAAAGTGTTTCCAAAGGGGAATGAAAATTACTAGAGGCCTAGAATGACCTGTTATGAGAAGGAAACAAAAAGAGGTGAGAATACAGTTTAGAGAGAAGACTAATACAAGTTTACAGAGGGATACAAAGTGAATGGTGAAGAAAAGTTAGTTTTGCACTTGGGGTTACCCTTTCTCATAATACAATAACAAGGGGCCTGCCAGCGAAACTAGAAAGCAACAAACGTCAAGCTGATCTTTTTTTTTTTATGCAATGCATAATTAGCTTGTTACTACCAGAATATAACCTTGTGGCCAATAGCTAAGAGTCCTAAAAGGATTTGACGTTTATATGGGTAGTAAACACATCTGCTGTTACATGTGCTGGGATAAAAATGTATTAGGGATCTCAGCATTCTTACTTTAAGACATAAGCCAACCCTCAGTTGTCTGGGACTAAGAAGTAACTTTCCCCCATACCCGTGTTGCATCATTATTGCCCATAGTGGGGGAGTTCACACTCATCTCTGAAGCTTCTGGTACTGGCTGCTCTCAAAGGTGGATGCTGGATTAGGTGGATGATTGGTACCGGTCGGCTAAGGCAAGTCCTGTGTTTCTCCCCTCTCTCTATTTTTGGGAACAAAAATAAGAGAAGTTGTTATGATCTTTTGAAAACCCAAATTGCAAAAGAAACCAAATGTGCAATATCACTCGCTGATGGATGAAGTAAATAGGAAAGTGCGTAGTATGTGTGTGTGGCTTCAGGAACTTTACTCTTGCATAATGCACAGACGAGAATGTGTGTCTCTTTACACACAGACTGAGTTAGCATGTTGCATTACTTCTAGCTTTTATATTTTTGGTTGTGTTGGTTCCTTATGGTTTTACTGCTTTGGATGATTTGCAGCTTCTTGTGCCACGTTTATAATTAAAGGGGAGGGGGAATGAAAAGTGGGCATTCAGCCTGCTTCAGTTTGAATCTCCTCTTTATTAGTTGGTGGGATTGTATGTTGGGGCATTTTACAACATCCCTAAAACCACTCTGAGCAAACAACCACTACACTAAATCAGTGGCAAATAAGGCGAATCTGAAAACTGGATGCACGTGACATATTTAGCTTTTCCTCACAGTCCTCTCCAGGGTCCTGACATACCTTTCCCTCACAGGGTGATCTCCAAGCTACTTTCTGATCAGGGTCCCAGGGGGGCCACACTGAAATTGCTTAATCAAGGCAAACTGCAAAGAATGGGGAAGATGATTCCCAAAACTGGTGGTTGTTCTAATACTTAGATTTACCAAGCCAGCAACAAAGCAGCTTCTACAAAACCTTACTGGTTACCCAGAAGCCCAAAACACAGTTCCCTTAAAACAATTCAGCCTTGGGCTCCCACACAGACAGCCAAATCAAATATGATGAGGATTACTGAAAATCTTATTCACCATATAAAAAGTTCTACCAATCCCAAAAGATCGGACACATCGCCCACCAGGTCAATGAATATTTCAGATCTTACGCAGCCAATTCTTATTAACTAAACTAAGATTTATTTAAAAAGAAAAGAGTATAGGTTAAAAGATCATTATACATACAGGTATGAATAGAGTTCTTAGGTCAGTTTCGTAATAGAGATGGTGAGTTTTAGAGTTGCAAATGGTTCTTTCAGAATCAATTCCATAGGTTATAGCCCAATGTCCAATATCTGGGTGATCCTGACTGGAGCTGGGGACCTCAGTCTTGGGACTCAAACATCCCCTGAGGAAGCTGAAGCAGATCTGAGATAACAGGATCAGGGCCCAAGAGTTCCTTTTATAATTCTCTTGCAGCCTCTTGACAGCAGGTGAATAATAGGTGAAGCACTGTGGCTTTGAAGTAGAACTCCTATTTCCTCAGCATCACTGATAATTAGCTACATGGATCAGCATTAGGCAACTGCCCATCTCCCACCATTTGCATCCGATGAAGTAGGCTGTAGCCCACGAAAGCTTATGCTCGTATAAATTTGTTAGTCTCTAAGGTGCCACAAGTACTCCTGTTCCATTCACAAGTAGTTTATTACATACTTCAAAGAGAAATGAAGACCGTGATATTACCACATTCACAGTTCATCTAAACGTTAATATTCCCTTTTTGATCTTTGAATCAATGAAACATAGTGATAGACAGGAGCCGTCTGGTTACATTGTTAACATCTAACAAGATATAGGTAAACATAGACTAGTACAATCACTATCTTTTCCCAATTCTTTAACAATACAAGTCTACATTTCAAAGCTTTCGTCTATCTGACGTGGCTTTGCTAGCTATTTATAAGGAATATCCCTAATTACCATTTACATACTTTCCTAATATGTCTTTAAAGGTAGAATTTGGGTCATTTAGCCTGCAAGTTGCTTAACCCTTTCTGACTCAGTATCACACCCACTTTTAGCCCTTTTAACTTCATTAGTCTCCCAGGATGTGGTCTTCATTGCTGGGAAAGGTGTGTTTTACATTGATGTAAAATTCTGGAGGAGACAAGGCACAGGTAGTTTCCACCTTGATGGAGCTAGGCGAGGTAAACCCTGGGTGAGGGGGTGGTATAGTGTTGACCTTGATTAGCTACCTCAAGGTAAAAACAACAAGGCCTTGTCTCTGTAGGATTTTACATTCTTAACAATAATAATGTAAGTACCATAGTGCCTAAGAGCCCCATCTTCAGTTTCAAAACACGCCTACCTTGTGCATTGAAAACATAGCACAATCAGCCCCACCTCAATGACCCGTTTTCTGGTTACTATAGTTAATGGCTTCAGAGTCAGTCAGCGTTCCCCTGTGTGGTGCATGGTTGGTGGGTTTAAAGAGGTAGCTGGAGAATGATTAAGTTCTCTTCCCCTGAGGCTCCCACCCTCTGCTGGGCTTTATGCCAGCTCAGGACTAAGCTGTTTTCCCCTGCATCATAGTCTATCACGCTACCATTTGCCTGGCCCACTAGATACCGAGGGCCTGGTTTGTACTGGGGTTACACTAGCGTAAGACTGCCATGAGACAGGGGTATAAATCAAGCCCTTCGTTTTAAAACCGAGTTAGAAAGAGTGCTTGAGGTGAGTTCCGACAATCCTTAGGAAACTGCACAGATTGAGATGTGCCATCCTGGCCTTACTAATTCAGCACTGAATAACTTTTAAAATTTGCTTTTCAACATCTGGCCTCCTGGAGCGACTGCCTCTTTCCCTGTGGTATGCAGCCACAGTTGCGATGAGTGGAGATGCTGATGCCCTATCTCTCTCATTCTAATAGAGAAGGGGCTGTTGGCAGGGCGCAAGGCTCTGGAACGCCCTTCTGTTTCTAGACTGAAATAACCCAGATTTGCTGATTTGGGGCACGCAACAGGACCCATTTGTTCTTCCCAGTCTCAGAGAAGAGTTTGGCCAGTTCTTCACTCCGTCCTGTTTGCTGGTGTGTTACTGTTTGTATTTAGAGCTGTCCCTTGGTGGAAGGGGTAAGATGACATTAATATTTGACTTTGGAATTTTTGCTAATTGGCCTGGTGCGGTCAGATCCTGCGTACATGTGCTTTCTAAATGGAAAGAAAATCAGTAGAATCTTGTACACGCTCCTGTGCACTTCATCTTGCCAAGCTCTTTGAAATAAACCTTGTTTGGAGTCTCTTGGGTATGCTTTGATAGCTATGTTGTAGGAAAAAAATAAAATTAGGTGTTTTTCTATGTCCCGTATTTCAAAAATGCCATTTCCCAGTAACTTTAAATGGAGTCTTGTACACTCGTTGATGTTATAGTTTTTTTCAGGTTTTTGTCTCAAGAAACAGCCTCAAAGTATCTCCAAATGGATGAATACAGTTCTGTCTCCCCTTTATTAAAAATTCTCATTAACCGCACAGTCTTGGTTTGACCTTTGTCTGGTCACTTACAACAGATTTTGCTGTATTTGTGTATATATAAAGGATACACTTCCGTTTTTTTGTTTGTGTGTGTGTGCACGCATATTCTTTCCATCATTAGAAGTATAAATATCCCTTTCCACAAGTAGATTTAGGAAGTGTGTTCAGTCTTAAACTCAGTCAATACTTGATACATTATTAAGAGATACTTCGTTGTAAGATTCTCTTGGCATTTCCAATCTTGCTTCTTTGCATGAAGGAGCTGCCATTCACAAAATCATTTAGCAGTGCAGGCCCGTGACTGGGGCTCCTTGGTGCTACCATAATACATACAGACGATGATATTTTCCTGTTGTCTGACCAGTTGGATCACATACTTAGGGGGAAAAAACTCATTTGGTGTTTTCCCCACTGAGGGAGAAATGTGTGTTTCTCTTCTTTCCTCTGGTGCCCAGTGAATACTACAATGGACAATGAAAACATGCCGATGGCTAATTTAGTCTCTGGGCCAAGTGGTAACTGGATTTTAATACAGCTTTGCTTGTCTTGTGAATGTGTTATCTGCTTATAGTCTGCAATCGGCTTATGAAGGCTGAGCTGCATTATGCTGAGGCAAGGTCTGCGGCAGCTTTTAGCAGTACTTGTTGGAAGTGGTTAGACCTCAGAAATCTGTGCCATAGTGTAGGCCCATGAACTGCCGCCTGCTGAAATTCCACAATACTTCTGATGTGGGGGCGGGGGAGAGAGAGACCATTTTCCCCCCTCCACTGCTAAGGACTCCCAACCTCTCTTGTTTTGAAATCCCTATGCTTTGGGACAGCTCTGTGCCTCAATCAGTACCCTTCTCTTTTCCTGTTTTCTACCAGTTTCCTTATTCTCTTCTGTGTGTCTTCCCGTCTCATCATTTCTTTTTCTATGTTTTGGTTTTTTCTGGTACTGCTCCTTCATTTTCTCTTTCTCTCACCCCAGTTCACTTCCTGTCTCTTTTCTCTCTGTTCATGTTTATTAAATAAAACTTCAAAGCAACCCCCCCCAAATTATAGTCACAACAGGGGGGCAGTACACAGAGGCAAAAAGGAAACACCCAATCCCCTCCCCCTGACTTTTTGTCCTGAGAACTAAAAGGTCAATTTGATACCATAGTCCCCAATACCGATTGCCATTTTGCCAGACTCATTGTTTTTTTCTCAGACGTTTTTAGCAGCCGAATGACTGCACAAATAGCTCGAAGTACAGTTTCAGGTGAGTCATCCTGTGCCTGGAAACAGCCAAACAGCAACTACTGCATTAACAACTGCGAGGGTCTCAAGGAAAATACATGGCAAATGTCTGTCCTTCCTTATCCAGGTAGATGCTGAATCCCCTGGCGCCTGAAAACTCCAAAAGGCAGTTGTCTACAAGTCTGGCCACGTGACAGCAGACCTCTGAGTTTTGAGGCCAACAGATCCTTTCTCTCCCTCTGCAACCGCTGTCTTGTGTTTTGTCCCTCACGCTGCCCACTGGCAGACAGGCCTTTGTAGTGCACCGAGGGACTGGAATAGAACACGGGGACCAGCTGTGGTGGGTGGGAGAAAGCATGTGGCCTCTAGTGGCCCCTGCAGCTTCTTACTACAAGCCACAGGGATGGACGTGCCAGGATCCTCCTACCTCTCTTCTGGCTGGGAATTGCAGCTATATGGAAGGTGCAGGGGGCAATTAGTTTAAACCGTTTTCCATAATTACTCCTCAACACTGGTATGTTGAAATCATGACTATCCAGTTTTGTCAGAGAGGTCAGTAGTTTTAATCCAAATACCTTCGATGGGAAAAACTCTCCAACCAGAGATCTTGTCTCTCCGCTTATAAAGCACTATGCTTCCCTGTGGCGCTAGATAAATAAGAAGGTGGCACAGATTCTAGACAAATAAGTTATTCCTGGGATTGGTTGTACGTCTGTGATTTATCTTTAAGGGCTTTCCTGCCTGTCTTTGTTCTGGTAAGTTTTTCATTTGATATAAAGTACCATTACTCACAATTGAGCAGTTCTTGGAATCATGCAAACAAAAGACTTGATTATTCCAGAGGGGCACAAGTGGTTGGTGGTGATGGTTGTGTTTTAATAACCGCTTGCTCCTCACCAACAGTAACAATGACACAGTTTGTTGGGTCATCTTGTTATATGAAACACCTTCTCCAAAAAAAAAAAAAAAAAAAAAGAATTCTAACTTGATCTCTTTTGATGAGATTACAAGGTTGGTCGATAAAGGTGATAGTGCTGAAGTAATGTACTTAGATTCCTGTAATGCATTTGACTTGGTACTGCATGGCATTTTGATTAAAAAATGAGAAAGTTATAAAATTGACACGGAACACATTAAAAGGAGTAAAAGCTGGCTATTTGATAGGTCTCAAAATGTAACTATAAATAGGGAATCATCGTAAGACGGGTGTATTTCTGGGGGGGTCCTGCAGAGTTCGGTTCTTGGCCCTACGCTATTTAACATTTTTAGCAGTGACCTGGAAGAAAACATAAAGTCATTACTGATAAAGTTTGCAGATGACTCAAAAATTTGGGGATTGGTAAATAATGAAGAACTTGAGTCATTATTATAGCGATGTGGATTGCGTGGTAAGCTGGGCACAAGCATCTAGGAATAAAGAATGTAAGTCATTCTTACAGGATGGGGGATTGTATCCGGGGAAACTGTGACTCTGACAGAGATTTGGGGGTTGTGGTGGATAATCATCTGAACATGGGACATGCTGAACAGTGAAATATAGTGGCCAAAGGGCTAATGCAGCCCTTGGATGCATAAATGGGAATTTTGAGTAGGAATAGAGAAGTTATTTCACCTCTGTATTTGGCACTGGTGCGACCAGTCCTGGAATCCTGTGTCCAGTTCTGGTGCCCACAGTTCAAGAAGGATGTTGATACATTGGAGAGGGTTCAGAGAAGAGCCATGAGAATGATTAGAGGATTAGAAAACATGCCTTATAGTGGTAGGCACAAGGAGCTCAATCTATTTAGCTTAACACACACAAAAAAAAGGTTAAGGGGTGACTTGATTACAGTACCTACCTGGGGAAGAAATATTTAATAATGGGCTCTTCAGTCCAGCAGAGAAAAGTGTAACACAGTCCAATGGCTAGAAGTTGAAGCTAGAGAAATTCAGATTGTAAATAAATTGTAATTTTTAACAGTGAGGGCAATTAACCACTGGAACAATTTACCAAGGGTTGTGGAGGATTCCCCATCACTGGCAATTTTAAAATCAAGATTGGATGTGTTTCTAAAAGCTATGCGTTAGGAATTATTTTTGCGGGGGGAGTTCTGTGTTATACAGAAGGCTAGCCTGGATGATCACAATGATCCCTTCTGTCCTTGGAGTCTCTGAATGTATGAAATGGTGGAAGAGTCAGCCAGTTGGGCAATCTCAACTGGGAACTCTTGGGTGCTTCATGACCGTATATGAGTGGTCACTTGTGTATAGGGTGGCCACTCCCACATTCCCAGAATACCAGACATTCCAGTACTTCTGGGAATGGGGAGGGAGCCGCCCCTGCTGGCATGTGCACGCAATGTCATGCTGCATGGGGGACCTCATTTTGAGGAGCGTGCCGCCCCAGTCATGCTGGCAGGGGTGGGGCAGCGTGCTCTTTAGAATGGTGTCCCCCAGACAAAACCATGTGCAGTTTGGTCTCAGTACGGGATGGGGGACAAACCACCCAAAAAGGGGGACTGTGGTTTAAAATCAGACGAGCGGCCTCCTTACTTGTGAATCATTCACGCTTGTATATATTGATTTCAACATAAGAGCCCCTGTTCCAGAATATTGGACTCTTGGATAAATAATGTAAGAATACAATCTGTTAGAATTTGGGGGATATGTAATGGTCAACCTATGGATTCCATTTTTGTTTTGTGAATGCCATGTTGTATTTCAACCACCATTTTGAATGTAACCTATAGTGTGGCTTTGAATGTTCGTTTGTAGCAGGAACTTGACACCATAGAGGGCAGGCTGTGTCTAGGAAGCTGTGACAGCGTAATTAAAGGCCATCAACACTGAATGGCTTATACCCTGGTGGAACAATGGGTTTGCTATGAGCAGTGCCATTGATTTTGGACAACTCTCTGCCTAGAAGCTTGGCGAAGAGGGGGTGTTGGAACCTGGAATTCCCTAGCAGGGGCAAGAAAGGTGTCAGAGGCTGTCTTTAAAACTGGAATGCTCTGTATGCAAAGGAAGCCATTCTCCTGCCAGAAGCAAGGATAGTCAGGCCAAGGAAGGTCAGGCTGCCTGGCCTAAAGGACTGAGCCCAATGCCAGGACTCTCAAGGGTCGTGAGGACATTGAAGGGGAATTGTATTTATGGAGTTTATGGAAAACGATAGATTTGTAATTCTTGTGTTTTTTAAGAGTAAAGTGTGCGTGTGTGCATCAGACCTTCCTTGACCAGGTGGACTCTGCAGATAACATGGGGGCTCCGGAGGACCGTGGCGCTGGTTCCAGGGTCTAGGCTGTTGAACTGTGGGATCCCACTGCCTAAGGAGAGTGTCAGACATGGGGTCTATACCTGAGAGACCCATAGCTAGGTACAGTGGCCAGACACTGTCTGGACCCAGGAGGCTTAGAAGTGTGTGGGATTGAGTTGATGGATCCACTCACGCAGACTGGTATCTGTCCAAAGCATGTGACAGTCTGAGAAACACAAAATCAGAAATAGCAAACCCAGTCACTCGCCCTACAAAAGAAGCCAATCCCCCAAACCAAACATTCTCCAACTCCATTCTCACCCTAACAAAAACCCAAACTTCAACCCTGCCTGTACAGAAGTAGTATTCGGGTATAGGTGCTCCCTGGTCTGCCACCATTAGAGGGCAACTGGGCCACAGACAGTAACAATATTGGTACTGTAGCTGGAGTAGCAGGATTTAGCCCCTTGAGGGTGCCATGATTGCACAAGAAGCTCTGTCCCTTCCTCCAGTGGAAGGTAATGGTGAAACGCTCATATTTTGGGAGGACCGACAGACATAGTGTGTTCCTAAATAGCTACTATAGAACATTTTAGGCAGGTCAGAGTTCTTCCAATTTGTCTTTGACCCTCTGATTTCCTATCCTCTGCTGACTGGCAGAGCTGTGGATAGAATCCTAGAATATCAGGGTTGGAAGGGACCTCAGGAGTCATCTAGTCCAACCCCCTGCTCATAGCAGGACCAATCCCCAACTAAATCATCCCAGGCAGGGCTTTGTCAAGCCTGACCTTAAAAACCTCTAAGGAAGGCGATTCCACCACCTTCCTAGGTCACCCATTCCAGTGCTTCACCACCCTCCTAGTGAAAAAGTTTTTCCTAATATCCAACCTAAACCTCCCCCACTGCAACTTGAGACCATTACTCCTTGTACTCTTGGTACATCTTGTGAAGGGCAACATGTGATCAAATAAATTCCTAACGCCCTTTGGCAACTTTTAGGCTTGCGCCTCCAGCTATGCAATTTGTTCCCCCACACAGTGGGGTGGCCTGAGCTTACCGATCCTGGGTGAAGAGGAGTGCGCACGCTGCTCAGGGCTTGGATTCTGCACACTCGAGCTACTTGCTGCGAGTGACTCTCTCCCTCTTTCTGTCCTGTCTCTGGCAGGTCTATAACCTGACTCAGGAGTTCTTTCAACGTGGTAAACCAGTCAATGCTGAGAGCCAGAATAGTGTGGGCGTCTTCACACGGGATGTGGTGCGCAAACGCATCAAAGCCGATCCAGATGACTCGGAGACCACCAGGAGGCTAAAACTAGCCATGATCCAGCAATATCTTAAGGTATGTTTAAAAAGGCAGTTCAATCATGGGACATTAGAAAGCTGGCTAAGAGTTATGTCCTATCACTAGGGAATTACTTACATTGGTCGTCTTTGCAGCTGGGATATTTCTAGTTCATATATTAAATTTTCCTCATAAGCTGGACATCTCCACAATGGGCTGGCAAGTTATGAGATGTCTCATCAGTTCAGTTAAATTCCTCTGTGTGGTGTTATAACATTCAATCCTCTATCCTGCCACTTACCAGCCAAAGACAGCATACTGCCAGCTCCATTTAGGAATGCTACCTTTTTGCCCCATACCATGGACCATGTGCTGCAGGCAGAGTGTCATTTATCCCCTTTTGCCTTTCTCCAGAGCTTGGAAACCAGGAAAATTAACTCTGATAATACAGAGCTGTTGGGGGCAATCCCTGCAAAATAAATCATAGAAGGTCATCTAGTTCAACCCCTTGCTCAAAGCAGGACCAATCCCCAACTAAATCATCCCAGCCAGCATTCCCCCCCCTCCCCCCCCCCCAAAAAAAATCCCAAAGCATCTTAACATTCATTTGTAAGGGGAGAGAGAATCAAATCAAAGGTAAACTGTATTAATTAGTACCTCCATGCTACTTGCCAAGTAGATCCTGCCTTCTCTGTATCTTATCTTGAGGATGGGACTTGTGCAGCACCAAGCAGTCAACACTATGCATCTGAAGAAGTGGGCTGTAGTCCACGAAAGCTTATGCTCAAATAAATTTGTTAGTCTCTAAGGTGCCACAAGTACTCCTGTTCTTTTTGCGGATACAGACTAACACGGCTGCTACTCTGAAACCTGACAGAATAAATGTTAATCATAATTGGGCAGTTTGTGCTTTGAAATTGTCATGTGAATTAAAGGCTTATGAAGGAAGGCAGGGGAGCCACACGCACAACACTCTGGCGCAGTAGGTAAGTATACGTATCCACAGTTTACCTATGGGAAACTGAGGCAAAGAGAGACCTAAGGTCACACAGGGAGTCTGACAGCTGCTGTGACACTCTTCCCTCTGAGTCATTATTGAATGAGTAATAGTCACTCGTGGTCATTAAAGAACCTAGGGCCTTTCTGGTAAGAAAATGGGCGTTAACTCTGGTGTCTTGGCCAAATTCTAATCTGGATAGTTGCATTTTGCCTCCCCAAGATTCCTTCTGTAATTTTGGTGCTGAATCATTGTAATAACTTGCTTTTATTTATTTAGATTTGATAAAGCTTTTCTACCATAGCCAGAACAACTTATACAACTACCACCGCTGCGCTAGCCCCAGACTGTAGATTGTCCTATAACCAGGGAAAGGAGAAGAGCAGAGACTTTAAAGTCCATCAAGGACCTCTCAGCTGCAGATCATTAGCTAGTTGAATGTTAATGTTCATGGCGTGCTGAGATCTGCCTCTGAGGGGGTGGCTTTGAAACCCTTTTGTTCTTCTAATATTTCCGTATGGAATGTGAATCTGTCAACGTTGGCTAGTGAAAAAAGTGTTGAAATAAGCATGGCACCAGTTTGAGCAGCACCTCAGAGCTGATCCGTGTTCAGCGCTCCACCCCTTCTCTAGCAGAGAAGTTCAATGGGATTTGTACGTGATCAAAAGTGGCCAGGGCCTTGGTCCAACATCATGCAGAAGGGGCATCAGAGTACTATAGCAGAACACACTCAATTGGTCCTTAGAGAGAGAGAGAGTTGGTAAGCAGTATAACAAGTGATCTGTTTTGTCTAGCTCTTTGGCTTTCAGGTGCTATATCGGTAAATGTCAGTGTGGCCTAGTGCAAGGGACTGGGACTCGGGACTCCTGGGTTCCATTCCTCTTTCTGTCGTTAACTTGCACTATTCTGTCTGTACCGTGGTGAGGTGGGTAGCTCTTTGGAAACTTGGTTTTGTGTTGCTTTCGCTAGGTGGAGAGCTGTGAGAGCAGCTCCCATAGCATGGACGAGGTCTCGCTCAGTGAATTTGGAGAATGGACTGAAATCCCTGGGGCCCATCACGTCATTCCTTGTGGCTTTATCAAGATTGTGGAGATCCTGGCCCATTCCATTCCAGAGTCGGTCATCCAGCTCCGCAAGCCAGTCAAGTGCATCCACTGGAACCAGTCGGTCAGCAAGGAGATTGAGCGTGTGGCCGACCACAACAGCGACCGCCCCGAGGAGGACCAGGGCTACCATGTCTTTGTGGAGTGTGAGGACTGTGAGTTCATCCTCGCCGACCACGTCATCGTGACCGTATCGCTGGGGGTCCTGAAGAAGTACCATGAGAGCCTGTTCCACCCTGGCCTACCTGAGGAGAAGGTGATGGCCATTCAGAAACTGGGCATTAGCACCACCGACAAAATCTTCCTGGAGTTTGAAGAGCCCTTCTGGAGTCCTGAATGCAACAGCATCCAGTTCGTCTGGGAGGATGAGGCAGAGAGTGAGAGTTTGACTTACCCTGAGGAGTTGTGGTACAAGAAGATCTGCAGCTTTGATGTCCTGTACCCACCGGAGCGGTATGGCTATGTGCTGAGTGGCTGGATCTGCGGGGAGGAGGCTTTGATCATGGAGAAGTACGACGATGAAACTGTGGCAGAAACGTGCACTGAGATGCTGCGTAAATTTACAGGTCAGCAATGCTCTCGTTCCTTTTGTTGGTGGAGAAGAAAGGGGGGACAGAGAGGAAGGAAATGCAGTGAAGTAGTCAATAGCTCCTTGGCCTTTTGTTCCTTTTGAAAGGATGTGCAAATGCTTTAGAAGCACCTGCTGCAGAGATGCACTCTATGTACTTATCTAAGTGCCACTGCTCTAAAGGCTTGAGTGTGTTTTGAGACTCATTTATATAGAGATGATGATGAAGAACTGGAGCACACTACATCAAATGGTGGGTTGAGTGCAGTCAGACTCCAAATGCTTTTTTAAAAAATCTCCACTCTCATTTTATCAGCTTTAACAGTTACAGCGATGCACTGACAGTCCGGATTCCCAGGGCCAGATCCTCAGCTGGTGTAAATTAGCATAGCTCCATTAAAGACAATGGAGTTACACCAGTTGAAACCAGCTGAGAGTCTGACATTTGGAGTCTGTCTCTGACTCCCACTCACTGCATGTGTAAGTCACATAGGACTAAATTTTCAAAAATGAGCCACCCCGGGCCTCACTTTTTCAGAGGCTCTGAGCACACTTCTGTTCAATGTTAGCTGCCAATAGTTTACAGCAGTGAAAATCAGGGAGCACCCAAAAATGAAGGCACCCCAAATTAGTGACCTTTTAAAAATTCAGGCTGTAACAAGTCTATTTGTCAGTTCTGCATTACCTGTCTAGCTTAGCTGAGGGAAGGGGTATGTTTGTGAGGTGTAGCTCACTCATGCTGAAAAGCTCGGTGAGATACTCAGAGGAAAGGTGCTGTATAAATATGCAAATCATCCCTGAGTCAGTGTGTTTCTAGTGGGGATGCCCAGGGATTAGTTCTTGGCCTGACGCTATTTAACATTTTTATCAGTGACCTGGAAGAAAACATAAAATCAACACTGATAAAGTTTGCAGACGGCACAAAAATTCGGGACTGGTATATAATGAAGAACTCAGCTCATTGTTATATAGAGCGATGTGGATGCTTGGTAAGCTGGGCACAACCAAACAATATGTATTTTAATACAGTTGCATGTAAACATATGCATCTAGGAACAAAGAATGCAGGCCATACTTTCCCATACAATCCCCCATGGGGGATTCTATTCCAGGAAGCAGTGACTCTGAAAAAGATTCGGGGGCCATGGTTGGATAATCAGCTGAACTTGGACTCCCTGGGTGATCCTGTGGCCTAAAGGGCTAATGTGATCCTGGGATGTATAAACAGGGGAATCTTGAGTAGAGAGGTTGTTTTACCTGTATTTGGCACTGATGTGACCACTGCTGGAATACTGTGTCCAGTTCTCATGTCCACAATTCAGCAGTAATGTTGATAAATTGGAGAGGTTTCAGAGAAGAGCCACGCAAAAGATTAAAGGATTAGAAAACATGCCTTACAGTGATAGACTCAGGGAGCTCAACCTTTTTAGGTTAACAAAGAGAAGGTTAAGGGATGTCTTGATTACAGACTATAAGTATCTACATGGGGAAAAATATTTGATAATGGGCTCTTCAGTCTAGCAAACAAAGGTATAACTTGATCCAATGACTAGAAGATGGAGGTGGGCAACTTCAGAGGGGAAATGAGGCGTCAATTTTTAGCAGTGAGGGTAATTAACCACTGGCACAATTTACCAAGGGTTGTGGTGGATTCTCCATCACTGGCAATTTTTAAATCAAGATTGGATGTTTTTCTAAAAGCTCTGCTCTAGAAATTATCTGTGGGACAGTCTATGGCCTTGTTATAGACGAGGTCAGACTAGATTATCACAGTGGTCCCTTCTAGTCTTGGAAGCTATGAAAAATACTTTGCAGAAATGCAGAACAGAGCATTGCAGAACAATGCCTCTTGGTCCAAGGATTTTCGGTTTTAGGGACTACTCCGTACTGAATTATATTTTTTTTTAAAAAAGAGGTGCTATCAAAGATGAGAAATCCTTCTATGCTTCCAGAAGCTTCTCTCTTATTATTAACATATTCGTATCCACACATCCATCCCATGCGATCCAAACCTTAGTTTTTGATTAACTTCCATCATGTCTCCCTGTTCTATTGACCCCCAGACATTTGAACATAGTTTGTGTTTTCACATGGTATGAACGGTCAGGTTTCTGCTGTGCATACCAGCCAATCATGGTTTACAGCTTAGCTGAAGGAAGATGACAAGTTAGCAAAGTTCTCTTACCTGTTTGTTGGCTATGAACCATATTCAGATCTTCAGCAATGTTAGTTGGATCAGCTATGCTGATGAGTACTTGCTAATTAGTTGCTTCCATTCAAGAGGCAAATAATAGCTTCTTGTGGATGTAGCCTCACTTGCACATGTAGACGTATAGTCTAAACTCCTGGGGTAGAGACCTGGGGTGAAATCCTGGCCTCATGGAAGTCCATGGCAAAACTCCTCTTGACTTCATTCAGACTAGGATTTCACCCCATGTCTCCTCTTTAGTTTTGTACATCATGGAGTACCTTCTCACCATTCCCATAATAGACTTTTTAGCGGAAAAGGACAGCCGTTACTCTTTTTTTCTTTTAAAATCCCTGGCTAGAGACCTTCTCCAACACTTCAGGTGAAGACATTCAGAATGTATTTAACAATACAGATTTTGACTTGCAATTTTACTGAGGGTCAGGATTTATTATTCCTCAAGATAAATATTGGCCTAGACTTCCTCTGTCAATCCTTATCCCTCCAGTCATTGAGCTCCAGCTCCAGTGCCCATTGAAGTCAATAGGAGTTGAATTGGGAACTAAATCTTGATACCCACACCAATGTAAATCAATAACTGTTAACTCTAATAATAAGTGGGACTTGTTACTGACAATAACAGGGCAGAAGTTAACTGATGACTTAGTTGCTTTATTTTGCATGTACTGTAGCACGTTCTCTTGGCCAGTGGTTTGTTGCTGGTTGAGCCACCAGGATACCTCAGAGCCATTTCTGGCAGTAGATTAAATTCCTGTGGCAACTTTAACTTTAAGAGAAATCTATGACCTTTTGCTCAGCAGTCTGAAAGTTCACATGGCAAGAAACATTTCTCATCATGCACAGCATTAAAAACAGTCATGTGTGGTACTGGAAAATACTATGCCCTTAAATAGGGATTTAAAGCTACATTGCCTCCCTGAATCGTTGTGATATAGAATCATAGAAGATTAGGGTTGGAAGAGACCTCAGGAGGTCATATAGTCCAATCCCCTGCTCAAAGTAGGACCAACACCAACTATCATCACCACTTCCTCCTTCTCCTCTTTGACTCCATCTGCAGCCAGAACTGCCTTAAGCGCAAGCAAGACAAAGGTCCTGCTTGGGGCCCAGTGAAGTCTGAGCAACTCATTATTTATTTCCCACCTCCATCTGTTTAGGGGGAAAATGCTTACAAGGCTCAATTTTCCATCCTCGGGACCTTCGAATTGCAAGGTTAATCCAGCCTGAACTCCACTCCACTGCACTCCACCCTTCTCTTGTTCCCATCCTAGCCTCCACTGAGATTATAAACAAGAGTGCAGTGGTACATTAAAAACATCCATATAAATTGAATCGAAATCACTGTTCTTACTAATTACAGCAGGTCAGCTCCAACCTTCCATAAAGACAAGAGAAGGCTCTTTTCTTAACATCAAGTTGTCTTAGTGCTCCACGATGATGCTTTCCAAATCTTATAAATAATCTTGATTGCCATCGTTCCTCCTATTTAAAACTGTTGAGCTTCTTTTTCTAAATTATTTTATTCGGTGGGAACTAAATTCTTTAGCTTCCCCCTCTCCTACTTTGCACCTACCCTCTTACAAGTAAAGTTAGTTACCGAACTCTCTCTCCTCCCTCTCACTCCTCTTTTCAGGGGAAAATAGTTTGAAATTGGATCTTCGGTGTCCACTACGGTTGCTGTTCTGCATGATCCAACACTTGCTCAGTGTCCATCAGGTTCCTCAACCATCCCAGCTGTGACCCATCTTCGTGCTGTGTAGTGATCTAATCCTGGGTCAGAATCTCTGGTTACATTTGCCAGATCCCCACAGCCAAACTGATCTGATCTCTCTCTCGGGCACTCATCACTGCAGGGAAAAGAGGGTTCTTGGAGCACTTTCATTATGCCTTGTGTCCAGTTCCACCGGTGAAATGTTCATGGTTTGATTCATTCCCCCCAAGCAAGTCTTTTTATCTGCCAGAAAGTTTTTCACAATGCCCATAGCTGTTCCTCTAAACCTCCCTGGGATAACAGGGCGTTTTTTTCATTGGTGTTTGCTGGGTGAATTTTGGTGCTCCAAACCCATACTTGGATAGCTAACTAAGCAGCCTGAGCTCCCTCAGCCACTGTTGAAGCTCACCCTTTTCACAGTCAAACGACTTATTCAGGTGCTTCAGACACCCAAGTCTGGAGATTTGGGCCTTAACCACTCTGTGTCTGTTTAAAATGACTGCACCCCTCTGCAATACTTCCCTGCCTCACAAGAGACTTGAGAGACATAATCAGTGTTTTGAGATGCTCAGAGGAAAATGCTCTATAAGTCCAAATGATTATTACTGTTGCAGGGAATAGGACTACTTGTGACCTAACTCAGAACTTGCCACCAGCAATCTGGAAATAACCATAACCCTCTGCTCCATCAGGCCCCATCATTAATGCTGTTGATTTTTATACCTCTGGGTAGCTTTCACACAGGGATGGGCATTGAGGGACAGTGCAGTGCTATCTCATGCGCCTTTATAAACAGAATACAGGAGTCCCTAGGACTCCGTTCTTCAGCTGTACATTTAAGTTACAGGGTCTGGTCCAGTGCCCATTGAAGTTAGTAGGACTCTTCCTATTGACTTCAGTGGGTGTTGGATCAGGCTCATGTTCTATTATTTTAGGCTCAGCATAATTTTGCTCTCGGTATGCTTCTTGGAGGAGGAGAAGAGGAGATTATCTGCCTCTGGAACCTTAAATTTCACATGTAAATGAGAGTAGTGGATTATCTATATTTGCTGTGAAAGCCCTCTAGGTTTTGCTGGCCTGAGAACCATTGACAATTCCAGTAATTCACAACTGGGTAGCTGAAAAATGTAGCGTCCTCTAAATCTGATTAAAACAGGCTGCCTCTAGCCCATAGGCCTAGTTTGACTGCTGTATTTGGGGTGGGAGGCAGCTCCAGCCAGGCCAATAGGGCCGTGTGTGTGTGTCGGGGGAGGGAGAGACATGTTCTCTCTCTCCCTCTCGCCCCACTTTCGCTGGCTCTCTTCCCGCTCCTGGAGTGGTGGGCACTGCGACGGGCTGCGCACTACCTTGGCTGCCGGTGCTGGGGGGTGGGGTGGGCCAGCTTAGCAGGGGAGCCCTGGATGCTGATGCTGTCTGCTGTGCTGACCTGAGCGGGGGAGCCACGACCACTCTGGCACCAGCTGCTGCCGCTGGACTTGATGCCGCCATTTTCTGGTGACTCCTGGCGCTGCTGTGGCCGCCTTTCTGCCGGGGCTGGTGCTGCTGCCGAGGGGACACGGCATGTCGGGCTCCCGCTTCCCCGCTGCACCGCACAGAGACACACGGCAGCGTGGGCCCCACCAGGACCACCAAACAGCCAGTACCCAGGGCTGCTGGGGGACAAGGAGGAGAAAGTTGGGAGTCAGGAGCTGCTGGCAGGGGCCCAGCTAGGTGCATTAAGTTAAATGCACCGAGCCTCTCCCCCTCACTACAGCGCCTCCCTATAAGGCTGGCCTTGTTTGGGGGGGGGGCAATGTCTCCCCCCGCCCCCCAACTATGCCCATGCTCTAGACAGTCTGAGGCCTTGTACCCATTACAGTGTTGGCTAAGCTCTCAGTGTTGAGAATTTGGATTTCTGGGAGCCTGTGGCCAAGGCACTCACTCAGCCATGCAGCGTTTTTTCTAATGCTGACGCATGCTGTATTAAATCTGCAACCTCCCTGTGAAATGTGCTTTGTTCTTTCTGCATCATACATGCTTCAGCTTTTAGACTTCCACATTTTCACAATGTTTGCAAGTGCAAAATCTAAAATAACGTTCAGCTGTGCTCATGCTTTTCAGTTTAACTTTTGGTTAGGGTTTGAACATGACTGGACTTCCTGCAATAATGGACAACCTGCATGGAGACCCAAAAGATATTCCAAGCTACAGCTGAAAAGCTTGACCCCTCAGTCTTCAGGAACACTTGGATCCTGATCTGTATTTCGTGGGTGGCTCCTAACTCTACAATGGACCAAACAAACGGCTTGATATAAAGCCCACTGATATGAATGAGGCTTTCTGTGGACTAAAGTGAGCCCTAAATCCCCAGATCAGAACACTACCCAACTTTCTGAGGAAGTTAGCTCTAGACCCATTTCTAGGAGGAACTGATCCAAAGGAAGTAAATCAGCTCTGCCTACTCACTCTTAAGCAAGTTACAAGGCTGACTGACTCTGCAAAACACACAGGCAAAACTCCACTCAATTTCAATGGGAGTTACTTACTTATGTGCATGCACACACATTCATCCCTCACCAGGCCCTAAAACTATGATACCCTGGTTTGTGTATTGTAAATCCACATACCCTTGCCTCAGAACTAGTACTATGAAAACAGAATAAAGAGAGGCTGGTTTGGGTTCCATGGATTCCCCCTCCACAGATTCAGAAATATGAACCCTGGTGGGGTAATAATGGGTACGCTCTGTGACGCTTCCCAGGAGTACCTCGCTACCACCTGCCCTGAGCATGAGGGAGCCTTGTCTGTGGCTGCTCGGAGTCAACGCCTGGACACTGCCAGCCCCAGGAAGCATGAGCACTCTCAGCCTACCCAGGCTCTGTCGTCCCTTTGCAGATTAGTGATAGATACACGCCAGTCCCTGAGTTCTCTGAGCATCCGCTGGAGTATCCAGCCCCTGATCCACTGGGCGCTCACAGAATTCACAGATCCACTACTCCCAAGGGAACAGTATGCACCGGCCTATCAGTGTCACTTCTCCACTTAACACACAGCACTTAGATATGTTTATAGGGCAAACAGGAATATGTTCATTTGACAAGGACCAGTGATGGGAGAAGAAGCAAGTAGGATTAATGGAAAGAAATGTTTACAAATAAAATAAAATCATAACATGCATTCTAGAGCTTAATCTCATAAATAGCAAGTTGTCCTCCTCACCCAAAGTCCTTCTCACAGTGTTTTTCAACTGGATGGCTGAGCACCTGCCTTTTGTAAGCCCAAGGCCACTGGCAGCTTGTCTCCCCAGATGGAGGATGCCAGGGTGTCTCTCTGCACCCCTCCATGTAACAGACAAGTCCTTTGCTTTTCACCTGTAAACGGATTTCTCCCCCTGCTGTTCTTCCAATTCGTTTCTTCTGAAGTTCCTGCAATCTCCTTGTTAGCATATGAGTCAGTATGCAAACAGACTGCTGTTGTAAAACACGCAATACACAATGGTCAGCCAAGCATTTAAGAACATAATTTGCAGTATATATACACGTCTCCTTACATAGTATCCACTCATACATTTTGCAAAGATTAGGATGACCAGTGTGACACAGGCTTTCAGTAGAGACCTGAAGTGATACTCTTCAGTGGAGTGGTATGTAAATACCACACCCAGGGTACACCTCTAACCCTTCTGCATCCCTCTGCCAGTTGGCAGCAAGAAGTCCTAGGGTCACACACTCCTATGTTAATGATAGCCAAAGTCTTTGCACAACCATCATCTCTCTATTTGAATAGCGCATCTGTGATCCTTTCTTAGGGGTTTCCACATCCACATCAATGTATTTATTTGATCTGTGGACAAACAGAAGCAGCCCGAATATCCAGTTATCTATAAAAAATGTTATGAGAGTATCCTGTTAGATTTTCAGCTGAGTTTTGCTTCCCTGCCAGGCGGAGGTAGCATTTCTAATTGGTTTTCTTCCCCTACAAGGGAGCACTGCAACATTGTGGCTTGTAGAGTTTGTCTATTTCCCCTCAAATGGAGCCTCCCTCTATCAGTCTGCCGTGACTGGCCAGCTGGAAGTTAAAGACACCATAGGATTTCTATTGCAAAGTTGAGGGATAGTCTGTTTCTTGGCCAGCATTCCCCACAATTTCTCACCCCAAATGTAACAGGTTTCTAATATTTAAAGTGGCGTGAATGCTACAGTCAAATGCATAATAGATACTGCTCTTTACCTACACCTCCACTGTACTGCGAAGAGGAGGATGGTCTGGGCACAAGCACAGGGCTGACAGTAAGGAGGTCTCAGATCTGCATCTGGCTCTGCCACAGATACTTCGGTATGACCAGGGGCAAGTCACTTTATCTCTCTGTGCTTCAGTTTCCAGTTAGTGATATGGGAATGATGCTGCTTCAGTCACAGAAGGACTGAAGCTTAACTCGTGAGGGTGTACTTTTGGAGATCTTCAAAAAGGAAACACAAAGTTGTTTTTTACACGAGTATCTGAGTCATTGCTTTAAGCCCGCTGATTTTAGACAACTGCCATTCAGGCTAGAGAGACCCCAAACTCTCTTCCTTTCACAAATTCAGTAGCTCCCTGGGTTCTGTAATATGTTTGCCTGCTCCCTAACAGCCTCTGAATTATCTCTTTCTAATCTCTGTCCCTGCTTTTGTCTGATTCTCAATTTAAAATTCAGTCCTGGTAAGGGCAACGTCATGTTCCCAGCGTTATCAACTTTTTATTATTGTTCTGTTATGTATTGACGCCTGCACCTAAAGACCTCTGGGCACCTTGACAATATAAAATGAGAACATGCACCCTTTACAATGTGAGGGCAACAAAGGCTCATTTCTAACCACCTCCTCTTATTTGGATTGGCACTGTACAATACATTGTGTGACTTTTGTGTAAGTGCTTTGGAATGTGCTCTGTAAGAAGCCTTTAGAGTACAACAGTATTTGCATTGTGTTATGGCACTTGCCATATGTTCCCTTGGGCTGATGCTCAACCTTTTCAAAATAAAATGTGACAGCAATTTCCTTGACAAATCTGATATCTTAAAATGTGGTTTCCTATTTCTGCACAACTCAGACACTTATCGGGCCTTTCATTTCAAACCCAAGTCATTGCCCGGAACCATTGCTGGTCTTGCTCCTGCTCCTAATTTTCCTGGAAGAGCATATTTTTAATTCCTTTGTTTTATCCTTGAAATTTTACTAAAACCTACAAATGGCTGCATACATGTACCTTGACTGTGCAGGTTCAAGAATAAAGGTCTTGCTTATTTGTCCGTCTGTACTATACTTTAGTCCCATTGGTCATCAGTTCAATAATACCACTATGCCACAACATACGCTTCTGTGGAGGAACTTCCTGTTGTACGCCCACCTCATATTCTTACAGCATTGTAAGCATACAAGGGGTGAGCCGTAACCAGAGGAATAACCAGCCCCTGTCCTCAAGAGAACTATTTTAGGCTTGTTACATATGGTTGTCAGGCTCACTATGGTTAGGCCCTTATAGTTGTATTTTAAAAATGTGAAGAAATAACTAACTGCCTGGGCAGGTTGCAGAGCTCCCCAGTAGTCGCCTCCCGATTTTGCAGCCGCTTTTCTCTGGACTGTGTTTTCTCCTTTGGTTTTGACCCAGGGAATCCAAACATTCCGAAACCTCGCCGCATCCTGCGGTCCTCCTGGGGCAGCAATCCCAACTTCCGAGGATCCTATTCTTACACCCAGGTTGGGTCTAGCGGGGCTGACGTGGAGAAGCTTGCTAAGCCACTGCCTTATACGGAAAGCTCCAAGACGGTTGTAAGTATTGAACACTAGGATGGAGAGAGAGATGGTTTGGCTATGACTTTATTAAGGGGGCTCGCTAGATTCCATGGTTTGTAGCCTCCTTTCGATACAATATTTATACTGATCTGTGCGGGCCTCTATTCTCCTCTCCTTGCAGTTCTTTGTTTCTTTTACCTACTGGAAATCTGCCCTCAAATATTTTAAACCTGTTCTTGGGCTGATTTTATTCAGAGAGGTTTTGCCTCCCTGCTTCACCTGCCTGTTCTTTTTACTACTGGTTTTGGGGGTGGCATGGGGGCACTGAACACAGAGAGGGACCTTTGGACATTTGCTCCCCGTCAGCCGGGGCAGGCACCTGTAAAAGAGAATCTCAGGTTGGTCATGATTGGCTGATGCATTTTTAAACACTACTTTCTCTGTCTATGCTAGATGCCAAGTCCCGTTTGAAACGATGGGTGTTAAATAGCGATCGTTTACTCATTTTAAAACACAACCCTTTTTTCGTAGTGTTCCTGGGAAGCAGTGACTCTGAAAAACATTTGGGGGTCATGATCGATGTGCTCCCCAGTGTGATGCTGTGGCCAAAAGAGCTAATGTGATCCTGGGATGCATAAACAAGGGAATCTTGAGGAGGAGCAGAGAGGTTATTTTACCTCTGTATTTGGTTCAGTGCAAACGCTGCTGGAATCCTGTATCCAGTTCTGGTGCCCACAATTCAAGAAGGATGTTGATAAATTGGAGAGGGGTCAGAAATAAAGCCACGAGAATGATTCAAGGATTAGAACAAAATCATGCCTTATAGTGAGAGGCTCAAAGAACTCCATCTATTTAGCTTAACAAAGAGAAGGTTAATCATAGAATCACAGGATTGGAAGGGACCTCAGGAGGTCATCTAGTCCAACCCCCTGCTCAAAGCAGGACCAATCCCCAGACAGATTTTTACCCCAGTTCCCTAAGTGGCCCCCTCAAGGATTGAACTCACAACCCTGGGTTTAGCAGGCCAATGCTCACACCACTGAGCTATGATCACAGTCTGTAAGTATCTACATGGAGAACAAATATTAATAATAATAAAGGGCACTTCTGTCTAATAGAGAAAGATGTAACATGATCCTAAGGCTGGAAATTGAAGCTAGACAAATTCAGACTGGAAGTAAGGTGTAAATTTTTAACAGTGAGGGTAATTAACCATTGGAGACCGGTAATTTTTAAATGAGGAGAGGATGTTTGTCTGAAAGCTCTGCTCTAGGAATTATTTTAGGGAAGTTCCATGGCCTGTGTATACAGGAGGTCAGACTAGATGATCACAGTGGTCCCGTCCGGCCTTAGACTCTGTGCATCTCTGAATGAGTGTTAAACATGGCCTCAGTTGTGACTTTGCTCTGGCATATTCCGAATTAGCCCTCAGGATGTGTATTGAGAACTCCTTCTGTGGCTGTGCTAGTACATTAAAGAGATCCTGCCCCTTGTCGTGAAGCTCAAGCGTTGGGAGTTCAAGTCTGTGTGATAAAATGTTCTTCTCAGGCAATCCCAGTTCTTTGAATGTGGCGCTAAGAAGACATGTGAGGTGTCCACTATGTCTGTGCAATTTCCCAGGCTACTTACTTTGTCTCAGGGTCTAGACCAGGGGTGGGCAAACTTTTTGGACCAAGGACCATGTCGGGGTTGTACAACTGTATGGAGGGCCGGGTAGGGAAGGCTGTGCCTCCCCAAACAGCCTGGGCCCCGCCCCCTATCTGACCCCTCCCACTTCCTGCCCCCTGACTGCCCCCCTCAGAACCCCCGACCCAACTAACCCCCTCCGCTCCTGGGACCCCCGCCCCCTATCCAACCCCCCTCTCCCCTGACTGCCCCGACCCCTATCCACACCCATGCCCCCTGACTGCCCCCCCCGGGACTCCCACCCCCTATCCAACCACCCTCTGCTCCTTGTCCCCTGACCACCCCCTCCCAGGACCCCCCGCCCCTAACTGCCCCCCAGGATCCCACCCCCTTATCCAACCCCCCCTTTCTCCCTGTCCCCTAACTGCCCTCCTGACCCCTATCCACATCCCCACCCCCTGACAGGCCCCCCAGGCCTCCCACTTCCAACCCTCCCTGTTCCCCATCCCCTGACCGCCCCCGCAGAACCTCCACCCCATCCAACCGCCCCCTCCTCCCTGACTGCCCCCCAGGACCCCACGCTCCCTTACCCAACCCCACGCTCCCCGCCCCCTTACCAGCAGCAGGAGCTTGCAGCCGCGACACCCAGCCGGAGCCAGCTGCGCTCCCCACGCTGCCCAGCAGGAGCGGCGGGCAAGAGCGCGGCCTGCGCGGCGGCATGGCTGCGGGGGTGGGGGGACAACAGGGGAGGGGCCGGAGACTAAGATCCCCGGCCGGGAGCTCAGGGGCCGGGCAGGATGGTCCCGCGGGCCAGAGTTTGCCCACGTCTGGTCTAGACCCCCTTCCTAGAGAGATGATGACTTGTCAAGCTGACTTCCGTGATCCTGTCTCTTCTTTTGGCTATACATTTTTTGTATAATTATGAGGGGCAGAGGTGCCTATTAAAAGGGGAAGTTGAGATTTTGAATCATTTAAATTCTGTGAACATCTCTACTTCCTGTGGAATTCACCACTTCAAATCCCATGTAGCCTTTTCCCCTTTCATATCTCTCATGTGTGGGGGAATTTAATTAATAAAATCTCTGGATGAAGCAGAGCTTTTTCATATGCGATCCCCTTAACAAGCACATAGATACTGTGGTGAGAGACGCTATAAAATTGAGAGAGATGCCACTGTTCTCTTAGTCCAGGAATCTGGTGGCTTTGGGATGTATCTTGTCATACTGGGGAAAAATTAAACTTAACTCTCAAAAAGAATACAGTGAACATGGCATCGTGTGGGATGAAAGAAGCAGAAACTGAATCTGCGGAGAAGGTAAAGCTTTCAAACCTCCTCTAGTGTAGATGTGCTGCAGTCGGATAAAAAATGATTTGCACCAGTACAGCTGCATTGGTGTATCCATGCCCTCAGAGGATGGTACTACACAGTCACGCTAGCCAGTACATATTTGGTACTCACAACTGCATGTTTTGCATGTAGCTGTGGCACATCCCTTTGGAAATTTCGCCCCTGATGCCCACAAGAATTTGGGTGTTAATTTTGAGTGTAGAAGAGCAATAGAATGTTTGGCTCTTTCCCAGAGCTGTAATGGATGGAACGCTGTAACTTCCACTGACTTTCTTTTCTTATCTCCAGCCTATGCAGGTGATGTTTTCGGGGGAGGCCACTCATAGGAAGTATTATTCCACTACCCATGGTGCTTTGCTTTCTGGCCAGAGAGAGGCTGCTCACCTCATTGAAATGTACCAAGACCTCTTACAATGCAGGAACTGAAAGGCTTAATGTTTGAGAAGAACCACTAACTCGTGATACCTTTTACAGTTGTGTGTAGGTTTTTTTAAATTAATAGTAGAACAATTTTTATCTTTTTATATAAAAAAGCCCTAACTGTTTAAAAACATAGTCACCTGTAGCTTATTTCCTTTACTGTATTGTTAACAGAGGAGGGTGCTCTTTCTGTATGGTAAACTTTGTGTGTGTGTGTGTGTGTGTCATTTTAATTGCACTTTCAGTGCCTCTTCAAAATTTTTTTCTGTTTTGTAAGTGCCTTCTCTTCTAAAATAAATGTTGTAATAAAATATCTGAGTGGTGTGGTACATCCTGTGCACTTGTTTGGGAGCTTCTGCTCAATACCTTATTTTTCTCTTTCCAAAAAGTTTATGGATTTCTGTTCCCTGCCATGGGATTTTGAATAGGAGGGGTCTTTTCTCTTAAGGTGTGTCTTCACTGCAGAATTAACTTGGGTGATGGGCACGGCTTAGCCTAGCCCAGGTGTGAGCAGTCACACTGCAAAGCTCTGCCCAAGTTATTGTGTCTTCACTGGTGTTGCACTCCCATTGGACTTCTGGGGGCATATCCCATGGGGTTTTGTGCTGCCGTAAGTTGAGCTCTATGATTTTTCCCAGTGAATTGTGGGAGAACTTGTCTGTCCTTCTGGGCACCTGGGGGGAATTGTGGGAAGGCCCTCGAGTACTTGAGTGGTTTAGCCTGTATCCACAGGGCAAAGTGGTCAGGTTATCAGCCTGAGTGAAAGCAGCATTAGCCTATATCCCCAGCTAGCTTGGGTTTAAAGCACCACCAAACTCAGGTGAGAGCGTTTTGCATGTGGATGGGAGCAGGGTCAGGGGGAACACCCGTGTAAGAGCCCAGGCTAACTCTGCAGTGAAGACAGATACTTAATTCTGTTTCTTTGGTGGCAGTGCCCCAGATACGCTTTCCAAACAAAAGAAGACAAGGGACCAAAGTCATTTGAAGTCTGAGACTACTACTCACAATAGTAAAGGCCATGCCCAGCAGCAGTTGTTTGCAGGATTGTGGATGGCTGGGTCCAATCATGTTATAACAAAACCAGGTGTTTTTAAAAGTATTCTGAATGCTCCAAATACACTGGTAGACATGGACCTGAGCTAGATCCCAAGCATCTAACCATCAGGAGGCCAGATCCAAGCTTTGCATCCCAGGCCTACCTGTGCACATTTGAGACAGCATATCCTCAGAGGGGAGGGACCAGCTTCCCTCCTCGGCCTGTTCCATCTCTAATTCCCTTGGCTCTGTGAGAAGGAATATTCTGCTCATACGCTGTAGGCGGTACCCATATGAGAATACAGAGTGTGGGCTCTGTTGTTTGAGGCGGATGCTTACTGTACACTCAGGTTGGGGCTAACTGTTTCAAACACCTTTGGGTTGCCACCTAGCTTAATCTTGTAATATATGTGGGGGTAGGAGGATTTTGGTTTTTGCGTGTCTCGGTGATCCCTTTGTGAGGCCAGCTTTCTGTAACAGGCCTAGGTTCTGGGGCAATCGGATAAAACAATGGCATGACACCTTCCCCCTACCTTTGTTTTATTGAAAGCTCATATTCCATTATGCCTCGGACTGACAGCCTGCCACTGATTTAACAATCCAACTCCACGTTCCATGAGGAGCCTAAACATCATGCAAAAGATTAGGGAATCTCTCTGCCAAGGTTTGTTTATGGTGTATTCTGTCTCCTTCTTCTTGCATGTATGACCCTGGTGTCCGGCACTGACTGGGGTAATACACTTTTATCAGGGGAGCATCCCAAGGTAATGATACCAGCAGTAGTAATCCAGCACAGCTCAGTCCTAGCCACATTTGGCTTATTTGAAAAATGGTTAAAACTGAAGTTAGATTAAATTTCTAGCCCACAGTACAAAGCCTTGAAAATGTAATTAAAGAGGGAGAGAGCTTGAAAAATGATACAACCATCTATTGCACCATGGGCCTCTCAAAACGTCAAGGACAGCTGAGCTAGAACTTAAATTTTCCAGCACCAAAAGGACCCTTCCTACTTGAGCTAAAGGAGAAGCTCGTAAGAACCTAAAAAAGGCCATACTGGCTCAGATCAATGGTCCATCTAGCCCAGTATCTTGTCTTCCAACAGTGGTCAATGCCAGGTGCTTCAGAGGGAATGAACAGAACAGGGTAATTTGAGTGATCCATCCCCTGTCACCCAGCCCCGGCTTCTGGCAGTCAGAGGTTCAGGGACACCTGGAGCATGGGGTTGTGGCCCAGACCATATTGGCAAATAGAGAAGCTCATGGAGGATAGGTCCATCAATGGCTAATTCTTTTTTGAACACAGTTATACTTTTGGCCTTCACAACGTCCTCTGCAAATGAGTTCCACCGACTGACTCTGTGTTGTATGAAGAAGTACTTCCTTATGTTTGTTTTAAACCTGCTCCTATCAATTTCATTGGGTGACCCGCTGGTTCTTGTGTTATCTCCATTAGCAACTAGCCATATAAACCGTATGACATACAGTTGAACAGTTCTGTTTGCATCCAGGAGAGGTCAGTGTAACACATAGATCCCTGCACAGATACAACATTTATATCCACAGCCGATCTGCGACCCGCAACAATGGTGCGTAGATATCTGCAGATTTGCAGGTCTCTACACATAGTCATTCCTCAGTGTACCAAATGGTTTCTGAAGGGGCACCTCAGTGATCAGATTTTCCAGCTGTAGTTTGTATTCCAGCAATGCAATCTGGACCATGAAAATCTGTTTCACTGTGAAATGAGGAGGAGGGCACCAAATGCATAATTAGTAGAAACCATCTGTGCCAAATCCCCAGAGCTACTTATCAGTTTAACAGAGAATTCTCCTAAGGTCTAATTAGGCTTCTCAAAAAGAAACTCACTGTTTATTTTAAAAATGTGCTTAATTGGGTATTAGCATTAGCAACAGGCTGAAGCATATGTGTGCCTATGTGTGTCATTTACTTCTCTTGAAGTTTTTTCCTTATTTGTGTAAAGCAAATATTTGCCAGAGCATATGTTCCTTTTATACTGTAAACACAAATGGGCCATAAAACAAAGCCCGACTTTTCAGCAAATACTGAACAGGGATCTGGATGCAAATGCAGAGGTGGTTTTGGTTTAGGCAGATTGTCGTTCAGGGTTTTTCGGCTCCCCTGAATTCTGTGGACAGTTTGGCTAAATGGGTCTGGTTTAGACCCTTTACTGCAAAACCAAAAATCTATAGTTGAAGCCTATAATGTCACTCTGGTAATCACACACCCACATCCACCCCCTGTCTCCTCTGCCATCGGGTTAGAACACCAGGAATGACCATATTGGGTCAGACCTAGGAGCCATCTAGTCCAGTAGCTTGTCTCTCTGACAGTGACCGGTATCAGATACTTTAGAAGAAGGTGAAAGAAACCCTGTGGTAATGAATCTTGAAATAATGTACCCAGGGGTCTGTAATTTTGGAGTACAAATCATTTTGTTTTTCTGAGAACTATACATCTTTTCTTTTTAAAGATGAATGAACAAAAATAGAGATGAGATTATCTTTAAAACGAACAAAAATGCTGTTCTAAACAAAACGTGGATCTCAAAGGACACATGCAATGTGCCCCTGCTTAATCCCTTAGCTTGTTGTTGCATTCTGTCCACTGTCTGTCTGTCTACCTGGACAAGGGGATTATGCTTTGGCACTAAAGTGGAGCACATGTGCACATACTTGCAGGATTAGGAGTTTAAACTATTAACTCTGCTAGATGGGGATCTTCTTTTCATGCTTTTTTGCAAAGCACCTAACTTTCTGTGACTAGTGGGTAAATAATGCCTCTGCTGTGAAGTTCTGAGTGGCAGCACAGTGCAACATAGCATGGCCTTCCGATTCTTCCTGGGTATGTGTATAGTGAAAAATACCCCTTGCAAAATGAAGCTGGAAAATGTCTCCATTTCATAAGGCTGCTCCAGTTTTGCAGGAGTTTTGCACCTAAAAAAACAAACTAATTCTACTGAGCTCCACAAACAAGACATGTCCATGATGAATATTTCATCCAGTTCTAATATGGATGCCAACAGAAGAGCCGGAACAAGCCACGCCTGGGGAGTTTATCGTCTCCACACATGACACGCTGTGTACGTCACAAGGACTCCTTAGGATTATTTCCTAGCGGTCAGATCTATTAGAGGGGAATAATCTCCCAAATGAAGTAGTGGAAGCCCCATCTCTTGAACACACAATGTGGAGAGGCATCATGTCTCTGGTGATTACCTAGCTGTTTGCAGGGGGCACACTCAGTTGCTACCACATAGAACATATTGACTCCATTCAAAGACTGCACCTGCTCCCTCTGTGCTTCCGGAGGCAATTTATGGTGCTGTCTCTCACCTGTAAAGCCCTATGTGGGTTGGGCCTTAGGTACCTGGCTCTTTCCCCATATGCCAGTGTGGCAGCTGAGGTCATCTGGAATGTCTGGGGCTGGAGACACTTTGTTTAATGGAGAGCCATTTCTCTGGAACTTGCTTCCCCAACTAATCCACTGCCCTCTTTGGACAATCACAGCTAAACCCCTGTTCTGTTCAGGCTTTGATTCCGTGCCCGCTGCCCTGAAATCTGAGCTCAAGGGGGTGTAAATTGACGAGGAACCTGATATGCAGTTACACATCCTCACATTAGGTGTGTGGCAGGCCTGGGAAGAGAGCCCTGGTCTCCTGGGTGGCAGTCCTGTGTTCAGTCCTTTGAACCGGGCCGCCTCCTGTTGGATGGAATTTCTTGTTTGCAATTAGTTGCTTCCCCCAAACAGCCGTAGTAATATCACATTTTTCCACCCCTATCCTGATGCCCTAAATGTAGCCGTTTTTTCCAGACAGGCCCTGAGGAGCATTTGCAGCAGTCAGAGGGCATGAAATACCTAACAAAAGATGACCTTACAACTCCCCCTCCCCCTTCCCTACAACCTACTACACGATCCAAGATACACACAGCAGACAAACAAACCTACAGCCTCACCCAGATGGGCACTCGTTACTGAACCAAACACTGGAGGAAAAGGAGGGATGATGGCTCTGATCACAGGCAATCTCCCAGCAGCCCCCACTTACAGAGAAATAATTAGGGAAAGTTCTCCCTTAGTAACTAACTCAGAAGAGCAACACAAAGTCAGAGCTGGGCCTCCAATGGCTGTTTGCTGTCAGCCTTCTAGCTGGTATAACGTTATGATTAAAGCTGACCTAAAAAATGACAGCAACTGATCCAGGCAGCTGTAATGCTGCTTGATGTGTCACTTGTCAATGGAATCATCCAACGCCTACATTTCACTCCCTCTGCAGCATGCAGAACTGATAGGTTTAAGCACCACCTGGTGATGAATGATTTGTGTGTCTGGCCTCTGCTGGGTGGAATATGTAGTGCACCTGATTGTTGGCTCATTCTACAGGCTGGAAGAGGAGACTTTCAGTTTGATCTCAATAGCTAGATGTAGTTTTGGTTTTGATGGGTAAATATCAAGATGGCCCCAAGCCACCAAGGCTGGCTCTGGATCCAAATTTCCCCAAAGTTCAGTGGGGCTGGAATCTAGTTGCCCCATCTCAAAAAAGATATATTGGAATTGGAAAAGTTACAAGAAAGGACAACAAAAATGATTAGGGGTCTGGAACAGCTTCCATATGAAGAGAGATTAATAAGATTGTGACTTTTCAGTTTGGAAAAGAGATGACTAAAGGGGGATATGATTGAGGGCTATAAAATCATAACTGGTGTGGAGAAAGTAAATAAGGAAGTGTTATTTACTCCTTCTCATAACACAAGAACTAGGGGTCACCAAATGGAATTAGTAGGCAGCAGCTTTAAAACAAGCAAAAGGAAGTATATCTTCATGCAATGCACAGTCAACCTGTGGAACTCTTTGCCAGAGGATGTTGTGAAGGCCAAGACTATAACAGGATTCAAAAAAGAACTAGATAAATTCATGGAGGATAAGTCCATCAATGGCTATTAGCCAGGATGGGCAGGGATGGTGTCCCTAGCCTCTGTTTGCCAGAAGCTGGGAATGGGCAACAGGGGATGGATCATTTGATGATTACCTGTTCTGTTCATTCCCTCTGGGGCACCTGGCATTGGCCACTGACAGAAGACAGGATACTGGGCTAGCTGGACCTTTGGTCTGACCCAGTATGGCCGTTCTTATGTTCTTTATCTGGAGTGTTGGTTTTGGCCTCTTGTCACTGAATTAGGCGACAACAGGTAGGGTCTTTTGCAGCTATATGTTCTGATTGCACCTAAACCTGAGTACCTGGTATGAACCCACTCCGGCATCATAGGAAGGGCCAGTAAACAGGGAGCCTCTTCTGAATAGGAGGGATTATCTGGGAGACACGAGTCACATGTTGCAGCAAGTAACCAAGGCCATGTCTACACTACAAATTTATGTCGACTGAGCTTACATCGGCACACAGCCTCCGCAGTGATTACATGGCTTGTGTGCGCACATTTGGCTTCTTGTCTGGAACGGCTCCTGAAAGCCAGTAACAATCGACGTAAGAACGCAATGTCTGCACTGACATTGCGTCGACCTAACTACATTGACCTTGACTCTGAGCCGCTCGGGGAAGTGGTGTTACTAAATCAGCGTCGATGGGAGCCAAATTTAAGTGAAGACACTTCCACAGCTAGGTTGACGCGAGGCAGGTTATATCGACCTAACTATGTAGTGTAGACAAGGCCTAAGTACAGGGTTCAGGGTGAGTACCCCTCTGGGCCTAACCATTTCAGTTAGACATGGGAAATGTGGCTCAGTTTGCTGCCATATCTAGGTGGTGCAGGTATCGTGTGTGTGTGTGTGTGAGAGAGAGAGAGAGAGAGAGAGGGGAAGGAATATTGCGGGGTTCCTGCCTTAGGAGGAGAAATACTTTAACTTTTCTTTTCCTTTTAAATGTATTCTTTTGCTTCACCCCGTTTCTCCTCAGGAAATTTCTCCTAGGCTGTCTCCATTACTAGTGCTACAGCTTCACAGCTATGGAACTGCAGCTGCGCCACTGTAGTGTAGACATTTACTACAGCAACAGAAGGGATGTTTCCATTGCTGCAGTATATCCACCCCCCTGGAGAGGCATTGACCCTAGTGTGGTCAATGGAGGAATTCTTCCATTGGCCTAGTGGTGTCCGTACCAGGGCTTAGGTCGGCTTAATGATGTCTCTCAGGGGTGTGAGTGACGTAGCTATGGAGACCTACGTTTTAGGTGTAGACCAGGCCTTAGTTCCTATTGGGTCTTTCTGTTGTTGACAGCAGAGGGCCAAATTGTGGTGTGAATCCAGAATAACTCCCCTGAAAAGAGCAAAGTTCTGGGGAGTTATACCAGAACAGTATCGCCAACCCTGAGTGTTCAAAAATCACGAGCCAGGCCTAAGGAAAAAAGATAATAAAAATCACCAAAATTATTCATATAGATCTCATGATTTTGAGGCAATTTCGTTTGTAGAAAGGTTTTTAAGCCTTCGGGGTGAGTGTGTGAGTCACATTTTCAAGTTTTTCTCTGCTTTTTTTTTTTTTAATGAATGCTGAGGTTCTTATGTAATCACCTGACTCCAAGATCTGGGGCTTTTAAAGAAAACAGGAGAGATTGCATGACACACAATAAAAGCACAAGAGTTGGCCATACTGCCAGTGTCCCCACTTTGTCAGGCTTACGAGTCAAACCCAGGGACCAAGCAATCTCTGTGTGCTGGATGCTCCTAAAAACCCTAGCCAGCCCCTCCAGATGTGCTAACTTACCCCCGTGTGGCTCTCTGGTTAAAGGGCTGCAGCACTTCCCGGCTGTGGTGCCCTTTGTTGGCACACAGCTGCCTGTCCCTAGCCGGCTCTGTGGCCCTTCCAAAACCCATGTGCCCCTCTTCTCTCCTTCCCCTCCAATGGCCAGCCTGCTGCTCCTTTCCTGTCCTTGGCTAACAGCTTGGTGCAGCTTCATCTGTGACTTCTTATGGAGATTATTTAGTGAGGGTGACTGGGTAATAAACAGACACTGGTCAGGCTCCTGACCAGGGCAAGACAGTACAGCTCTGGGGTTCTAGGCTGGGCAGCTGGGGGAGTTGGCTGGAGTCTTCTCTATTGTTGGTTCATGAGTGGCTGGGAGAAGCATTCATGTAACTCAGTTGGATGTGTCCTTGCCTGTGGATGTCTGTGTACGTGCAGGACCTGGAGGGGTTTGCAGCTTGTCACAGCATCACAGTGTGAGCGGGAGCCCGGGTTGGTGAGACAGAGGGCTCAGTGGTACCCCAGTTCTAGGTTACAGCCCGGGGAACCCATAACCCCCACCTTGGTTTTGATCCCATGGCCTTCCTCACCGTTCTAGCCACTGTCACTGCTGATGCCACTTCACCTCCCGCATCCAGGGGTTCCACGCTGGCCAGGTTCCCTAAGGGAGCGTAGAGGTTGCCCAGCTATCTGCACCAGCTGCCTCAGTGACCTCTGGTGGCCAAACGGCAGTTCCCGCAGGAGGGTCCAGCTGGGCTGCAGGAACATGGACAGGGCTGCTAGGTGCATGAGCGTCACGTGAGATGCCGGACACTCAGCAGCTCCGCCCTGTGCCGGCTAACACGACTGCAGCATCCCAGTGCAGGCACCCCAGGCCTGCCTGGCTGCTGCTGCTGCTTTAGCTGGCCCTGTTTGCAGGGACGCTGCGCCGCGGTCTTTGCTCTTTGGAGGGGTTCGTGGGACGGATGGGCCCAAGCGGAACAAGACCCAGACTTCAGGGTCCTGCTGGGATCCGAGTGTTGGGTTTTCCCTAATGTGGCCTCAATTATATCCCCCCTCAGGTGGGGGAGGGGTTTCATGTCTGTTGCCACCTTCCCCCGCCCCCTCACTCCCCTCTGGCCTCCTCATGCTCTAAAGCCCACGGTTCATGCCCTCACCGTCCCCAGCTGTGCACTGGTACGGCTGACACACTGCTCTCCCCAGGGTGTGCCATCCCCTCAGAGGTGTGGGGTCCTCAAGGCGGGCCCTGTGGCTGGAGGTGAGCTCCCAGTGTCGGCAGGGTGTTCTCCACACAGAGGGGATGTGAGGGTAGAAGTGGTTTATACCTGACGCCTGGCCCCAGAAGCCAGAGTTTCTCCTGGCTCACGCTGACTCTCGCTGTTCTTGTGGGGGCCAGTCTCCTTGGCTGGGTTGCAAACCCCATTGATTGGCAGCTCTAGGGTACCTCAGCAGCCACCCAGGTCCCATGCCAGCACCTCCCTGGGGTTAGCCGTGGACTCAGTCCCCCACCTGTCTGTTCTCGGGGGCGCTGCTAGCCCCACTGCATTGCCCGGGCGAGGGCTGCTACCAGGCTGATTGGTCTACTGGGGGTGCTTCTAATCTGTGGGTCAGTCTCTGTGCTCTTGTATCACATTGGGGGTGGCTCTTGCTCTGCAGAGAGAGACTGCCACCTACCCCTGTTCCTGGCCACCCTAAGTAGGGGGCCTACAAAGCAAAGGTCATATCATGAGCCGTCTCTCATCCAGCTCCTCTCATTTCTTCTCTCTCATTCCTCCTGGTTATATCATCAGCTGGATCCCATATCAGCGCTGCCTTCCTGGGATTCCGCTTCATCGGACCCTTCACTCAGCAAAGCAGTCCCTGAGCACCATCTCCTGGAGAGCATTATGTAGTACAGCTGGGAGGATCTTAAACTGAGTGTAGAGGTGCTGGCTGGGGCTTGACTCTCTCTGGGCAGTGGGGAGCCACACCGGCTCACTGCACACAGCTGAGGTTGGGGGAATTAGTCCGGCCACGGGACCCTTCCCTGGCGGCCCTTGTGGAGGCAGAAATAAGTACAGTTATGATGGGGCCCTAGGTCAGGGCGGGCAACAATGACTCAGACCCTCGGGCAGGGGCTGAGCAATAACGCAATCGCAGTAGCAATATATACAGTAGTGAGCCCCAGGCCTAGGCCCGGGTGGGGCAATAATAAGTCAGGAGCTCAGGCCCTCAGACAGGGCTGAGCAATAACAGTAGGCCCAAGCCTCTAAAAGGCCTGGGAGAGGGGGAGACGGCCACCCGCGGGGTGGGTGGCAGGGGAGACGCAGGCCCTCTCGCTCCACTGCGTCCCAGCCCGGGCCCTAGCAGCGGCAGAAGACCCGCTGCTGGTTCAGTGGGGATCCTGGCCACAACACACTGACATGGGCTCTGGCAGTGCTGCAGCCAGACTAGGGTCGGCTGCCCCCGGGCTACTTCCAGTCTCCCCCTCATGTGGTACCTGAGTCATGGTTCCTCGGGGTAGTGGGCGAGCGGCAGGCCCGGCAACTCCTCCGGGTAGCGGGCGCAGGGCAGGGCTGGCCAGTCCTGGCGGGCATCTTGGGCCGCAGGGGTTTCCCAGTCGCGGGCTAGGCTGGAGGTGTCTGGCCTCAGGGCCAGCTTTAGGGCGATTCAGCCAATTCCCCGGAATCGGGCCCCGCGCCCCTAAGAGGGCCCCGCAATGTCCCGAAGGAGCTGCCGCCGAAGACAGCGGCGGGATTTCGGCGGCAGCTCCTTCGAATCAGGCCCCGCAGTGCCTAAAGCCGGCCGTCTAGCCTCCCTGGTGTCTGGCCCTCTACTGAGCAACGAGGGCGAGCCTTTATACTTCCGGGTCGCCGCCTGACCCTCTGAGGGGCGGGCTCAGAGCTCCCTAGCTCCGCCCATCCCGGCCTCCGGATAGGCTCGTCTCTCTCCGGGGTGGCGGGGAGCCGCACCGCCTCACTACACCGATGTATTGAATTAGTGGCACTAATGCAGTTCTGCAGTTGATAAATTATATATTGGGTAAATACTTAAAACAGCACATAGGTCACACTAACAAGCTGGGGACTGAATTTTGGAAAGCAGTGACTCTGAAAAGGCCTCAAAGCAGAGGCGATGCATGGGGGGGCAAGTGCTCCCCCCACCCCAGATTTCTGCGAATGCCAAGGTGCCCTTGCAGGGCTTGCCCTGTTCGCATTGCTGGGGGGGGGGGGGGGCGGGGGACGGCTCTGTCCTTCTCCCTTTGTGCCTCCCCCCTGCATGTTTCTGGCTCACTCGGCCCCTGTCCCCAGCACCTCAGCCTGGGCAGGGAGCAGAGGGGGTGGGCCACCGCTACCTCCCCAGCCGGGCTCGCTCACAGACAGCCATCATTAAGGTTAAGAGTTTGTCACGGATATTTTTAGTAAAAGTCAGGGACAAGTCCCAGGCAATCACCAAAGATTCACGGAAACCCGTGATTGACTTTTACTAAAAATATCCCTGACGAAATGGGGAGGGGAGAGGATCCAGCATCTGCAGCGTCTGGGAGCTCTGGGGTCCCCCGCTGCCTGCAGGAGTCCCCTCCCCATAGTGGTTGGGAGATCCAGGGTTCCCCCCACCTGCTGAAGGGAGTTCTGGGATGGGCCCCGGCCACCCACGGTGGCTGAAATGTCTGGGGTCTCCACACCACCCACAGAGGCTGGGAGCTGCGGGGTCCCCCTGCTTGCCAGCTGCTTGGAGCTCTGGGGGACCCCCATCACCTGCCACAGCTGGGAGCTCTCATGAGGCACAGAGGCAGCAACCCGGAGTGGCCACCCACAACAGGTGTGAGAAGCGGCTCCATCCTGCCTCCTCCGCTCCCTGCCCAGGCCAGGCTGCTGGGGTGAGGGGCCGAGCAAGCTGGAAACATGCCGGGGGTGGGAGGGTCAGCAGGACAAGAACAACCCCCCTACCCCCCCCCCCCCACACACACACCTGCTACTGAGGCCAGAGAGTGGGGATTACTTGGCCACATGCTCTTTTACACGGATGCTTAAAATAACTTGGGCCCAAGTGATTTGCCCCTGGGCATAGTGCAAATCAGTGCAGCAAAGGGGCCAGATTCTCAGGTGAAGCTTGGGGGAAGGGGTCGCCAAGGTGGGCGTTGCATGCCACTCTGTGCTGGGCTGGTCCCTGGGCACAGGTCTCTAACCTGTACCAGCTGTCAATAGCCACAAGCGGCTGTTACAGCAGCTGGGCATTGTTGAGGTGCAGTGACACATGCTTCCTGGGCCGGCTGAAAAGCTGGCTGTGGGAGGGGTTGTGGGAACTGCTATGGCATCTCTGCTACACCTGAGCACCCCCCTACCTGTGGAGATCCTCTGGGGACTGCATCTGCTGAATGTCAGGCTGCTCTTAGGGTTGTTGGCGAATTTTTGGACAAACTGTAGGGTTTTGTTGCCAAAAAAGCTGATTTGTCAAAACCAAAACTGTTCATGAAACGTCATCGGTTTCGATGACTCTCCCAACTCCAAAAAATCGAGGTGTGTGTGTGTGTGTGTGTGTGTGTGTGTGTGTGTGTGTGTGTGTGTGTGTGTGTGTGAAGGAGTTCTGCCGTTTTCGGAATGTCCTGTTTCAGCAGTTTTGACCTGAAAAGTTTTGATTTTTCCAGTTGAAACAACCTTTAAAGGCAGCCTGGACTAAAACGGTCCTGTAAGGAGCAATCTGACACTAGCTACGAGAGAGCTTTAATGACTGAATAGGTCTTTTCCATCTCTAACGTTAGAGGCTCCAAAGGTACCTATTACAGCCATGTTAATTGGATTATAAAGTGCCTGAATGCTGCCATCTTGTGGCAAATTTAGATAGCTATGAGATCTGGTTACAAAAATGAAAAAAAACAACCAAACAACGGGGGTCAAGTCGGGCATGAATTCCTCGGGCTTTAGGTCAAGCTGTTTATTTGCAAATAAATGATTCTTGTGCCAGGTGCTGATATTCACAGCGTCATCTCTCACATAACCACATAATAGTCAGGTTTCAGAGTAGCAGCCGTGTTAGTCTGTATCCGCAAAAAGAACAGGAGTACTTGTGGCACCGTAGAGACTAAATTTGTTAGTCTCTAAGGTGCCACAAGTACTCCTGTTCTTTTTGCATAATAGTCAGGTAGTGCCGAGCATGTTCATGATTTGAGATGGTTTCACTGATTCGTTCTGGAAGCAAGTCCACCTGGTGAGCAACGTCTCGAGGACAGAAAGCTGAAGAAACCTTAATCTGTTTTGGTCAATTTGCATTAGCTCATTATCTGGTTAAAGATAAAGATCATGGAAATTGACTGTATCTTTGTATACGCCTGGTTATCACTACAGCAAAAATTTGGTATTTTGTGTCTCACTTTTTAAGTTTGTATTTTTTAAGTAAAGTTTAGTTGTTAATTTAAAAAAAATTAAGCTTAGTCAAGTTTTAGTTTCTTTAGTTTGTTTGATGAATAAAAATAATGTCCTTTATGATTGAGTATTCAATAAATGTTCACCTTTAAAAAAAAAAAATTCCCTGGGTGCACGCCCTAATGAAATGTGCTGCGCACGCCTATGCTCTTATCCCTAGATGTGGTGCCCTCCAAATCCAGACAGGAGAACCGTGGCAGGCCAGTGTAGGTGAAACTTGCTGTCCACCTGCCGACAACAGAGGATTTCCCTCTTCAGGAGCCGCAATCCATTGCCTTTCTCTACAGTCTCCCATTTACTCAAAGCAATGCAAAATCCATGCCTAAATCAACCTGTCCTAATGACTTTAAAGAGGCTTCCTGTCTGGGCTCAGCCTGGGCACTTCAGCATTGCCTTGTTTGCTTTTGGTATCTGGAAAATAAATGAACCGACTGAGTAAAACAACATAAAACAGAGATAAAATGGTCCGAAAACTATTATGTACCCAGGCGAAACAACCGTAAACAAGTTCTCCTGTGTAATGGGAGCCCGGCCGGGTGGCTGACAAATTGCAATTAGCAGCATTACCTCACGGACAGGCAAACCCAACAGACATGTTGAAGGAGCTGGAGGGATTTGTGATGGAAGATTAAAAAAGAAAAGGAGCAAAATATTTACAGCTTGACCGAGCAGCAGCTAAGGGATGAGACGTGGGGCCTACAACATTTGAATACTTGGAGGGCGTTCCCATCAGGGAAGGAGAGGCATTCTTGATTGCAGTGCCAGGGGGAGCTAGTAGCGATGGGATGGAATTAAAATAAGGAGGCTGTAGATTAAGGGCCACATCCTCAGCTGCTGCAAATCAGCCTGGTTCGCTTATCTTCAACGGAGCTCTGCTGAGTCATGCCAGCTGAGGACTTGACCATAAACATCCAGGGAAACTTCTTGACACAAGGGAAGTGGTGGAAACCTCCTGACTTGCAAAAACTAGGCGGCTAAAGCACGAGAAAATGTACGATGTGAATGATCAAATGTTTGACAGTGCTCTGGAGATGGAGGGCCAGGCAGTCTGCAGCCGGGATAAATCAGCATAATGCTACTGAGCTTGACGGGGATATGCCGTTTTAGCTGCAGATCTGCTCCTGAAGGTGCTACGTAAATGCTAAGTCATCTTCTGGCACTGTTATTTGTCATGTAGCCAGGGAGCAATCCCGCACTGGCATAAGCGCCGACTCCATGGGTGCTCTGGGGCTCTAGCACCCACGGAAAAAAGTAGAAGCCTTGGTTACACTTGCAGCTGTACAGCGCCGTAGGTAAATCTGTCTTCGTACAGCTGAGTAGGGAAAGCGCTGCAGTCTGTCCACACTTACAGCTGACAGCGCAGTGGCGTGGCCACACTTCAACATTTGCAGCTGTGTTGGGAGTGGTGCATTATGGGCAGCTATCCCAGCATTCATGTGGCTGCAACGTGCTTTTCAAAATGGGGGGGTGGTGTGGAGAGAGAGTGCTTTTTGGAGCGTGTCAGCATTGTCTTTTGCAAGTTCCGAACTCCCGGCCCCCTGCTCATTCATTCACTCACTCAAAGCAAACAGCAAACTGTTTGCTTTTTCTCTGTGGTACGAGCTTTGAAATCGGCACTTCCGCATTCCTGCAGCCGGTCACAACAATGGAGAGGATTGGCCACTTGACAAGGTGATCAGTACAGCGCTGCAGGTTGATTCCTGATACACACTCACAGGGGAGAGTCGTAGCCACTCCGCTGTATCTCTTATGCTTCTCGGGGAGGTGGAGTACCTGCAGCGGTGCACCCAGGGAGATACAGCGCTGTACGTGCCCTGCCAGTGTAGCCGGTCAGTGAGTTACAGCGCTGGGGGCGGCTTTACAGCGCTGTAACTCGCAAGTGTAGCCAAGGCCAGAGGGTGCGCAGCAACCAGGAGCCAGAGCTTGAGTGTGCAATGTGATGAGTTTGGTGCTGCTAACAGCTTCTGCCCTTGGGGCAGGGCGTTTGTTTATAAACAGAGGCAGGGTGATTAAGATAACAAAAGGCTTGTCCTTAAATTAAATTAAGGAGCGTTAGATGATCCTGAAAGCATTGCCAGGAACTCCAGTTAAGAGATCGGAAACAAAGGGTAGGAATAAATGGTCCATTTTCAGAATGGAGAGAAGTAAATAGGGGTGTCCTCCAGGGGCTTGTACTGGGATCAGTGCTGTTCAACATATTCATAAATACTGCAAAAGGGGAAAAGAGTGAAGTGGCAAAATTTGTAAACGATACAAAATTACTCAAGATAGTTAAGTCCAAAGCAGAGTGCAAAGAGTTACAGAGGAATCTCACAAAACTGGGTGACTTGGCAACAAAATGGCAGATGAAATTCAGTGTTAAATGCAAAGTAATGCACATGGCAAAATATAATCCTATCTATACATACAAAATGATGGGACCTAAATTAGCTGTTACCCATCAAGAAAGAGATTGTGGAGTCATTTGCAGTATTCTGGAAGCACTATGCTTCCAGAGTTCTGCAAATTTATAAGAATCCTTCTCACAGTGCCTGTGGCTTTGTCTTCACTACCCGCCGATCCGGCGGGTAGCAATCGGTTTATCGGGGATCGACTTACCGCGTCTAGTGAAGACGCGGTAAAATCGATCCCTGATCGCTCTGCCGTCGACTCCGGAAATCCACCTCGGCAGGAGGCGGCAGCGGAGTCGGCGGCAGCGGTCGACTTTCCCGCGTCCTCACCGCTAGGTAAGCCGACCTAAAATACGCAACTTCAGCTACGGTATTCACGTAGCTGAAGTTGCGTATCTTAGGTCGGACCCCCGCTGCAGTGTAGACCTAGCCTGTATCATCCTGCACTGCGGAATGCTCATTCTCCAGCTTCAGAAGAATTAAAAATTATCTCCAGGCATCAATGGGACAGACACAACTGAATAATATCGCTGCCCTTAACGTCCATACCAGGGAACTAGATGTAAATAAGATTGCTGACAGTTTCATCCAGAAAGCTATAGTGAGACATTATGTCTTTAAACTGGGACGTTAGTGAAGACAGCTTGTAGGTGATTGCACTGATTTTAGTGTACTGTAATTCATGTAGGGGGTTGGACTAGATGACCTTCTGAGGTCTCTTCCAACCCTAATCTTCTATGATTCTATGTAATGTAATTATCAGGGGCGGCTCTATGTATTTTGCCACCCCAAGCACGGCAGGCAGGCGGCTTTCGGCGGCATGCCTGAGGGAGGTCCGCCGGTCCTGCGCCTTCAGCGTACCCGCCGCCGAATTGCCGCCGAAACCGCGGGACCGGTGGACCTCCCGCAGGCATGCCGCTGAAGGCAGCCTGACTGCCGCCTTCACGGCGACCGGCAGGCCGCCCCCCGCGGCTTGCTGCTCCAGGCACGCGCTTGGTGCGCTGGTGCTTGGAGCCACCACTGGTAATTATATAGTTCATAACCATTTAATTATTATTAAAATAGCAAAGATACCAATGATAGACACATTCAATAACTAGAACATGAAAGAAGCATATAAAAATGCTGAAAATAGCCTCCTTCCCAAAACTGGCAGAGCGCCCTCTCCCCCTCCAAACAAACACACACGTCTTCAAAAACACCCACCAGCAAAAACAAAAGTCAGTGCCTATGCACACTGCCATGGGGGAGCCGTGGGGGACTTAGCAGTTTTTCTCCATTGCTAATGTCTATGACTCAGTTCTGTACATTAGAGACAAAATGGAAAAGCCTGAGGACAAATACAGCAGCTGCCTCCCAGAGATGGATTTGTTTGTGCTGATGGATAAGTCACAGGACAGTGCTTAGGAACAGCTGTGTCATATTGGCCACCCTGCTGCACCTTGGTTTCCCCTGGTGAACCGACTGAGTCCTTACCCGGCTTCATGTTGGAGTCCATAGGGCTTATGGTCCTGGGTGACTTCAGTGCTCATGCAGATGATAGCTCTTTGGGGTAGACTGGGGATCGCTTGTAAATCATGTCAGCTGAAGGGTTACCCAAGAGGCATTCAGACTCAATGCACAGAGGTGGTCACGCTCTGGACTGGGCTTGGAAATTGAGGTGAGGTGAGGAGCAGGCTCTTGCCATGGCCTGACTAGCTCTTCCTCCAGTTTGCAGTCAGGGATCACTTCTACTTCTGCCAGGGCAGAGGACCCTCTTGCATTAGTCCACTTGTGGAGAATAAGGGACCTCTTCAGCTTCTGATCTCTCTAAGGGAAAGCGTGGTACAGCCAGCTCGCCATTCTGTGGATGGTCTACTAGGGCATCAATATGGTGGCGCCTACACATCCTCTCCCCACACTCTGTTCCCGTACATCAAAGGGGTATGTAAATGGCCTGCAACGGATGGAAGGCACAGGGTGGAGAGGATAGTGTCTACAGAAGTCATTCCATTCTGGAGTTGACTGATTGCTGCACGATGCTTTTAAGAAATCTTCTCTGTGTATATTATGAAGGTGAAGAAAACATCCTCCCCCCGACCCCCCAAGAGCAACTATTGTCTAGTGGCGCCACTCTGGGTGCAAAGCAATGGTGGATGCACTCCAAGCTTTCCTTCCATTTCCTGTGGTATTCCCCATTCTCTCTCTCTAACTGGGTGCGACTGTGAGGTTCTGCTGGGACTAGCTGCTGGGTCCGTGGAACAGCCAACACCTCCACATCACTACCCGACAGCCGTGATAGAGTCGTATGCATTATCACATAGACCCTGGGGAGATAAACTTCACAGGAAGTACTGCCTTGGAAGCCTAGACTGACAACTTCCTGTATGGCCCCTGATTGGTCCAAGCATCCTATTTAAGCTCAGGAGACATTCCAAGAAGTGTCCATGCAAGAAGGTGGACTCCCGTCCCATCCCACCTAGAGTTGGACCTGCCTCTCTGCTCACATTCCTGACCTTGGTTCTGACTCCTGGTTTCTGGCTTTGACCTTTGGTGCTATTCCTGGTCTCTGACTGCCACTGCTCTAACTATTAGGCTGATTGCCAATGCTCTGACCATTAGGCCTGACTGTCCAAGCCCAGGTCGTGACAGCAACTTTCTGAAACAGAAGAAATATTTAAGTGCTACTCCTCTACAAAGCAACAAGGATTTCCTGGAGAGATTTCAATCCATAAAGCTCTGTGCCTAATGGAATGACGCAGCACCATTCTTCCATTGGTATCATCTTGCTAGCCCTTTTCTAGTTCTCTAAAACCTCTTGTATGGCTCACTGTTGGAGACAGGACCCCAGACTAGCTGGAAGATTGGTCTCTCCTAGAGTGGCGATTTCTATACCCTTGCAAAGTGAGACAGGCAAAGAAAGAGTGATAAACACAGGTATGCCCTTAACAGAAGACCTCACTAAGGGATTAATACATTCAGAATAGGAGAGTGGCTGGGGAAACAAATCTTTGAAACCTATTGTTGAACGGCCTAGGAAGTTTATGCTATTTCTGGGCAAAAAGGCTTTTAAAAATAGAAAGCAATTTCCAAAGGCATTTATGGCGAAGAGAACCAGGGGAAACAAATTCACGTCAAGCACATATTGTGTGTTGGCTTTTCAATGAAAAAAAGAAGTTTATGAAAAAATGCACACACTGGCCCCAATCTTGAGCACTTTACTTTGTTTTTAATCTGTCTCGCCAAGGTTCTTAGATACCACAGTGATGGGCACAATAAGGATGCCAAGCAATGCAAGGACACAAGCAGATCTCTTCTTGGGCTCCGATCCTGCAAGCCGCCCTATTTCACTCATCTGTCTCTTATCACATTGTCTCCTTGGCCCTTCTGCTTGGCCAGTGAGGCCAGCTTTGAGTGCCCATTAGTAAGGCTGTGATGGGAGCAGTGAAGCCAGCACTCTGGGCAGAGGCAGCACGCAGAGCTTCCTGGTCACGCCTCCACCTAGCAGCTGAGCAAGGGAGATGTCGCCGCTTCCGGGGAGCCCCCCTGGTAAGCGCTGCCCAGAGCTTGCCTCACCCCATCCTGTGCCCCAACCTCCTGCCCCCTCCCACACCCAAACTCTGCTGCTGGTAGGGCGGGGGAGGCACAAAGCCAGGTAGGGAGCCTGCTGGCCTTGCCAACCCCCACCCCCAGCACCAGCGGGGTCCCGGGCCACACGCTGCCGCCCGTCCCCATTCCCAGCAGTGGGGCCGCCCTTCCACAGCACCTGCGGCGCCCCCAGGCAGCCCCCCCACCAAGTTTTAGTCACGGGTATTTTTAGTAAAAGTCATGGACAGGTCATGGGTCATGAATTTTTGTTTAATGCCCGTGACCTAGCTTACCAAACGATCCAGATCACTCTGTGTCAGTGACTTGTCCTCTTCTTTATTCACCACTCCCTCAGGCCAGGTCTACACTACACACTTACTTCAGTATTAGTAGGTCACTCAGGGGTGTGAAAAATCCACACCCCTGAGTGACGTAGTTATACCGACCGTAACCCCCTGTGTAGACAGCACTATGTTGACGGGAGAGTTTTTCCTGCTGACATAACTACCACCTCTTGCGGTGGTGGAGTTATTAAGCTGACGGGAGAGCTCTCTCCTGTCAACTTAGGGCATGGCTACATTTGCAGATGTAGAGCGCTGTGAGTTAAACCAGCCTTCGTAGAGCGCAGTAGGGAAAGTGCTGCAGTCTGTCCACACTGACAGCTGCAAGCTCAGTGGCGTGGCCACATTTGCGGCACTTGCAGTGGCATTGGGAGCGGTGCATTATGGGCAGCTATTCCAGCATGCAAGTGACTGCAACGTGCTTTTCAAATGGGGGGTGGGGTGGAGTGTGACAGAGTGTTATGTGTGTATGTTGGGGGAGAGAGAGTGGGTTTTTGGGGTGCTGAGAGTGTGTCAGCACACTGCCTTGTAAGTTCAGACCCCCCCTGCCTCTCTCTCACTCACTCAAAGCAAACAATAAATGTTTGCTTTTTTTCGGAGCTGATAAGCAGCCGGCTTCTCCAAAATGGAGCTTTGACAGGGCATTTCCGCATTCCTGCAGCCGATTTCACAACAATAACAAGAGTGGCCACTTGACTGAAGGGGATTATGGGACGTTTCCGGAGGCTGATCAGAGCGCAGTAATGCAACATCTCGTTCACACTGACGCTGGGGCGCTCCAGCGGGGGCGCAGCAAACGTTATTCTACTCGCCGAGGTGGAGTACCAGGAGCGCTCTAGGCGCAGAGTCAGAGCGCTCTACGGGCCTTGCCAGTGTGGACGGGGAGTGAGCTAGTGCGCCCGGGGCTGCTTTAATGCGCTGTAACTCGCAAGTGTAGCCAAGGCCTTAGAACGTCTTCACCAGACACGCAACAGCCACACAGCTGCATCTGTGCAAGTTTGTAGTATAGCCCTGCCCTAAGTCTTTGCGTCACTTGCAAGCTTTATCAGTGATGATTCTACGTTTTCCACCAGGTAACTGATAAAAATGTTAAATAGTGTAGGACTAAGAACTGATCCCTGCGGGATTCCATTAGAAACACATCTGCTCAATGATGATTCCCCATTTATAATTACTTTTTGAGATCTGTCAGCCAGTTTTTAATCCATTTAATATGTGCCCTGTTAATTTTGTGGGAGACAAGGTGGGTGAGGTCATATCTTTTGTAGGGGAAAGGGACAAGCTTTTGAGCTTACACAGCTCTTCTTCAGGCCTGGGAAGGGTACTCAGATTGTCACAATAGATGGTAGAACAGATAAGGAGTTAACACATGTTGCAAGAGACTATTCAAGGTGAAGTGGGCAATTAAGCTCTACAGTGCTAGGACAAAGGCAGGTTAATGGGTTACAGATTGTTGTAATGATTGACCATAAACCCAGTGTCTTTTTTCAGTCCATGATTTTTTGTGACAAGTAGTTATGAATATGAGAGCTCCCAGGCTCCTCTTTTGATGGGGTTGTGCAGGTTTCCTTTGAGGACTAAGAGGTCAGCTAATGAGTGATCGTTTTGTGAAAAGTGTTCGCCCATGGGTGATAGGATGTATGTGTCTTGTATTCTTTTTCTGTGTGAGTTCATTCAAGAGCATAGTGACTGTGGGTGAAACCAGACATAGTTGTTACTGTGTACACTGGATGAGGTACATCCCCCCTGGCAGCACACCCCAATTGCCACCTACCACCCCACACTGGAACCCATACAGGTATCATTAAACAGGTACAACCCGTACTCAAAGGGGATGACATCCTGGAAGAAATCTTTCCTGAATCCCCTCTTCTGGCCTTCAAACAACCCCTCAACCTTAAAGCCCTATTCAGAATGAAAATAGCCTTAATTCGGTTTAGCTTAATTCACTTAAACTAAATCAAATTAAGGCCACCTTCATTCTGATTAACAGCATCCACACAGGGATTTAAAGCAGTTTAACTAATCTACTTCAAATTCACACCTTTAGTTAATTCAAATTAATTTTCCTGGATATCCCCATGTAGACAAGACCAGATATTTGTTTTTAAACAGGCTGCTTAGTATCAGGGCCTCAGCAGAATGGTTTTTCTTGGAAATTCATCTAATGAGAATTCTAATGGTGAACATTTAACAGGGGCAGCCTCTACCTCTATCCATCCATCCATCCATCCATCCATCCATCCATCCATCCATCCATCAGCATAGTATCTGAGCATCTTTTCTAACATTTTCTCATATTAATATTATAATGATCATTTCATTCTACCACCAACTTTCACACACACATTAGGAAATAAATAATAGAGGCCCAAATCATCCCTTCTCATGGAAAAACCCATTGGAGGAGGCTCTGGGAAAGGAAATCTTCGTGAGGAACCTCCTCAGCAGTCAGTGGTATTGGGGCTTATATTGAGGTGTCTACATTCTGCCCAACCAACAGCTTGTCAGGAGCCCAAAGGTCATCACATAAATTACATGAACTGGAGAAGATTATAGATGGAGCAATACATGCTGGGACTTGTAGTCTCCCCAGGCCCCATCCTCATATTAAAGATTACAGCAGCTGTGGGTTTAAGGACTCCATAGGCTACATGTTTGCTCACCCCTCATTCTAGCCCATCCACTGGATAGGGAGCTAATAACTCCGGAGCAGGGCTGAGTCTGTCCACAGGGGTAGTGGTAGCATGGCACATACCAACCTGTGTGTACGTTGCCCTCTGGGGAAAATGAAACTGCTCCCACCCTTGAAAGATGTTTTTCTGGGGCCTTGTGCCAATTGCATGTGTCTCTGTTCATATAGCGCTCTGCCAATGAGGCTGCAAAATCATCCCATGAGTTTACTTCAGTGCTTGTCATCTAAAAATACCATATGAATGCTGACAGCGGCGCCTTTCTGCAGCTCTCTGTTGGCCGAGGAGATGGTGTCTGACGTCTCAAAGTGCAGCACAGCCGTAAAAGTTCCTCACCACAGGCCGCATAGTTGACCCAGAGCATTTTTTAAAAACACTTTGTCCTAAACATTGGCCCTCTTCCAACATCGCACACCCTTTGGCAATAGGAGGAAGACTGGTCAGCTTCTCTGCATTTTTGGCAGTGTCCATATCACAAGCCTCGTTAATTCTATTTTCAGACGCCCTCTTGACCTAGGCACCCGTAGGGACTGAATGGCTGTGATGGATCCATAGGGATGTGTTTTTGTTTTTTTTCCAGTCTGCAGGCCACTGCATTGGGAATATTTGTTCCTCATTATGTCTTTGGCCACCAGCAATAAGCTCTGTGGTTAGCAAGATGCCAAGGTAAAGTCATTACCTACCTACAATGGGAAAGATCCTCCTGGCCAAACCCACCATTAACCCTGCTGCTTGATCCTCATTTCGTTTTGTGGCCCACGAGGAAAGGGTTAAGCACCCATGGCTCACAGGCAGCTGGTTCAGGGGACAGGTGGCAAGCTGGGAATGGGCGACAGGGGATTGGATCACTTGATGATCACTTGTTCTGTTCATTCCCTCTGGGGCACCTGGCATTGGCCACTGTCGGTAGACAGGATCCTGGGCTGGATGGACCTTTGGTCTGACCCAGTGTGGCCGTTCTTATGTTCTTAAGCTAGGCCCCCATTATCGCTAGGCCAATGGCTTGAATCCAGGAAAGCTCAGGAGAGTAGAAATCCTTGTCAGCTGTCTTGGTGACCTATGTGAACTGAGCTTGTTGGTCTCGGCCTAGTGCTTAGGGCCTTTTCCAGCTCCCCTTGAAGTCAGTGGGCATCTTCAATTGACCTCAAGGGGGGTTGGATTTGGCCTTAAAGCCGGGATTGCCTAAGGAAAGGAGGTGCCCATCTCCCATTGGCTTTTAATGGCAGAGGAGGCCCATTACTCCCCCTCCCCCCCTTAGGCCCTTTTGAATAATCCCAGCCTGAGTGAACAAGCACAGCTGGCACTCACTGGCCTCGTGGCTGGCGATCTCAGCAGAGATAACACCAGCCTGGGCCATGGTCTGAGAGGTAATCTGCTCCAGGATGCAGCTACGTGGCATAGCGGTAGGTGGGGCCGTACAGGGTGGCCTCCGTCGTGACGGTACAGGCAGAATCTGTTTTTTAATGGGAGGGTGGGGGGAGGGAGAGAGGCCCCCAGGGCTGTCCTCGTGGCACCTTTCCCTGGCAATAACTCACTCTGAAAACTACAGACATAAATACAATGAATCAAAACCGCTTTTTCTAACCCCGCGGCCAATTCCCAGGAGCGATCCCCTTGATGGATAGACGTTAAACCACAAAAACCAGCATCTAAACATAAATAAATAAACGACTGACACTCTGTCAAAAGCAAGCGAAAGTGTAGTTGTCTCTGGAGCTTCAGAATGGCAGCAGGTAACTCCCCATGGCCAGGTAAGTCTGCTCTGTTGAGCAAAGCAGGCGTGCTCTTCTGGGCAATGCGTCCTGTGTTCAGTAGGATGTACTGTCCATCCCCTAGGCCAGGTATAGATTTATAGATTGTTCAGGCCAGAAGGGACCATTACGACCATCTCATATGACCTCCTGCATAACACAGGCCAAAGAACCTCACCCAGTGATTCCTGCATCAAGCCCTTAACCTCTGTTTGACCTAGAGCATCTATAATTTAAAAGATATCCTGTCCTGACTGAGACTTCAAGTGATGGAGAATCCACCCGCTCCACAGGCAATTTGTTTCAGTGGTTAATAACCCTCACTGTTAAAAATTGTGTCTTATTTCTAGTTTGAATTTGTCTCGTTTCACCTTCCGTGGATCTTATGTGTTTTTCTGCTCAAGAGCTATCTATCAGAAATCTCTTCCCAGATACTAAGAAGTAGCCTTTTTAAACAGTAGTCTGTGATGAGACTAACTCACTAGAAACACATAAACATCCCACATGACTAGCAGTTTGCTAAAGCAGGGGTGGGCAAACTTTTTGGTCGGAGGGCCACATCTGGGTGGGGAAATTGCATGCAGGGCCATGAATGTAGGGCTGGGGCAGGAAGTTGGGGTGTGGGAGGTGGTGGGGCATGCGGGAAGGGGCTCAGGGAAAGGGGTTGGGGTGCAGGAGGGGTGCAGGGTGCAGGACGGGGCTCAGGGCAGGGGGTTGGGGTGCAGGAGGGGTGTGGGGTGCAGCGGGGGCTGAGGGCAGGGGGTTGGGGTGCAGGGTGTGGCAGGGGGCTCAGGGCAGGGGGTTGGGATGCAGGAGAGGTATGGGGTTCAGGTGGGGGCAGTGCGGCAGGGGGCTCAGGGCAGGGGGTTGGGGTGCAGGAGGGGGCAGTGCAGGAGGGGTGCGGGGTGTGGCAGGGTGCTCAGGGCAGGGGGTTGGGGTGCAGGAGGGGTATGGGGTGCAGGAGGGGCAGTAGAGGAGGGGTGCGGGGTGTGGCAGGGAACTCAGGGCAGTGGGTTGGGGTGCGGGGTGAAGGAGGGGTTCAGGGTGCTGGCTTGAGTCTGGTGCCGCTTACCTCAAGCAGCTCCAGGGTGGTAGCGGCACGCAGCGGAGCTAAGGCAGGCTCCCTGCCTGTCCTGGCCCCGCGCTGCTCCTGGAAGTGGCCAGCATGTCCGGCAGTGGCTCCTGGGAGTGGGGTGGGACAGGCAGCTCCATCGCATGCTGCCCTCGCCTGTGGGTACCATCCCTGAAGCGCCCATTGGCCGCCATTCCCCATTCCTGGCCAATGGGAGCTACGGGGAGCGGTCCCTGCAGCCGAGGGTAGTGCACAGAGCCCTCTGCCCCCCCCCCCACCTCCAGGGGCTGCAGGAACGTAGTGCTGCCCACTTCTGGGAGCGGAGCGGGGCCAGGGCAGGCAAGGAGCCTGCCTTAGCCCTGTTGTGCCACAGGTCTGGCAATCCCGTGGGCCAGATTGAAAGCCCTGATGGGCCGGATCCGGCCTGTGGGCGGTAGTTTGCCCTCCCCTGTGCTAAAGGATGGATTGTGATCTAGAAGTCACTGGAGGGCTGGACTCCTGGGTTCAATTACTGCAGTAACTCTACCATTGATGTTACAAATCAAGAATGAGCTCTTCAATCTGCAGAGAAAGGTATAGCATGATCCATTGGCTGGAAGCTGAAGCTAGACCAATTCAGACTGGAAATAAGGCGTACATTTTTAACAGTGAGGGTAGTTAATCAGTGGACCAATTTACCAAAGGTTGTTGTGGATTCTCCATCACTGACAATTTTTAAATCAATATTGGATGTTTTTCTAAAAGCTCTGCTCGAGGGATTATTTGGGGGAAGTTCTATGGCCTGTGCTAATCAAGAGGTCAGATTAGATGATCACAATGGTCCCTTCTGACCTTGGAATTTATTAATTATAAATGTAATACATATCTTCCATTAAAATAGATGTGTCTAAATCTCCTAGACTGTGTTGAAAATATCTGCCTTGGCTGTTGGCCTGATTGCCAATTCCATTTCACATAGGTCACCGAACAACTGTTGAGGTTGAGGTTACTATTACCCAGACTTGGATTCAAACCAGTGACCTACATGAAAAAGGCTTTGTAGCCCATTACTCACCCCTGAGCCATTGAGCTCAACTATTGGTTTATATGAGTGATTATCAATTTTTTTTTGGCAGAATAGTTTTCCATTGGAAAATGCAGTTTTGATGAAATTGAAACATTTTGCAGGAATATGTTGATTTCAGCAAAATTTTCGATGGGAAAAGGTTGACATAATTCCTTTCGACTGTCTAACGTTGTGAAAAAATGTCAAAACATTTTGCTTTGACCTTATTGTTCTGTTTCATTTCATTTTGACTTTTACATTATAATATCTCAATATTTTACTGTATGCATAGCTTTAATTAATATAAATATGATGACAGTGTTTTGACATTATCAAAACAAAACAGCGTTACCTTTGCAAAATGAAATGTTTTGACGTTGTTGAAATTAATCAGGTCTATATTATGAGCATGACATGATTCAATCGTTCTAAAATGAAAACTTGGAATTTCTATTCATGGAAAACTTGTACTTTTCCCCCTCATTTGGGGGTGGAATTTTTTTTGAAATGTTGGAATTTCCCATGGAACAGAAACTCCGTTTTCCAACTAGCTCTAGTGTCAACAGAGTTGTATTTAAAAAAAGAAATGAATAATATAGTCATATAGCTGGTCATATAGCTGCCATGAGATCTTTAGTGATGCTGATTAACATTAGAGGTTTTATAACTCTTAACTGGCAAGCAAAGGGCATTTGGGAAGTAAAGATGCTCATTATTTTGGTCTGATAACACGCAGGAGCTGTCCTTTGGACCTTGCTGAGCGGAGACATCTTTCAGCTATTGCTAGCAGTGGCCAGCAATGAAAAGATGCTTCCCATTTTCCCTGCCACACTGTGTCAATCATGATGTTTCTGGATATAAGTTTTGTAATAGTTCTTTTGCCGATTGAGATGTGCTATATGTCCCAATCCTCTGAAGTGCTGATTATCTCCAATGCCCCAATGGAGTCTATGGGAACTGACGGAGCTTAGCTCTTCACATAACCAGGCCAACACTTATTAATTCGGCTGACCAGTGTACGTGGTTCTGGCATTCGGAATCATAGTACTGCCTTCAGCAGGCTCTTGGGAATTGAGTGAGTTTTGTCTTCTTTTTACCATGTGCATCAGGCGAACCACACAACACACCCAGGTGCCAGACAGACGTGCTACATTCAAAGGACAGCCACAGGCTATCTGCCTTTGAGCCTCTGACTTAGCAGCTAATGGTATGTAACCTTCCACATGGATCAGCCAGAGGAAGTGTTTCACAAACTCAATGGCAAGGCAAGGTGAAGGGCATGTGTGAAAGCTGAGATGGGACATTTTACCCAGGCAAATTCTAGGGTACAGAAAGATTATTAAGTACAGTACATGTGACAATGACAACTTCCTTTATTTTTTTTTCCAGGCCTCTGCAACATTACAAATATTTAACAAAGGGAATAAAAGAGTGTTCCCCTGCTCCTGTTGCATCTAAAATTTCACCCCGACAAGTGGGTACTAAATTGTAGGCAGAAGAAGCCCCTTTAAAAAGGTTGAACCTCTTAGTCTTTTTCATCCCTAATATCTGTGATTTTTGTACAGCTAAAGCAACATGGGATCCACTCAGGCTGTGGTTTATCACTCGCATTGTAAGGACCTATTTCTGTCTCCCTGGGACAGAGGCTCTCAGTAGAGCTGGTTGGAACACTTGGTCCCCCACTCCCTCCACACACAGAAGAATTCAACTTTTTGGCAAAATACTTTGTCCCAAATCCAAAATATTTCAATTGTAAAATGCTGCTGTGGTGCCTCACAAGAGTTATAGTTTGGTTGCCCCATGATTCCATTCTCCCTTATAGGCTAGGCCCCAAGCTGAACTTCATCTCCCATAATGCACTACTGCCATATGACTGCCAATATACGCACTGCCTCCCTTTACCCAGAAGGGAGATCGTGATGCTTCATGGGAGATGTAGTACAGCCAGGGAGCCTGAGCCATAAAGGAGAATGGGAGCATGAGACACCCAAGTGACAAGTCCCGTGAAGCACTTCACAATGGAACTATTTCAGTTTTCGTACATTTTCAACAAAAAATTGAAAATTTCCAAGGAAAGCAGACATTTTTCAGAAAAAAATCATTAACCCCACCCCCCCCAATTTTCCATCAAACAACAGTTTCAATGGAAAAATTTTCAACCAGACCTAATTTTTAACGTTTATGATACTAGGGTCCCCTTTTCCATACCAGAGCCCCCACCCCACCCCAGGACACACACTCCCTCCAGAACATGCCCTCCCCCATTCAGCAATGTGGGAAGAGCAAGGTTGTCAGGCCCTCTGACACTGTTTGTGATCCTCAGCCTGGGAATTCCTGAGTTTAGATCATTTCAGGAAGAAATGGCTTCTTTTCAAACTCCCATCGTATACACCAGCTGGTCAAACTTTTATAATCTTTTTAGACCATTTATATGTGGGTGAAAATACATGAATTAAAAATGTGCGCTTTATCACAACCCTCCCTCCCATATTTCAAAAATTATATAAAGCAACAATACTGCACCTTAACGATAATACTGCACCTTTTATACAGCATTGTGTGTGTATTTGGTACAAACCAAAATATGTGCATTCAGTTTTGTAGACTTTACATCAATCCAACGTACCTTGAATCACGGAACAGAAATACTTTGACTAATAAATACATCTGAGGATGAAAAATAAAAATCTATACATTAAAAAAAAAATCCAGCTGTTGGTAAAGGAAATGTACACTTATATACACACTGTAAACAATAGAAATGTAACCAAACTTCAGTCCAGCTTAATGGCAGATAAAACCTTCTGCCCTCCAGGAATGGAAGCTGGGAGGTTCTGTTGACATAAGTGCTGCGGCCAACCAGTCTTAGCATTAGTTCATTGAAGCAACAAAATATAACAATGCTAAAAGTGACCCCAGAAAGCCAGCAGAATGAAGTGAGAGCTCTTGGACACCAGTGATGCACACGCTTTATGAAATGGCCCAATGATTAACCACTTGGAAGGTTTGGAGATGTTGGGACAGAGCTTCACCTGGGTCCAGCCTGGCGCCACTGAAGTCAATGGAGCTGTGACGTGGGCATCAGCTAAGTATCTGACCCATTTCCTCACACTGGTAAAGGAAAACTGAATGAGGAAAGGTCTCCTCCAAACGTTCTGCTCTTTGGAGGGCCCCTGCTGATTTCCATTGGTGATGGGATCACAGGGCAATGCACTGGCTATAGACACCTTATCTAGATGTCCCTCTCTCCCTGCAAACTGCCTATGCTGAAAAACGTTCTTCTGGTGAATGCTTGGGAATGGCCAATCATAGCCTGATAGGACACAGTTCAGGATTTCAGTTCAACATGAGAGGAAGGAAGCCAGTGCTGGTGGATTATGGTTGGGGGGTGAGGGCACACCGATGGAGTTCCAGGGGCTGCAAGAAGATGGAGATGGAGGGCAGCTGGTAATGAAAAGCAAGGGTCCATTTTGCAAGGAAGCCACTTGCCTTTGGAAGATCACAAGATCTGCAGGGTTCTAGCTATCTAGGTATTTATATGGCCCCCATCACCATAGTTAGGATCTGAGTGCTTTGGGCCGGGGGGCGGAGGGGGGGGGGGACGAGCAGGAGCTGAGTCTGCTGTTCCTTGTGTTTGGCTCCTTATGTGGGTGTGGGGGGAGGGGAGGAGAAACAAATTCTGTCTCCTTGACAGAAAGAGAGAGAAACCATGTTAATTTCAGCTGGTGGAGTCACTGTTCCCCTAGGGCAGGGAGAATGGGGTCCCTATTATGCACAGCATGAAAAGGAACAAGGTCAGAGAGTTTTTCAGTGGAGAGAGTGTGAACTCTTTTCTGCAGTGGGATATTTTGTGCAGGAGAAGGTTAGGCCAGAGCCATATGCTCCTTTTAATCCAAGAGCCTAACAACACTTTCCTCTGATCTTAGTGCAAGGGGTTGGGAGCTGGTGTCCTTAGGCTTTACCAACTGATTTTTACAGTGCTGTTTGAAAAACTTAAGCTGGGTCTGAATCAAAAACCTCTGTGTCCTAACACAGGGGGTGTTCAAATTTGGAGGAAGTGTTGTTTTTTTAAACTGCATTCAGAGCTATATGTTACAGCTCAGGTCCATCTCTAGTTTGGATAATGATGATCAGCTCTCATGCTTCAGGGCATAATTCCCTGCAGGGGTCAGGAAGGAACTTTTTTCTGATGGACATTGTTGCACAGTTGGGTACATGCATTAAGGGTTATTTTCTCCTTCCTTTTCAACATCAGGTGTTGGCCACGACATGGAGACCAGACTGCATGAACCTTATGCTAATTAAATATTCCATGGGTTTCCATGGGTTTTTAACTGAATGTGAATTTGATACATGTGACCGCTGCATTAATTCAATTGTATATTGGTTCAATAATTTGTAAATACAGGATTTACAGATTATATCATATGGACCCCTATAGTTTATTGGGTAAAATATCTACTTTCTGTGTTGGGTTTTATTTTTTTTTAACTGGATATGTCATAACCCTTCCTAAGGAGCCATTATGATCAATTATGTAAATAAGATGCATTTTCAAAATGAGTGCTTGTACCAAAATATATGTCATTCCACGTTGCAATTAAATCAGTCACAGGAAAATGTCATTTATAAAGTGTTTATCAAAGTCATTATCCAATCAGGTAAAAAATCTGCATCTTTCCAAATTCCCACATTAGTGTTTTTTCACTTCTCATAATAATTATTTATATGAGCCAAGATATTGGTTCCCTTGATAGACTGGGATGGTCTCGAGAGGAATTTTGGACTCTAACTCCAGCCCATATTCTGACCCACTGATATCCTGCATGTCAATATTAACGGGAGCTTTGTGTGAAGAGATAAGGCTAGCTTATGACCCTGATTCTGTTCTGGTGTCCCTCTAATGTAATTCCACTGAATTCACTGGTGTGACTCTAGATTTACACCAGTGTAATCAAGATCTAAATCAGACTCCCAGTAAGTATAAATCAGCGTAGCGCTAATGGACTCCAACTTCAAGGAAGTGATGTTAATTTGTACCAGCAGAGGATCTGGCTTTTTTGTTTTAGAAATGCTTATTTTCTATTTATCTCAAATAGTCAAACAAAATCCCTCAAATAAGTTAAATTTTTCTGTAATCCATATTTAACCAATGCTAAGGTTTGGTCTCCAGACTGACCAGGAAGATATAAACTGTAGCTGCCCATGTTCGGGTGATTCAGTTCTGATGTCCCAGCCTGTCCTGAATGGTGTTATAGCTTCCATATGTGCTTAGTTAATCCCCACAGTGATCTCGAAGGCAACCAGAATCGGTTGACAGAAGGGCAGAATTTGGCAAGACACTGTAAAAGTATTGCACAGCAGTCAGTGTTGGAATCCTTTCCTCTGATGGATTCAGTCTCTCTGCACAAAACTAAGCCATCCCTGTTAGGGGGAACTTGCATTCCTGGTTTAAATGAAGAACAAAAATGCTGCCTAAATGCACTAGGCTACAGCAAGTAGCAGGTATTATCAAACAACTTTATAGTGAATGCCCCCACATAATTCTACTTTATGCTCTATGCATCTCCAGCTGTCTTAATTCAAACACCAGGACAGCTGTAATTAACAAAACAAAGGAGATGTGTGGGGTTTGTTTGCGTGTTTAAGCCGACTTTTATCTCCTCCGTTCCCCTGCGGCTCTGACTAGAACCCGGAGGGAGAAACGGTGAAACACCCAACAATTAGGCACTGCTTTGCTGAACGCTTTCAAGTGATCAGAGGTCATAAATTCAGGTATATGAAATCATAATAATGAAACAGAAGAAGCTAATTTAAAAGGTCAAGCAGAAGTGTTAGCAACAGCCTCAGCAACTTGGGAGGAATATTTGATAAAATGCTGGCCAGGAATGGCTAGACAGCCCTGGAAAATCTTCAGTTTATGAGAAAATGTCTGTGATTCGGGAAATGACAGTATGTTGGTATATATATATTTATATATATGGGTGTGTGTATCTGTATGCAGCATATAAATGTACACACACATATACACATGGATGGATGGATGGATGTATTCTCATCTCACTGTATGGGAAGTTACCCGCATAAATCCATTAATATTATATGAAATTCCCATTTAAGCTCAAATTTCCATCCTGCCCTTAACTAGGCCTCCATTTTGGTGGGTGCAATTAACATCACTTGTACAACTCTCAGCCTGATTGCACCTGGAGGTCAGGTATTTAGATGGTTAAATGTCCGCAAATTACCACAGCTACTAACGTGGGCACATGATTATAAGCACCTTTTGCCCCTGGTGCTTTCTTTCCTCTGCATACAGCAGATCTAGACTAGGTAGCTGCTTCCATACAGCACCTTACCTGTCCAATGGATTAGTCCCATTGTCAGTGCAGATCTCCCCTTAACATCAATGGAATACATGCACATGTGTCTGGAGTCGGGGGAGAAGGGCAGGGTGAATGGATTCTTCTCCTTCCAGAGCTCCTGACAAGCATCTGCTCTGGGCTGGATTCCAGCGCCAGTGACTACACACCGCTCTGGCTTTGCCTGCCTGGTGCTGTCTCATAGTGCTATGCGCCCAACAGTGCCTTTAAGCTGCAAGCTCCTTGGCTCCAGTCTTTGCATGGCTGTACTGTCCCGGGCGTGGCTACACAATGCTCCTACTCATCGGAAGTCTTTCCACTGACTTGAATGGCTGGGGGTTTGGGCCCCAAACAATTAGCGGTAAATAAACAATAACTGCGAATTGAAAAGCGCCCGTCAACTGCAGTGGGAATTTGGAGGGGGCAGGGTTAGGCCCTGTGTCAAGCTTTGTATGTTAACCATTTGCAGGCACTGTTCGTACACCGCTAAAGGGCTGTTTGGTTATTCTCAGCTCTCCCTTTATTTATGGTCACCGCAGGGCTCCTACAAACCCGAAAAGAAATACACTTTTCCCACTGAGACGGCCCAACTGGGTTCCCCTGGGGAATTTTGGCAGGACTGGGCTGACTGGGATTTCTGAGCGCTCTTTGGCAAGCCCATTAGCAATCTTTGCACACACACCGTAACAAACCAGACATGGTTCACAGTGAGTGCACCATTGGCCGGTGCTGCTTGATATTGTTGGCTTCCTGCAGGGAAATAGTTTGACACACACCAGACTTGCTTGTGCAATAATTCATTTAGTTCAGTGTCAGCTTGACAAGGGTATTGCAGAGTTCAGCTACTACCCGCTCCATACACGGCCTCCAATAGATTAGTTTCTTTCTTTCTTTTTTTTTACACGTTGTATATTGAGTTTCCATTTGAAAACAAAGAGAAAGGAGGACAAACCATAACACCCAGTTTTCCTAACACTGTGAGCCTGGCAGCTTGGTTTCTCTTCTTGCAAAAGCTTAGTCAGAGCGGCTGGGTAAACATACGTCAGGCCCCAGTAATGAAAGCCATGTTAGTCTTAATGGGCCAAATTTGCTCCAGGTGGGACTGCACTGACCAGGGTGGGATTACACCTGGGATGAATTTGACAGCATGTCTCCACTATGGAGCATGTTTTCCCATATTTTTATTTGCACCAGAGAACAGACCTGAGATAAGACGTTTAGACTCAGATCCACGTTCTGCCCAAGTCCCCAGGGTATCTGAATTCAGGGATTGTGGGCTGAGCCTATTTCTAAGATTAACAGAGATTCTTTGTGGAGCATACTGGGTTTATCAGCTGCCCAAAATGCAACAAAATAGACACAGGGAATACACAGCGGGGTGTGGCTTGACCAACTAATTGGCTGAGTGCAAATATACAACAAAGCATAACACACAACACTGTGCCTGGTCATACTCTGTTGGTGCTACCGATGTTGCCCTTTTGGGGGGTCACACATCTTCTTTCTCCACATAGTCTAGGGCACTGAAGGCCACTACATCCTCTTGGATGTGGGTTCAATCTGGATCTGTGCATGGTGGGGAAAAAAAATCATTGCTACCCTTTTTGGCCACAGCAAGAGCAAACAAAACCGACGATTACTGAGGGCCACTGAATGTTTCAGCTTGGGTAGCGCTGCCGTCTCGGCAAGGAATTGTATCAGAAGGGCACAAGAGTGCTGACTATCATCCTGGACTGCCTCAGCTCAAGAACCCTGATGCATTACAAGGGGGAACGGCAACCTCTATGGAGAGATGTTTGACTTTAGCTCCGACACACTAACCTCAGAGATGGGCCTACATGGAAACCTCCATCCCAAACTATGGGGAAGTTTGAGGCTTGAGCTGAACTTCGCTGCCACCATTTCTCTCCTATAGTTTGAGAGAGAGAGAAGAAGAGGTGGTGGCAGAAGAGCCAGACATGTCCCATATCCAAAAGCATGTCTGGCAGTGTTTCCTCACTGCTGACCCAGAGCAACATGTGCTAGCGATGGTGCTGGCGGTGGGTGCTGTGCGAGGCTCAGGGTGCTTTTCAAACTCAAAGTAAAATGAGACGTGTAGCTCAGATTTGGATTAGAAAAAGGACCCGCACTTCCCTTTGCTTCAGTGTGTAAGTGAGGAGGACTGTTCAGGCATAAACTCATCTTACGCATATGTAGTAACCTGTGGCCAGATATATCAGAGACCCCAGAGTCGACAGCAGGAATCAAATCCTGGGCCCTTCACCATAAGCCCTTACCCGTGAGCTAACGGAACAGCTCTGTCAGCTGTCGCTAAGTAGCAGCTGAATCCTGGCTGGGAACAGCCTCTGGAAGGAGACGTGGTCACATGCACTAAGACAGGAGAATTACACCCAGCTTTGGGGCTTTCATGGTGTTGACCTTTCCATTTTTTTGTAATGGCGAAGGATGCATTCTAGTTTCCCATGAATTGCACAGCAGCTGTGAAACACCATCACCCCAGCAGACGAAACAGATCGTTTCCCTAGACCCCACAGTCCCACTGCTTCCTTCACCTGGCAATACAGCGGATCAGACTCTGGCATTCCATTAGAGCACTAGTATTGCCCTTATACTAAACCCTTATTCCTTATTCCTGTAACCTTAGTGGGTGGTGATCACAAGACCTGCCGGTGGCTCATTTGACACCCGATCGCTTTTTCCAGCCTGCCTGACAAACGTATTGATTGCATTCCGTTTTCGTCCCCTCTACCCACATGTAATGCACATTTAAAAACAAACAAATCGTTGTCCCTGGGCTTTAAATATCCGTTTCTCTGAGCCCGCAGCAGTCTGGTAAATCGTACATTTGGTAGTCAATAGCCTCCATGAAGTCATTAGGGATCCCTAAGGAAACGGACTCCACCTCCATTTTATAAGCTGCAGTCATGCCCCCTTTGCTGGAGCCCCTTATTTTGTTGGAGAGGCTGTTCATCTTTTCTTTCAGTTGGGTGGAGGATGGTTTTTGGAAAGCGGTGACCATTTTCCACCCTTTGAAGCTTAGCAGTCGCCTCTTAGGGGTTCTTTCCTGAGAGGTGGAGTTCAATATGAAAGAGCTGTTGAGGGTGGCGATTCTGGGCCCCATGTCCATGTCAGAATCCCGCCCCGAGCTGCTCATGGAGGCGGCACGCCAGTGGTTGTCATACACCCTCCAGATGGGCCGGCGGCGCCGGCGGCACTGACACTTGAGCAGCCTGATGAAAGCTCTCTTGAACTCTTTGCTGGAGCAGGGGTAGATGATGGGGTTTACGCAGCTGTTGAAGTACCCCAGCCAGAAGATGATCTTGAAGACCATGTCGGAGGGCTTCAGGGAAGGAAAGAAGGAACCTTGGAGGAAATGGGGACAAACAAGGTTAGAGGAAGGCCATTGGGGAACTTGAACTGAAGGTCAGAATATCAAGCTCTGCAAGGAAGGGCGAAACTGATTGTAACCCTGCATAAAATCGGCATGCACCATAGACCAAGAGTTGAGGGTCTGACTCTCTGTTTCGATGCCCCAGGTTGAGCAGCGTGATTTTGCTCAGTGAGATAGTGCTCGGCAGAAGCAAGGCTGGCAGGCCTGGGCCCTAGGTGCTTGTAACAGTGCAGTCAGACTGTACAGGAGATGGGAACTACAGCATCCACCGCACCATGGGACAACATCAGGGATGAACCAGCTTCACCACAGCAGCGCTGCTGAAGGAGCTCAGCGTCAGGGAAATATCTCTCTTCCCATCCCCCCACATGCCTGCCCAGTGCCCATCCTGGCTGCTTGGGCTGGGCTCTGGGGACAGTACTTGGGCCTAAACCATTTTCCATGATTCACAGAGAGACAGGCTTAGAAGCCACAATCCAGACCACAAGGCAACGTTTCCTGTCTTACCTGTAAAGGTACAAAGCCTGCTTCTCATCTGGTGCAAATCAGCACCGTGCAAGTGAAGTCAATGCAGCCATGCCCATTTGTACCAGCGGAGGATCTGGCCCCTGTGATATCATCTTTGAGTAAACTAGGTGTTTCAGGAAAGTATCTGGTTGACAGGCCTGGAATCCAAGTCTTCTAAATGGAACAGATGTGGCAGCACATCAGACCACCCGCTGCCTTGATGCCCTCACAGGAAAGAGCCTCCAAAACCCGGCACAGCTGGAGACTCTGTAGTGGGGTGGTCACCCCGCTCCGGCCTTGAAGGGCTTAAAGCAGCCCTGGGAGAGGGCTGTGGCAGGGGAAAAGCTGGGCTGATGGGGAAAGCAGCCACAGCTGTAGCCCGTGCAATCAGGGCCTAGCTGGCCCTTATAAGAGGGCTGGGGGCCAGAAGAGGGAGACACTCTCTAGCTCTGAGGGAGAAGGCCCTGGCTGCCTGGGAAGCTGAGGAGGGTACCTAGGGTGGAGCAGTGCTGGGGAAGGGCAGAGGGAGCTGGGGAGCACCAGCCTAGCAGAGTCCCAGGCTGCAGGCCGAGTTAAGGGCCCACAGGAGGGTACCAGGGCTGCAGAGGGGCAGCCCAGAGATAGGCAGAGGCAGCTGGTCCAACCCCCATTGCTGATGATGATGGGTTTATAGACTGCAGATTGCCCCAGTGAGCGGGGGCTAGACGATGACTGGCAGTAGCCACTGAGGCGAGGTGGAGATAGAGGGTTGGGGGTTCCCCCAGGAGGGGAGACTCAGACTGAGGGGGTACTGCCAGGGGGGCAGAACCCTGATCTAGGAGGGCACCGGGGTCCAGGAGGGACACGGGGGGCCAGAGGCAGGCGAGACACTGGCCTGCAGGGGGCGCTCCGGGCTGGAAAGAGCTAATTCCCTGGACAACCAGCAGGAGGCGCTGCGCCGGTGAGTCATCGCCCCGCCACAGACTCCCAGACAGTGGGGCGAGCGGGTTGTGATGAAGGTTTCTATGATAGACACACGTTTCAACCCAGCCCAAGCGGGCCACTGGACAACTGCTTTTTGCCCAACGCCGGCACGGGCTGGCACAACTCTCCTAGAGCCGATCTACCAATCCCCGGAGTCATCCAGTTCCCCAGTGCAGAGTCTTTATCTGCACGTCTTAGAGGATATCACTCATTTGGCTCTGGCTCCTGATGTGCAGGTTAACCACGTTAACTGCCGAGCTCTTGTGATCAATGAGAACAGGGAGCCAGGGCTCAGAATGGGTACTGCGGCACCAGGCTGCTGCAGCAGTGAGTGTGGTATATGAACCCAGGCAGATAGACAGCGTAGCTGTGTGTGACACTAATGGTTTTCCCAATGCTAGCGCCAGACAAAGAACTCGTCCCCAAGGGACAGCTGATGCCAGTCACTGACAAACACTGCAGCAGGCTTGCAAACTATAGAAGAGAGCAATTGAACAAGCGAGACTGAGGTGCTTGGGGAAGGCACAGAGTGCAGTCAGTTATCAACATGAAGGCAGTTCCCGTTTCAAGGCAGATGAAACACTAATAAATTCTGAGGGAAGACTTTAATCTGTACCCACGGACGGTGCATGTACAGGATCTCGCTGACTTTTATGGAGAACTCTGTCCCGAGCTGCTGCTCCTCTCCTGTTTGGAGAGCGGAGGCATGTGGCCAGTTTATACAATCCTCAAGGTCCTTGCAGCTTGGATTCTAGCTAGAGAGAATTGAAAAAAAGTGTTGTGAACTATAAATGTGTATATATGGCAAAGAAGTGGGGGAGGTGTGGTGGGGAGCGGGGGGACTCCTGGGTTATTATAGCTGTAGATCTGCTACTGACTCATGAGGCCATTTGGGCACCAGATGAACCATCTGGATAGTGATGTAAACCTACCTCACAGGAGTTTGATGAGGCTTAGTTCAATAGCGTTTCTAAAGTGCTTTGGGATCCTGAGCTGAATAGTGCTTTACTACTGCTAGGGTGACCAGACAGCAAGTGTGAAAAATTGGGACAGGGGGTGGGGGATAATAGGCGCCTATATAAGACAAAGCCCCAAATATCGGGACTGGCCCTATAAAATCGGGACATCTGGTCACCCTAACTAGTGCACACTATTTATTACTACAGTACTTAGTTGCATCTTTCTTTAGGTTTCTTAAGTGTCTAGTTTAGCTGTACATAGCCAAAGCATGCACGTATGCCAAGACTCTTTTTAACTCCCAGGAGAGATTTACAGTAGATGGTGTATTGGGATAATAATTTTGTTCTTCTGTTGGGAGCGTCAGAACCTCACCAATAACTCAAGGAGCTATGGCCAGGGATACATAACCAAAATAGATTTGCCTTCAAAATGCGTATCATTTCTGTAAAACAAAGAATGGACTGAAAAAGAAGAGGCAGCCCTACCAGCTAGGACGTTTATCAGGGACTGATATTCAAGGTCTCCTTGCAAAGTTACTCTAAAACTTACATGATTTAACAGAGAATGAAATCTTTTCTATAGAACTTTGAAACCGCCCTGTAGAGCTGAATAGGGAAAAACCCAAAGAGTCTGGTTTAAAAAGTCCACAGAGAGGTAGGCTGTCGCTCTGTTTTCTGTGATAGGCAGGTGCCAAATGCTACCATTAACCAGGCTATGTTGCATCCTGCACAACCAAAAGTTACCTTCTCTCTCCACCCCCCATCACAGAGGATGCTGGCTCCCCATTCTGTTGTGGCATCCCAGCATGCACCACACTGTGACATCACTGCTTTTGCATGGAGTTGGCTGTATGGTTAAGTAATTCCCAAGATTACCACGCCCAAAATTTCAAAAATCATGAACCAGGTCCACAAAATCATGAGATTTAAAAAAATAAATAAATTTGGGGTTCTTTTAATTTACAATCTGGCACTGGAGCCTGTAGGGTTCCCTTTTTCAAACTTGTCTCCCCAACCTGGAGGGCTAGAAACATACTTTTTATTTTAAGTGAAAGCTGAGATTCTCACATAATCACGTGACTCCAGAAGCTGGGACTTAAAGAAAAAAAGTGAATAGCATGAGCCCTGGGAACACTGTTTTACTGCTAATTTATACCTTGAATGTGTGTGTCCCCTTCTGGCATAGGAAAAGGAATTGGGGCACAAAGTTATCCTCTAATTATGTCTTCTTTACTTTGCCCATTTTAACAAATGACTGCTTTTACAGATATCATAGGCCAGCTCTTGACAGGAATGTACACTGGCTTCGACCCATGTAAACCTGTACGATGGCCCTTGAATGGAGAGTCCACCAAGAGAAGAATGCAGTGGCACAGAATAGCCACAACTTCCCTATCACTGCGGGGACCAGATGGGGTTCCAGCCCAGCCTGAAAAGCCTTAGATGCTGGCTCAGGAGTGGGGCAGGACAAGAAGATATGCAGATTCAGCACATGGCAGCAGCAGCCTCCCACAGCACAAACTCTGAGAGGGGGTGAGTGGTGGTATTATAGACCAGGGGTGCAGTCTAAGTTCCAGCGTAATTCAGAGAGATATAATTCCCTGCAACAGCAGCTGTGATTCTAGGCGTCCATCTTCATAGCATCACTATTGTCTTTTGAACTGGATATTAATTAAACTTATTGGAGTGCTTTTTGGACCTGGAAGCAGTTGATAAGGCACTGGTCCTGGCTTCTATTCTCAGCTCTGGCACTGTCCTTGTGCAACTCAGTTCACCTTTCTGTGCCTCTGTTTCCCCATCTGTAAAAGGGGCAAAATGGTACTGATCTTTCTTTGCAAAGTGTTTGGAGATCTGCAGATATAAAATTGCAACTTAAGTGCTGACTGTTATTCATTCTTGAGCTTTTTAAAAAAAATTTCAAACAAAATATAACCTCTCAAATCTTCCCAGTTATATTTTTTGCTTGCTGTTTGCTTTATTAACTTTAGAAGAAACACACAAGCAAAAATAAAAAAAATACAATGCAATGAGCAAGAGACTTAAGGATGGGATTGTCACAAATGCCAAAGGGATTTAGGAACATGAGTCCCAGTGACTTTCAATCCCAATTCAAGTAGGCACTTGTGACAACCCCTCTCTAAATTAATGTTATTGAATCGACCAGGAATTTAATATTAATGAATTTAACATATCTTAATAATTAATTTAGCATGATTAAATTAAACATTATTCCAGCATCACTGCAAAGGAATGCAAACAGATAACTGCTTTATGCTTTGCATCTTTGGTAAGTATTCTCACACTTCTTATCAAACTGTCTGTACTGGGCTATCTTGATTATCACTTCAAAAGTTTTTTTTCTCTTACTTAATTGGCCTCTCAGAGTTGGTAAGACAACTCCCACCTGTTCATGCTCTCTGTATGTGTATATATATCTCCTCAATATATGTTCCATTCTATGCATCCGAAGAAGTGGGCTGTAGCCCATGAAAGCTTATGCTCAAATAAATTTGTTAGTCTCTAAGGTGCCACAAGTACTCCTGTTCTTTTTTTGGTTTCTAATGTTTTTCTTGACACAAAAGGCCAGGACTTCCCGTCGTAGCCAGCAGGTGGGACTGTTGCACCCGCAGAGTCTGCTGCTCACTATTACACAGAAAAGCCTGAAATAACTTTCTGACTCAGCCTTAATTTCTTTTAATTTTAGCTCTGGATGACAAATCACGACACTGTGTGACTGAGCGTTAATTTGTATTTTAGTAAATATCATTAGCTCTGGGTATCATTATTATTTTATCTGCACACATAGCCCTGGTGTCAAAACAGTTGAAAGGGTGTTGAGAGTCTGGCGTGAAGCCACAGAGATCCAGAAATTCAGCGTTCAGGAGAAAACCTTCCATGCCCCAGTGAGGAGCTTCCAAAATCGTCTGATAGACGAAAATATACTCTGTAAAACCCAGGGCCCTAATTCAGCAAAGTATTTAAGTTCTGGGCAGAATAGGGATGGATTTAAGCACACGCATAAAGTTAGGCACATGTTTAAGTGATGTGACAGGGAAGGCTGGACTTAAGCATGTTCTTAAAGTTAAGGATGTGCGTAAGACCCCGTTCAGGAAAGCACTCAAGCCATGTGTTTAAATGTAAGCATGTTTTTAAGTTCCGTTGCCCTCAGTGGGACTTAAGCATGTGCTTAAAGTTAATCATGTGCTTAAGCGATAGCCTGAATAGTGAGGCTTTCAATCGAGACCAAAACCCTGTGCTGAATCGGGGCCAAGTGGCGATTTACAGCAGTTAACTCTGAACGTTTTAGGCTTTTGTTGCTCTTTGAAACAAGCAACGCTATTGTCAATAGAGATGTGCAGCACCAAAACCACTTGAGCTATGATTAAGTGGCCGGGTTTTACCCTGGTACAATTATGAGTGATACTGTGGCACATAGGCGCCCTAGTCACGCCCAGCACCCCACTGTGCTAGGGGCTGTACAAACATCAAAAGAGCAAACAATCTAAATATAAGACAAGAGGCATCAGCTGGATGCAGACTGATGGGGGAGTACAAGGAAACAGAGACAATGCTGGTCAGCACGACAGGCACGCCAGTCTTGGCACGCCAGTGGCCTAACTGTTGTCAAGTGTTTTTGAAGGTATCCTGGCAAAGGAGCATTTTAAGGAGGAATGGAAAAGAGCACAATGAAGTGGCTTTGTGGGCGTTTCTGGGGCATGCCCCCCCAAGGATGAGGGGCAGCCTCGGAGAAAGCAAGAAGGCGCTTGTTTGAAAATGTAACAAGTGGGTGCTGTAGGCTGGCATCACGGGCCAGTCGGAGCGGGAATTCGACATCTCTGTAGTGAATGTGAGCTGATTGTGAAGGGCCTTGAAAGTGAAGAAAAACAGCTTATGTTGGATATGACCAGAAGGGGGCGCCACCGGAGGCATGCAAAGAGAGAGGTGCCCTGGTGAAAGCGACAGGCTGGGAAAATCATCTTTGCAGCTGTTTTCTGAATGGATGAGAGTGGGGCAAGACTGCATTTGTCAAGGCCAGAGAGAAGGATGTTTCAGCAATTGAGACGTGAGATGATGGGAGCCCGGAAGAAAGTTTTGTGCAGATGGATAGGAAAGGCTGTATCATAGACATAGGCTGCAGAGCCGGGGACACCACCTGGACCATGGTCCGACTACTACCTTTTGGCCAGGCCAAAACTGAGTGGCACTGTGACCCCATGTGCCTGGTTGCAACACCACTCACTCAAATTTGGCCAAGCAGCCACTCACTCTGATCTGGCTCAGCCATCCCCTCCTCCCTCACGAACTCCTGACCCATGAGCTCCTGCACCCTAGTCTGAGTGGCATTGCACGCCGGGTTGCAATGATACTCACTTGGATTTGGAAGGGGTGAGGGTAGGGGCTCATGGGCTGGGGAACAGGCTGGTAGTGGTGTTGGGGTACCTGAGAGGGGAAGAGGAGGAGAAATCTGGGTTTCCTCCCACATACTTTAATTGGGGCTCAGCAGCCCTATTAGACGCGTTACACAGACAGACTCTGCAAGATGCTTGGATGTGCCGTCCTAGAGAGAGGCCCGAGTTGAAGATCATGCCCACGTTAGAGTCCTGAGTAAGAGGGAGGATTGTGGTGTTCTCCACAGTGACTGAGAACAGAGGTAGTAGTAAGGGTTTAGGGAGAAGATTAAGAAGATTAAGAGCTCTGTTTTAGCCACGTTGAGCTTGAGCTGGTGGCTAGGAGATGTCAGAAAGACAGGCCGAGATTGTAGTTTGGACAGGAAGAGTCTGGAGTAGTGAGGTAGATCTATCAATCATGGTAGCTGTATTTGTGCATGCGGATGAGATTACCCAGAGATGAGGTGTTGAGGGAGAAGAGAAGGGGACCAAGGACAGAGCCCCAGGGAACCCTCACAGGAAGCTGGAGGGGGAATGAGGAGGATCCTTTGAAGGGCTTGCAGACCGCGCGATTCGAGGTAGGAGGAGAGCACAGAGTCACTGAAGCCCACAGAAGACAAGGTCTCAAGAAGAAGAGCATGTTCCATGGTGGTGAAGGGGGCTGGCAGGTGAAGGAGGAGGAGGATGGAGTATTGGTTCTGAGCTTAGGCTAGGAAGAGGTCATTGTTGAGAACAGTTTCAGTGGAGTGCAAGGAGTGGAAGCCGGACTGGAGAGGGTCTAGGGTGGGATTGGAGGAGAAGAACTCCAGACAGCAATTTTAGACAGTATGTTCAATGAGCTTAGAGATGGAAAGACAGAAGGGAGATGGGGGGTAGTTGAAGGGAAGTGGGTCAAGGGTGTGTTTTTCCCAAGATGGGAGAAACTTATATTATGCCTCTGTTGTGAGAGGACAGAGCCAGAGGAAAATGTGTGGTTAAAGAGAAGAAAGAGTCAAGGAGCCAGGAGGGGATGCGAGTGGGCAGGAGGGACATCAGTAGACGCGAAGGAGTTAGAAGAGGAGAGCAGACGAGAACCTTCTGCGTCTGTGACCGGGGAGAAGGAGACCGTTGTAGGAGGGGAAGGGAAGGCAAGCTGTGGGGTCGGGGAAGGTCATGTCATATGTTGTTAATTTTCTCTTGAAAGACATCAGTGATATCCTGTGCCGAGAGAGCAGTGGAGGCAGGAGGAGGCGAAGGTTCTAGGAATGAGTCGAAGATGGCAAAAAGGCAGCAGGGATTGGTGGTGTGAGATGGTTGAGGTCAGCTACTAGAAATAGGCAGGTTCACCTGCCCTTAGCCAGTTTATTTTAAATACATCAGTGCTGGTGCGGGCGACTGGACTCCAAACCCAGATCCTGCTCTGAATTTCACAACTGCTTCTCATCATTATTATGCACTGAAACAAACCCCAGATCTGGATGGCCCTAACCTCTGGAAGGTTCGAATTCTCGAGCCCCACCCATGTTTTCCAGCTTAGACCCAGTTCTAATTTGAATGTGGTTCTGTAGGAGTGAGTGTGTCTGTTTCTTAAATACAAAGAGTAGGAGGACAGTCCAGTGGTTGGAGCTCAGGCCTGTGTGCTGGATCTTGTGGGGGTCTACTCCTGACTGCACCGTTGACTTGCTGTGTGACAGCAGATCACCTGATAGCTCTGTGCCTCAGTTTCCCCACAGGCAAAATGGGTATAACAACCTTTTACTACTTCCCAGCAGTGTTGTGAGGCTTAATTCAGGACTGTTTGTTGAGTGCAGTGAGTTCTGTAGATGAAAAAAGCGGTAGAAGTGCAAAGTGTTCTTATTTAAAAGGAAAAAAAGAGGAAAAGAACACACAGCTACAACAATAAAGAAAAAAGGAGCGGCTCTTTAAAAATGAATCCTGTACCTACGTCTTGAGTCATGCCAGCTAAGAGATCAATTCATGCTTACAATAGCACATTTTAGGGAAAAAACACATCCCCACACACTTATCACCTATTGGTGTAATGTGGCTACTGTAGCTTATCCCTTGTTCTTGCAGTGTTGGAAAAGCTGTGCATTTTAAAAGCAGTAGGAGAGTTCACTGAAGTTTAACACTGGTTGTTTTTCTCCCAGCAGAATTTTGTGTACATACCAAACCTAGGGGCTCATTAGCATCGCTATTAGTATGCAAATATGCATGCCCCTGAAAGAGACACATATTGAGTGCATCCATAATTCATCCCACCACTTGCAGTGTGATTATGCAGCTCATATTTTATGTCCTTGGCTAGTAACTAGATACATTTAAGAATTCATCAGGCTGGTAGTGAGGAATAATGCTGAGTCTTAGATAAGGCAGAAAAATCATTAGTAAGAAAGAACTAGCTTTCTCTATCTCTCACCCACATAGCCACATGGAGAGGGAGGGCTTTCAGGATTGGGTCTACGTTATATAATAGTTACACTGCAGATGTTATTCAGGCATGGAGTGAGAACACTGAATATTGAATACACTAAGGACCCAGGATAAAATTTCCAAAAGCACTTAAGTGAGTTAGGAGCCATAGTCTCCTTTTCAAAACTGATTTAAGCACTAAAAAGTCAAAATCCCAGCAATTTTCAGTGAGATTTAGGCACCTGAGCAACTAAAGGCCAACTAACTGTTACCGAAATCAATAGCTACCTTTAAAATGTTGACTCTTAACTGCCTACCGCATTTAGGCATTTTTGAAGTTTTTGCCCCAAATCTTGCAACCCTTGTACAGTCCTTCATTTGGAGTTTTGCATGAGTAAGAACAGCAGGATGGGATCCCATTATAATTATGTATCATTATCCTATTCTCCAGTAGTACCTGCCATAAATAAAACCGCAGAACAGTTTCCATGAAACCCTCTTGTTTTTGTGCTCCTAACTGTCCAAACCATTCACCTTTGGGCTATGTTTGGATTCGGCCTGCAGGTGAATTTGGAGCAATAGCTGTGTAAGTGTTTTGGGGTCAGGAGAGGGCGAAAAAACACATTTTTGTGTGTGTGTGCGTGGCCTGTCCTGAGTATGGGCTTTGGGGAGTCTGAGACTATGTGGGTGCAGAATCTGAAAGTAACGAATGTTTGAAAATACACGGCGGTGTACGTGCAGCCTTCAGTTATAAGGGCTGATCTTACACAGTGGATGTGGCGCCCATGTGTGGGATGGCTGCATAGTGAAATGCCTGGAGAAAGGCACTGATTTAAATGTGCCATGGCTTTAAAACCTACATCGGCAGCAACCTTTCCCTCAAAAATGACAGCTGACCCCAGCCCCTCCTCCTCTCCCAGGTTGAGGCCTCGGGCATGGGGCTGCGTGGTACATAGGACGGCAATGGGACAAATGTGCTCTAGAGAAATGAAGTTGCGTGGGTGGGAAATGCTGCAGTCTCATGGGTTAAAGGTAGAATTATGAACCAGGAGCTCCAGTCCTGGCTGTCACTTTGTGACCTCGGGTAAGTCCCTTTCCCCCTCAGTTGTCCATCAGGACACTGATGTTTTCCTACATCATAGAGGCCTGGCTGAATTATGTTCACAGAGCATCCAGGAGGCCAGTTAGTTTTCCTTCTCACCAGCAGCTTTCCTTCTGGCTTATGGGTGAACACCCTCACCTTCTGCTTAGCATGGGGTTTTGAGGACACCTCATGCGGACATTCCCAACTGGGATACCCCTTGGCTGTCTCACAGGATGTCTCGTGGGAAGCTTAGTTAGTTATAAACCACAGTTTCCCGTCCCTGTATGGGCAGAGCGTCACCCACTGGCTCACCATGTAGCCACGCATGGAGGTCTCCCATCCATCTGATTTAGTTAGGAATTGGTCCTGCTTCGAGTTGGGGGTTGGACTAGATGACCTCCTGAGGTCCCTTCCAACCCTGATATTCTATGATTCTATGATTCACACACTGACCAGCCCTGACCCTTCCTATGCTGCCTCCATCCCATGGCCTTTGCTCCTCCCCCAGGCAGTGAATCAGTTTAAGGTGCTATCATTGGATTGTTTTGTGAGTTGCCAGTCACGGTTTTCAGTGAAAATGACAAATGCACAAATGAAATGGACTGACTCCAATCGAATTCTGGCCTCAGCTCCCTGGATGCAGCCAGAATCTCTGAGCAGCTTCCTTCCTGACGCAGTTGGTACGGGGACACTGGTTGGTCACAAGGACACTGGTTACAGCATGCCCTGAATAACTGCGGAAGAGAAATGCCACAGTGTCTCCAGGCGCAGGCACGTGACGACTGCTGTTCAGAAGTGGGTGTTAGCGCCAAACCCAGAGATACTAAAGGCATCAGAGAGGGAACCCCAGCCTCTTGACACTAAGTCACGGTGTGACCTTGGGCAAATCAGCTCTATCTGTCCATCCAGCCCACACCCTTCACCGTGGTATCGAGATGCTCAGATAACACAACACAGAATCTAGACAGGCAGGGTCGAGGCCCTGACCTCTCTCTCTATACCTCGGTTTCCCCAGTGGGGATACCGACACTTCGCCACTGCACAGGGGCTTTGTCCCAGGTGGACAGCACCCTGCATACTGACCCAGTACCAGTTTACATGACCCTGCCAGCAGAAAGGTGAGATAATGGTCTGGAGGGACTTTAAAGGGCCTCCCTTACCTTCTGATCTCCCCCATGCCCTCCCCACAACAGAACAAGGGGGTTCTCACTCACTGGCATAGCTAGGACAGGAAAACTGGGTGGGCCTCGGCTTTTGGGTGGGTGGGCACTGATGGGGGAGGAGGGGGAGCAGGAGAGATGGGAGGCCCTGGGGAGGGGGACAGAAGGGATGGGGGCCTGCCTCCCCTCTTTCCCCCTTACTGCTCAGTAGGCACCTGGGGCACACAGGCTGTGGGGCATGCCCATGGGGCAGATGGGGGCCCGGCTGGGGCTCAAGCTCTGCCCACCTCTCCTGACCCAAGCTCAGTATCTGTCAGCCCGGATGTGTCCCCCTCCTGCTGGCACCGGATGCTGCTGACCCTGTCTCCAGCCCCAGTGTTAGCCCTGCCCAGATCCGCCCCCCACAAGGCACCCCCCCACAGGGCTACGCCCCTGCTCTCACTTCCTTAGCCCAATTAATCCCCCAAACCCAAGGAGGCCTGGCTGTGCCTCTCACTCCCTATCCACCTGCCTCACCTTGTCCTGCTGGTCCCCACTGGATGTGAGCTCCAGACCGACCTGCATCCCACCGCCTTGACATTCAAGTCAAGAATTGGCCACAAGGGCAGGGAATCAGTGAGGGTTTCTGGAGGTGTGGGTGGGTCAAGATTCCCGACACTCTCCCGCCTGCCTGCTGGGAGACCCTGACCGACCTGCCGCTCCAACCCCTAAAAACCTCTTCCTCCCAGCTTCTGTGAGAGTGGCGGGATTGGTAGGGGCCAATGTTTCACTGCGCACAGGGATGGTCGTTTATACTGGGGTGGTTGTGGCGGTCACTCCACTGTCAGGATGGCAGTAGGGAGTTGTCTCGTCTAGGGCAGAGAGGAACATGGGACGCTGCAGCTGACAGCATGTATACAGTGATGAGAGCTGCTGCTCGCTGGAGGTAGCGGCGCTAGGATCTCAAGTGGCCCAGCACTGGAATTCCTCAAAGATTGTAAATGTCCCAGATGCAGCTCAGCCCCATAAACAATCTAACAATAACAAACGGCTTCCATCATGCCACCACAAACTCAAACACCATGGCATTTGCTAGAGGCTTTTAAGAGGTACGTTCCCTGAATTCAGTGCTGTGGTGAGGAGCGAAAGCATGGATCATGTAACTCTTCCCCAGTGACTGTAAGTCCACAGCCATGGGTGGCTGCTTGTAAATTGCCATCAGCAGCGGCACTGCTCAGTTTTGATCTGGGGATCTCAAAGCACTCCGGCATGGTAAGGAGGTGTCTCTATCCCCTTTTCACAGGGAGAGTTCAAACAAATTGCTTACAGTCACACAGCTAGCCAGTGGTAGAGGCCAGAATGCAACTCCAGTCTCCCGGTCCCCTGACCTTGCCCCTAATCGCTAGCCCACCTTATCCCTGAAGGTGATGTTTTGGGATCTGCAGATTTAGAATATGCCGTGGATCTAGGGGCTCAGATTGCAGCTGGGTCGCTGGAAAGCCCTTCGTTGTCATATGATTTCCGGGCAGCTTAGCAGGTGTGTTGTTTCCAGATGACACCTTAAAGAAAAGAGGCCACGTCTGCTCTGCATGAACATTAAAAGTCCTGACTCACTGTGTGGTACAAGTAGGGGTTTGTCCCCAGGTCCTCAGCCAGAATGTCTCCCACTAGCTGCCCACACTTCTCCACTGCAGCTCCTGACAGCCAAAGAGCTGGGTTCAAATGTGCTGCAAGGCACAGATAACAGGGGCAGAGCAGTTTAGTTTAGTTCCCTGCTGATGCCCGTCCACAGCAGAAAATCACCAGATAATTGTCCGTCTAGTGATTTCAATGGGAATTGAAGGTGCACAACGCCCTCCCAGGAGGCACTCAGTATCTTGCAGGACTGGGCCTCCGTTTCCTCATCCAAAAATGGGACTAATAAGACATACCTGCCTCACAGGCGGGAGCTGAGGCTAAACTGATGAATGCTTGTAAAGCCTGCTGAGATCCTCAGCTGGACAGTATTAGAGATGTGCATGTGCTCAGGGGCACTATTCACTCCTCCAACAGAGCAGGACTGTTCCCTGTCTTCCATTTCCTCACACTTCACCCAGCTCATGGGTGATCCTGTTTAACCCGGCATCAGCCCAGAACAGTAGCCATAGATCTCTAGAGTCCTTGCTCACTGTTCTGGGCAGGGCTAGCTGTAAAGCTCAGGGGCTTCCAGCAAACTGTACCCCTATGCAATGGACTGCAGAAAGTAGACCAGACAGGCCTCCGAAGCTGTGACCGATGCACTACGGAGGGTAGCGGGAGAACCATTCTCCCTGTCAGGGCTGTTCCACCAAGGTATCCATCCACACTGGCCCGGTGCTGGTGGGCGTTGGCCCGGTGGAGGACAACTCTGTGGTTAGCCTTCCTCTGAACCCAGTGTTGTGATGGCTTGTGCACTACTGGCAGCATCTGTCTGTGTGTGTGATATATTAGAGCGGGGCTAGAGGGACCAAACAGGGTGTCAAATTCCTTTTGGGTAGAAAAGGCCATAGTGATGGAATAGCGCCACCTAGTGATACATCACTTCCCAGGGCAATGGATGGTGCAAGCCAAAGAAACTGGTCTGTGAGAACAATGAGCACCAGAGCTCTTATACGGGGACAAAGATCTGAAAGCTGCAGCAGAAGGGGCCCAAAAAGATACTGCACTAATAATACCAGGCACTTCCACAGCACATGCCAGCTGGGGATCTCAAAGCACAATGCTGGCATAACACATTAAGCTTCATTACACCCCTGTGCCGTGGGGACATATCATTGCCTTGATGTTAGTAATGGAAAGTCTAATCCACAGAGAAGGTGAATGCCTCAACCAAGGCAACACAGGAAGGGCCAACTTGCCTCGCTGCTGTAATGCCATTGACTCCATGGGAGTTACTTCAGGGATGGATATGGCCCAGGGTCTGTATAAGAGCCAGGAACAGAACCAACATTTCTTGGTTTCCCGCCCTGCGGTGTGACCACAAAACCATCCCTCCCCCTATTACACATGCCATTAATCTGCAAGCTTCACCATTCACACGCAGAGCCATGACAGCCTTTCTCCCCATCTCACGATGGGCTAGCAGAGGGTGGCGGTGAGGGCGCACATTAAAAAGAATTGGTTACTTTTGAAACCGTGCATTTACGGGGCCAGCACGAGGAACTGTCCGAAACACTTAAAATGAAATGCTAGCTGTCAAAAGCAATTGTGTAATTCCTGGTCCTTGTTCTGATTTGTACGCGGGAGTCGCTCAGGCTCCAGCTACAGAGCCAAAAAAACTAAAAACCAACAAAAAACCAAACCAAACCTTGTGGCACTGAGTCTCAGGTCAATTGACTCAGGCTCACCGGGCTAAAAATAGCAGCGCAGGCGTTAGGAGTCAGGCTGGAGACCAAGCTCGGAGACGCTTCCTCCTCCCCGCCCCCGCTGGGTTTCAGACCTCGGGCTCCAAGCTTGAATGTCTACACTGCTATTTTTAGCCCTGCAGGGCATGTCCCGCAAGCTTGAGTCAGTTGCCTCGGGCTCAGATTTGCTACTGTGTTTTTTTGCTATGTAACCATACCTGAATTCAGTGATTCGCACTGCCTCTCCAAATTGTTAAAGCAGGTCTGACTGTAATGGTGAATTAACTGTTCCCAGAACATAGATTGCAAGGCCAGATGGGATCACTAGCTCATCTCACCTGACCTCTGGTATAACACAAGACACAGAATTTCACACAGTTCCCTCTAACGTGAGCCCCAAAACTTGCGTTTGGCTAAAGCATGTCTTCCAGAAAGCCATCCAGTCTTGATCTGAAGACATCAAGAGATGGAGAATTCATCATTTCCCTTGGCAGTTTGTTCCTATGGTTAATCACCCTGACTGGTAAAAATTGTGACATTTCTCGTCTGACTTCAACTTCCAGCCATTGGTTCTTGTTATGTCTTTCTCCCATAGGTTAAAGCGCCCATTAGCACCTGGTTTAGTGCCCCTTTTCTCTAGTATGTAGAACTTCTGGGTCTCATATTTAGACAGCACCTTTCATCCAGTAGGATCTGGAAACCCTTTACAAACAGAGGGCTTTCAAGAGAGACCTGCTGCATGGCCATCAGCAACAGCTGCACACAGGAAGCCGTTTTTAATGTAGAACAACAACAACTTTATAGACAAACTTATGAATGATACAACACGTGCTGTTACTCTTACTTGCCACTAGATAGTGCTCTTTGCATATACTGACGCCATGTACATAGCCAGACAGACATGCATCTGACGAAGTGGGCATTCACCCACGAAAGCTTATGCTTCAATACATCTGTTAGTCTTAAAGGTGCCACAGGACTCTCGGTTGCTTTTTACTGCTTTATCTGCAACTCTTGTAACCGCCATCAGATCACTCCACTTAGTGAGTGAGATCTGAGAGGGGACAGCATAGGCAAGCACTTCATTAGCAGGGTGATGACTGTTTTGACTCATGTCTCCCCCACATCTCTTTTCTACCCTGTTTCATGTACCATGTGCTGGGTAATGACGTGAGAGGATGCTATTCTTGTTAAACTCACCTGGCTCTTCTATGAAAGCTACTATTTACACAGCTACTTCAGCTGCAGGTTAGCATTCCCAGTCATGTGCACACAACCTGATGTCTTGTCACCTCCTCCAGCCTCTGCTCCGCCTTCCAAGTTTCAGGCAGGTTCTCTGTGTTCTTGTTAGTAAGGGAGTAGGTTAGGGTGACCAGATAGCAACTGTGAAAAATCGGGATGGGGGTGGGGGGTAATAGGAGCCTATATAAGGAAAAGACCCAAAAATTGGGACTGTCCCTATAAAATTGGGACATCTGGTCACCCCAGAGTAGGTATTTGAGGGCTTTGAGACTGACCGCTGCTCAGCACCAAGGGCCAAGCCTATCGCGTAACCTTACTTGGTATTTAGACCTAGTGCAATTATGCAGTTTGGACACAAGGGTAATAAACTTTATAAATGTCAGTATCTTGGCTAGATTAGGCAGGTGATTGGCCTCGGTGCAGTGCAGTGGTCCCAGTGCAGAGTTGGGTTTCCTTGTGCTCTTGTACCTCCTTAGCACTACTTACTTTGTGCTTATACACGCAATCCTGCACCCGTGCTGGGTAGGATGAAGCCTTTTATGAGATCATTGCTCTGCAGCTGTCGTGTTACTTTTACTTAATGTAGCAACTTGCATGCAACTTGGAGGGAGGAGCCCAAGTTGCAGGAGGGAATAGTTTGGAGGAGGCACTGGGAAGTCAGTCTGTGTGCACATGGCTAGACTGTTAGCTGCGGTTGCAAAATCACTGTATGTAGTTCTCTTAATAAAAAGCCAGTTTAGTTTATAAGCATGGAGTCCTCACATATTCTTACCCCGTGTGTGGTACATGAAACACTTAATAGCAGGAATCATGCACAGGGAGACAGTGTACAGCTAGTGCCTCATTTGCGTGCTGAGGATCACAGCATGTCTCCCCAGACACACCCATTGTTTAATGTGTGCTCTTGAGAGTAATGGAGCCAGCCTGCAAGGGGCTTGCGATTTACTCCAACTCGGTGCAGTGGGCCACAGATAACACGCAATCTTAGTTGTGCCCCCCCGTCACCTGTGCTCCCACGTGCACTGGAGTGCAACAGCCTTGCTGTGAACTGTGTCAACAATTAAAAAGGGTTAAGGCTGAAATGGGTAAAGAATACAGACAGTGCCTGATACTGCACTGGCTTGCACTTGGTCATTTACACTAGTAAAAAGAGGATGCAGAATGCTACAAAGTCAGGATCACCAACCCACTCATTCACACCAGGGACAGCCTTTTATACTCACTTGCCATGCACTTTACACAGGTGGAAATGACAACAGGCAGCAGAGAATCAGGCCCACAGAATCATAGATTGTATGCCCCTGAGGGCAGAGACTGTGTCTTGCTGTGTGCATGGACAGCCCCTAGCACATTGTGGTCTGTATCCGAAGACAAATAACATACAATAACAATAACTTTATGGAACAGTCACAACTGAGTGCTTAGTTACACAGCAGTAGTAATGGCCAAGACCAACTCCAGTATCGCCGATCCCAAACTATCAAAAATCATATCAGTCCCTTCCCCCCAAAATGATGAGATTGACTGAAAAATCATGAGATTTTTTTAAAACGAGGTTCTTTTATTTGAGTTCTGATTTTGGAGCCTTTTAAGGGTCATATTTTTAAACTTCTCCTCACAACCAGGAGGATTATAAACTTTCTTTTTAACTGAAAGCTGAGACTCTCAGGAAACAGCCTGAGTCATGGGCCAGAAAAACCCTCGGGTCACTAGACTTGTGAGAATTGGCCACCCTGGAAATCTGTGGAAAGGCCTCAGGGTGACTGTTATTTGTGCAGAAAAACCAGGGACTCCAAATAAAAGACATAATTTGTCTCTTGAGAACAGGGAACACTCAAGATAATTGAGTTATCTTCTAGTGTTTACATCTTGCTAGAGGTCACAGGGCTAGAAGAACGGAAGTCATTGGATGGAACTAATACAAGGTAAATATGCACTAGAGAGATTATTATAAGATCCTTGTTTGGATGGTTTGTATTTCATCTGCTCAGATGACACCGGGTGACGCCAAAGAGCCTTGAGCTTCAAGCACTCAATGGTCTTCAGAAAAATTCCATCTGCATCAGGGGCTGAATGAACACAAGTGATGCATGACGTTCCCAGGAGCCCTTAAGGATGGTTCAGAATAAATGAGTCATGCAGGATCTATGCCATCACAGGTGATGATCCCAGAAACAAGGGCTCTTGTTTTTCTGTAATATGAGTCAATTCCCTGATTGCTTTGGCATGGCAAACAGCTGCAAAATGTCCATAGTTCATGCATTTATTACACTGTGTGCCTCTAGCTGGACATGCATTGTCTCTTGGAATAGGACTTTGTTCACACCTTGTGCATGTAGGCTGGACTTTGTCCCTCTTGCCTGGGAGTTCTCTCTCCTTCCTTAGGGGTTTTACGATTATGACTTTTAATACTCAAGTAGCTGTTTATAGCTTGTAAGCTAGCTTTAGGTTTTTCATGTTGCTCCTGCCTTTTATTCGGTTGTTTGACTAATTCTGAATGCTTTCTATCTGTATAGGTGTGGCTAAGGTTAAATCGCTTTTCAACTGTAGCTGCTGTGAAAGATTTTTTTCTGGTAACCCTGTAGCCAGCCTGCCTCTGATATTTTCATGTTTTGCATTCCCCAAATCATAATTTTCAGCCAATGTATGCAGAGCTCTTATAAGCCATTCAACACTTTGCCCCAGTTCTTGAATTCTCTAGTTAAAAAAGGCTCTTTCATAAACCACATTTATGAAGGGTATAAAGTATGGGTCAAATATAGCCAGAACCCTTTCATAGTCATCTTTATGACTGTCTTCAGTAAAGTCAAAGTATTTAAAGCTATACCCTGCTTGCTTCCCCATAGCATAAATTAGATATCCGCATATCTCCAGTTTCTTTGTGGCATTTGTTTGCAAATTGAAATCTTGCAAAATACTGCTTCGAGCTTGTCCATTCTGTAGGTTTGTCGAAGCTGAAGTTCTCTGGGAGCATTGGCATGTTGATGAGATCATGCAAATTTTGTTGCTTTGTTCCTTCTGTCTGTACCCTTTGTTGCTGTTCTTAGTTTACTCCTGACACCATGTCATGTTCCTGTACCAGATATGGACTGGTCACAGAGCTTGCTTATACACATCGATGTGTTCATCATAAGATCGTTTAATGCTCTGCCCGGTAGGGCTGAGGTTCATTTAAATAAGGTATTTTACATACAGTGCCATATCGTGGGTGAACAGAATGATACAGTTTAGCGTTCCATTACAACTCCTGCAGATTTCCATTGTGCGAGCTCTGGTGTTTTTTAAGCATCGGTGCTTGAAGAACTCGCAGCATCTGATCGCAGAATCTGTGCACACACGACTGTCTGATCCTTTGCAACCACATCCTGGGATGCTGTAGCCAACTCTAGTGGGACAGGGAGCGTTTAGTTCAAAGCTGATTGACAGCAGTGACAGAGTGCAATGGGTGAGCTATGAAATGCACCATGGGGGTAATCCACTCTTATGCAGAGGGCTGGCAAAAGGCCTCTGAACCACTTAAGTTCCATTTAAGCTGACATGTGATTCAGCTGGTGCCTAAGCCCTGTTCTGGCTCTCTGCATAGGGGTGTATTTCCCCCCTATGAATTGTCAGAACACTGAATAACTTTACCCTTGACAACTGGATTGTTTGCTGCCATTCCATATAAAGCAACTTCCATTCCATATGTTGCTCTCAGGATGGGTGTGGGGGAGGCAGGAGGGGTTAAATTGTCTGTGGGCTACAGCAGCTTCTGCAAAAATAGCCTTTTTTGGCTACCTGTATCCTACCAGTGTGCTGGGGGTTGGGAGATCCTGATGTTTTTTATCAGCTCCCAGCAGCTGACCTTCAAGACAGCGCCAGATCGAGTTCAGTCAAATCGGCCACACAGTTTTGCAGTTCATTGGCAGCTCTACCGCCTTGTGTTGTGATCCTCTCCTATTTCCGAAGCTAACCAGCGTTGAGCCAGGGCATTGCCAGAATCAGCAGTTTAATCCCCCAAATCCTTACTACCTGAGTAGTCAAAGTCAGCCACACTGGCCTCTTCCAGCTGTTACGGGCTTGGGAGAGTAGTGGTTTACCAGCATCAAGCCCTCCCCCACATCAAGGTCTTGCTGCCAGTGATCTCTCTGCAGAGATCCCCTACAACTGTATGGGGGAGAAGGCTCATAACCCCTGCTTATAGTTCCTCTTGTGGGCTGCCAACTTGCTTCCAGTGCCAGTGCAAGACCTTGGACCTGATCTGCAAAGTCATCAGCTCAGCGACATCAGTGACTGCCTCATCTTCATCCATGACACCCTCAGGCAGCCGCATTCCTCGGGAAAAGGCCATTCGCAAAGCCCAGCGTGACACGTGTGGAAGGTAGAAATGAAGTGTTCTCAGCTGAGTGGGTTTGGCTGTGGAGGAAACTCCCAGAGGAAGGCAGAATAATCCAGAGCCTAACCAGCATTAGGGCCTTTTGCCAGATCCTCCTCTCTGAGAAAACGTTCCCATCACAACTGAAACGATTCAAAATTTTAAAAATAATTGAACAACCAACAATAAATAAAGACCAGGATGGAAGAAAGTGTGTGTATAGGCTGGTGGAAGGGGAACTAGGCTGAATATGTATTTAACCAAGCAGAACCTTCCTTAACCTAGGAAGAGAAAAGAACGGAAGACTCCAGGAAGTCCACTAGAAGCACACCATGCCATGTAAATTACTTGAGAAATGCTTACATACTATGACAACAGTTGCAATAGAAAGCCCATAGATAAGTAGACAGAGCTAGGCGATTTCTGCTATGAGCCTGTTACCAGAAGTCGTATATTTTAATGAAGGGGAAATTGGAAAGCTATCAAAGGTTTTTGGAGAGAAGACTGTTGCCAGACCCTGTTACAAGAGTGCTCTGTGCCTGCATATACATAAATAGATAACGGATAAGGTGCCAGTAGGTGACACTCAAGACTCTGGCACATAGCTCCTGGGTTTTGTAGGACCAATAAAACTTTGTGCGGTGCCCTGCAAATGGCTTCCTTTGTGCAGGTCCTAACACGCTCTTCAACCTCCCTCCCCATTTAACCACTGCTTTTTCTGAGGAGAAGACCAGAAGAAGTCTGGTTTCAACATACCTCCACGATAAAAGGTAACTTGCAATCAAGCTCTCTCCTTTTTTTTAAAGCAAGAGCTTGGGGAATCCTGGGGAAAAGGAAATAAAAGATTCTCAAACAAATCGCAGGATGCTTGGAAAAACCTCTGTGTTTGCTGGGCCCGTCCCAAGACGACTCTTTGTTTTTCTAACTCAGAAGTTCTTGTCTTCTCTCTTGGTTTTCTAAGAATGTGAACTTGGAGACACACCCCCCCTCCCTGCTCCTGTTTAAACACTCATAAATATGAAGTTTAGACTTGGCTGCAGGATCAGCTCTGGAGTATCTGAATCCCACTGGGAACACATGCATATTTATACGCTCTGGGGCCAGATCCTAGCGTCACAAGAGAAGGGTGAGTTCCACCCCCTCTCCTGCCGGAATGCCTTTCCTGGATGAAATTCACTCAGTGTATATGACCCCCATGCCCCACTTCAGCCCTTAACATGGCCTCAAGCATGCTCTCTGCTCTAGGGTGAATGTTTCCTGAGTCCAAGAATAGGTGGAACTACTGAGGGCAGAGAACTGCACACCTGAAAACGATGACTGGGGCTTTCTGCCTTCATCAGAATTCAACAGCCAGAACGTCACCAGCTGCTGCTCCCAGTGCAGTTCGACTCCTGCACCTTCACCGTGGCTCTGACTGTAAATGCCACGTAAGAGCACAATAGGCTGACCAAACAGCAAGTATGAAAAATCGGGACAGAGGGTGGGGGGTAATAGGCACCTATATAAGACAAAGCCCCAAATATCGGGATTGTCCCTATAAAATCGGGACCTTTGGTCACCCTAGAGCACAAAAATTCTCACCCAGGTGGCTTGACAGCAGCAAGCCCTGGGTATGGGCAGAGGGAATGGGCATTGTGATGTCACAAAGGAAGGGGGGGGCGGGATCTTTGAGGCTCTGCTAAACCTCTTAGCGGATCCCTACTGAGCGTGCTCAAGAGTGGTTATTTAGAACCAGCCAAGCAATTCCTCATGGCCCTGGGTATTCTCCAAACGAGCACTAGTGAGTCGCCAAGGTTAAAAGTTCAGCCCTTCCTGAGTTAGTCTGTGTGAAAAAATGTGTATCATTTCCCATCATTTTTTGCAGTGGGAAAAGTGTTGGTGGTTTGGTCCCCTCCATCCACCCCCACTCCCCTGCCAACCTTGTATAATTCAGAAAAGATGGGACGACGATTTCTCAAACTGCCAAAAGATATTAATCTTTTGGCTGAGACCAAGACCTGAAAATTACAGCCCCAAAGAGAGACAAGGTGGTGGAGGTAATCTTTTTTATTGGACGAACTTCTGTTGGTGAGAGAGATTTATGGATTTACGGCTTTTTACAACACTCTATAACCCATTAACCACCTCTTTTTGTCCTATGACTGCTGAGGTGTTAACGGGCCACTCTACCTTGAATAGCCCCTTACAATATTACTTATGCCAAAAAAATCTGCTCCACCTCGCCTTTTGCTGTCATGCTGGGAGTTCCTTTCCCAGACCTGAAGAAGAGCCCTGTGTGGCTTCAAAGCATGTCTCTCTCATCAACAGAAGCACGTCCAATAAAAGATATGACCTCGCCCACCTTGTCTCTCTAATATCCTGGGACCAACATGGCTGCAAAGCCCCAAAAGAGACGTTTCCAGACAACGAGGAGCAGGCAAAACACAGGTCACTATAAATGAAGCTGTTCTGCAGCCTTCTCTTTGACATTCTCTACCATGCACAAATAAAACAACAACAGCAACATCAGAACTGGGGCTCCGAGGTGATACCAATTAACAAGAAGAAGAAGAACCACCTCCGACCACTTCCTGAGGCCCTGAATAACTTCCTGCTTTGGTTTATATCATCCTCTTGAAGGTATGGAACACGATTTGTACAGCACCTAGCACAATGGGGCCCTGGTCCATAACGAGGGCTCCTAAATGCTATTGTAATACAAATAAATAAATAATAATAATAATATTAATTATTATTATTTAGGGCCTGATCCAATTCTTATTGAAGTCAGTGGAAAGGCTCCCATGGACTTCAGTAGGAACAAGCCCTTCAGGCCCAACTTTGCCATTGCACCTTGTGCAGATATTCACACGAGTGGTTGTATGTAACCATTCTGATTGGGCAGTGCTTTACCTCCTGGGCTGGCCTTACGGGTGGGTGATGTGGGTGACTGCCTAGGTCAGGGGGGCGTCATGGTCAAGAGGCAAGGAGCGGGGTGGGCCTGGGGTGTGAGGCCACAGAAGGGAGCTGAGGGCAATGGTGGGGGGAGGCAGCTGGGTGGGTGGCCTGGGGAGGCAGCGGGGGCCAGGAGCACCAAAATACAAGTTCGCCCAGAGTGCCATTTTCCCTAAGGCCAGGCCTGGTTACATCCAGTTATGTTATTATTTATTATTTGTATTACAATAGCACCTAGGAGCCAGACACGCCAAACCCATGGAAAAAAAAAAAAAACACGCAGAAATTGAGCTTATTTTTGGCTTAATTGGCTTGTGAGTTGCTCACTGGCTAGTTTTTGGCTTGTAGCTTGTTTGGCTTGTAGCTTGTTGCTTCTTTTTTTTTTGATTGGTTCCCGGCAAGCCTGAGAAGGGGCAAGCAGGGGCAAGGGAGGGAGAGAGTCAGGGGTGCACAGCGGGCCCGCCACAGTCCCAGACTGCACGCCAGGGGGATCTAGTCACATAGAGTGTTGGGGTTCTTAGGGACTGGCTTGTTTTGGCCTTCTTTTGAAATGAGATTAGCTTAATTTTTGGCTTATTATGAAAGTCGGGGTCCCTGTTTACCGCGTGAACGTTGGCAACTGTGCTAGGAGCACCAGTCATAGACCAGGATCCCATTGTGGTAGGTTCTCCACAAACACAGAGCAAAGAGACGGTCCCTGCCCCAACGGGCTTACAAAGTATCAGATAAGAGACAACAGATTGATACAGAGAAGAGAGAACAATGAGACGACATGGGACAGCACGATCAGCAGTGGTCTCCGTGCACCAGCAGCCTCACTGTTGTCAAGTTTTTGGTACGGATTTGAAGGAGGATCATGAGGTAGCCTGGAGCGCTAGTGTAAATGGCTCCACGAGGTACAGGGCATAGGGATGCTGTGACAAGGAGAGTGGAGCTCTGCCGCTGCCACGTTAATTCAGCCTCGTAGCAAGAGTTAGGCCTAAAAGCAAGGTGTAGCTAAGTGCCTTGTTATCATGATGAGGTCAAGCTGGAGCCTTTTTCTTCACTGGCACATTCATTCTCAGTCTATGCCCCACCCCTTTTTTATTCTGTGTTCTTGAGGAGAACAGGGTCAAAGCTCCATCAGTATATCTTGGCATGGGCCCATCTCCAATTTAAATGCATCCTGTGTGGTAGCTGCCTTCCTCACTGTTGCCTTTCAAGCTGGATAAGCAAGACTTCTTGCCTACTCTGTTCTTTAATTCACTAGCCTAAGGGCTAGCTAAGGCATCCATGTTACACTTTCATGTCACTAAGTGTCCTCAGTTGTTAATTACTGTTTGAATACTCAAAAGGAACAGTCCCCGGCCTCTTGAGTCATCCATATTAAAAGCCAGATGACTGTGACAATTCTCATACTGCAGATAACAAATTAAACATCATAATCTCATAACTTCTCTTGCCCTGTCTTCTGAAATTAGTCTCCTGCTTTTTATACCAATCTTAGAATATCAGGGTTAAAAGGGACCTCAGGAGGTCATCTAGTTCAACCCCCTGCTCAAAGCAGGACCAATCCCCAGACAGTTTTTTACCCTGCTTCCCTAAATGGCCCTCTCAAGGATTGAGCTTACAACCCTGGGTTTAGCAGGCCAATATTCAAACCACTGAGCTATCCCTCCCCCTGACAATCTTGCTACCCTGATGAGTGGCAGCAGAATTCTGGGACCTCGCAGATTGGCTTCTCATCGGAGGAAGATCCATGACGTGGAGATATGCTTTATTTACACACATATATCAGACAGAGGCAGTCACAAATGACATGCAGGAAACACCCTCTTTGAGAAATCCCAGCCCACACATCAGTACCTGGTTCCCAGGAAGCTTGTCTGTCCTCAGGAATTGTCTCCAGCTATACAGAAGAAAGAAATGAACAAACTCTCTGCTATCTGCCACAGCTTCTCTCAACTGCAACACTGGGCAAAATGACACTTCAGAGAAATGCGTTTGAATGCTGGTTCTGTTGACTGACTGATGCTATGACTATTGTTAACTACCTCACAGAAGGACAGACACTAGAGCAGATTTGGAATTTTCTGACAAAACATTTTTTTGTTGGAAAATGCTGATTTGTCAAAACTAGAACTGTTTGTGGGAAATGGTGGATTCTGACAAATCTCCCAAGTCAAAAACAATTTTGGAAGCAAAAAGAGTTCCAAAATTGCTGAAACGTGATGTTTTGAAATTTTCAAAATGAAGGGTTTCATTTTTTTTTTTGCTTTGAAACATTTTGTTTTGAAATGTTAGTTAATTTCTACTTTTAAAAAATGATAAAAAATATAAAAGGTCAAAAACAAAATAGGATGTTTCAAAATGTTTTGATTGACCCTGATTTTTTTCCCCAGCTTATTCACGAAAATTTTTGACATTTGCCCCATTTAGGGATGGGAAAAAATGTGAAATCTCAAAAACACTTATGGTACGGGAAAAACCCTTTCTTGCCCAGCTCTGGTGATGTTTAACTAACTAATGTTTATAAAAGCTCTTTGACATCCACATATAAAAGATGGTACAGATATAAGGCAACTAACAACCAAAGCACAGAATAATGTGTAACAAGTCAAGAATGGGAACAGATGAACAGGACCAATGAAGAGGACAAAATGGAAACCCCTCATCTGGAATAGGTGTCCAATTTCAGAGCCCACACTTCAAAAAGGAGGTTAAACAACTGGAATCGATTCAGAAAAGAGCCGTGAGATTGAGTCATAGTTTGGAAAACCTGCCTTATAGTGGCAGACTAAAGAAGCTCAATCTATTTAGTTTATCCAAGAGAAGATTAAGAGGTAGCTTGATCACAGGGCACGAGTACCTATACGGACAAGGGATTTCTGATAGTAGATGGCTCTTGAACATAGCAGATAATGCTATATTAAGATCCAGTGGCTGCAAGCTAAAGCTAGACAAATTCAGACTGGAAATAAAGCACATATTTTTAACAGTGACAGTAATTAACCACTGGAGCAACTTATTAAGAGATGTGGTGGATTCACGATCACTTGAAGTTTTTAAGTCAAGACTGGATGGATGTCTTTCTAAAGGATATGAAACAACTCACACAGAAGTTATGGGCTTGGTGCAGAAATTATTGAGTGAAGCTCTTTGGCCTGTGTTATGTAGAAGGTCAGACTAGATTGGGAATCATTAAGAAAGGGATAGATAATAAGACAGAAAATATCATATTAACTCTATAAAAATCCATGGTACGCCCACATCTTGAATACTGCATGCAGATGTGGGTGCCCCATCTCAAAAAAAGATATATTGGAATTGGAAAAGGCTCAGAAAAGGGCAACAAAAATGATTAGGGGTATGAAACGGCTTCCGTGTGAGGAGAGATTAATAAGACTGGGACTTTCAGCTTGGAAAAGAGGCAACTAAGGGAGGATATGATAGAGGTCTATAAAATCATGACTGGTGTGGAGCAAGTAAATAAGGAAGTGCTATTTACTCCTTCTCATAACACAAGAACTAGGGGTCACCAAATTAAATTAATAGGCAGCAGATTTAAAA